>NW_008354017.1:117274-182494 GCF_000622305.1 Nannospalax galili | reverse complement strand
GGTTGTTTAGGGGCAAACCAAAAGACAATTTTTCGTGTGTGTGTGTGTGTGAGAGAGAGAGAGAGAGAGAGAGAGAGAGAGAGAGAAAGACAGACAATTGGACTAAATTTAACATCTGGTTAAAAAATGTGGCCAGGAAAAATTCACACTGAGATGGCTTCACTAGGAAACCAACCAAATACGTTGAGGAGAAATAATATCGATCTTATAATCTTGTTCAAGAAAATCCAAAAAGAAAGAATATTTTCAGCTCATGCTCTGAAGCCCCCACTACCCTGTAGTTTATAAAAAGTAAAAGAAATCTACAGGTCCATGTCATTCTGAACATAGAATAATTCTTAACACTGTATATAAAAACACATACGAGTTTTTAAAAATGCATTGGGACCAGGTGGGATTTATCCTAAAAAATGTGAAGTTAATTTAATACTTGAAAATCAATGGAATTTACCATATCAACAAAGTAATAAACAGACTATAGGATGATCTCAGTAGAAACAGAAATGACATTTACAAAGCTCCTTTTCCAGTCCTATTTAAAAATTCTCTAGAAGTCAAGTAAAGAGAAAAATTTTACTTTAACTTGACAGAGTACATCAGTGAGAAACCTGGACCTCATATATGTAATGATAAAATAATGAATGCTTTTCACCTAATATCAGGGAAAGAGTGAAAATATCTATTCTTCTCACTTTTATGAACATAATATTGGAGGTATTGTAGGAGAGTAAGGTAAGTAAAAGAAATAAAAGTCATCGAAAAGAGCAAAGAAGTTAAACTATCCTTAGTCACATACACCATAATCCTCTATGTTGCAAATCCAATGAAATCTAGGGGAAAATGCAATTATATTTAATACATAATTTCAGCATGGTTCTAGAATTCAAGATTAATAGACAAATCAATTTATTTCTATAAATTAACAATAGATAATTATTTTGAAACTTAATTAAATTAACAAGAAATTTGCAAAATACCTAGGGTCAAAACCAGAAGATGCATAAGGCCCCAATACTGAGAACCTGAAGTAAGAGAAGGTGAGTTAAAGGAAGGAAAAGACTGAAATGCAGAGTTCTACTGAGTACAAAGTATGCAAATTCTCTCAGAATTATTCTACACTGGAAGCATCCAACAAGTTGATTTTAAAATTTATATAAAAGTTAAAAGGCTATGGAATAGCCTAAATAACTTGGAAGAATAATAATTTTTGGTCTAACAGTATAACACTATTTATTATAAACACAGGATAAGCAATCATCTGTAGTATCTTTATTGTAGTAAAGATACTACAGCAGGAGCTAGCAAGATAGCTCAGTGCGTAAAGGAGCTTGCTGACAAAACTGAAGATCTGAGCCAGGCTCAGCACACACAAACAAACAAATAATAAATAAAGTAAATTTTAATGGACAAATGTATTCATGAAACATAGTTTAAAAAAATAAGTAACTATATCCAATGTGATAGAAATAACTGATTTGCAACATAATGCATAACAGTTCAATAAAGAAAGGATTTTTATTCAAAAATGGAACTTCTGCATCTCCACATGCAAAATAATAAACTTCAATACAAAAGTACACACTACATAAAAATTAGCTGAAAAATTTTACAAACCTAATCATAAAGTCTAACACTAAAAGTTCTAGAATAATACATAGATGAAATTTTATAAATCTATTGGTGAGATCAAAATGTCTTTTGACGTATTAAACTTCATCAAGAATTTAAAACCTCTATTTTTCAAAATTGACTGATAATTTAGAAAAGGAGCACACAATCACAACAGAGGAACTACTTTAAATTACATACTTGTTAAGGGAGCTTTATCCAGAAAATAATTTTTAATTCTCGGTACTAATCACAAGTAGGATAGCAGTAATAACAGAAAATGGAGTGTTTTAAGACAAATACAAGATTTGAGAAGACATTATGCTAAATGTACAAGTGGAAAATAAATACACTTGAAGATAAACAGTATCCATTGTCACTAGGAAAATGTGCAGAGAAACCACAACGAGGAATTACTAGAATGGCTGTTTTAAAATGCTAAGGACGTAGAGAAATCAAACACTGTCTTTCAAAATGTACAGTAACTCGATCACTTAGGAAAGCACTTTGGCTTATTCTTAAATACATGAACATGTGCATGCCATATGAGAGTCATTCCACTCCTACGTGTTTCCTCCTGGATAAATGAATGCAAATGTGCATAAGTAGACTCATGCACAGATTTTTAGAGCAGCTATGTGAAACCAAAACTACGATCTGAAGCTCTACCTGCAATGTAATGGATACACAAATTATGTCACACTCGTACAATAGAACAGCCCTCAAAAAAAAAAAAAAGGAGTGCATAATTGTTACGGCAACAAATACAAATAATTTTTTGTATAAAGATATTAAAGACTAGAAACATGTATATGTTTGCTTTGATATGAATTCTGGGAAATGCAGGTAGTGCAGAAGAACGGGAGTGGAATTAGATGAGGGAAGAGGATGTCAAAGGGATATACAAGAGGGGGTAATAAGTAGGTGAACACAGAAACTGCAGAGGTCATGAGGACATTTATGAACTTTATTGTGATGACAATATAATGAATTTGCATGTACCTTAATGTATACATTTTAATATGAGTAGTTTATTACATACTGACTATATTTCCTCCATTATTTTAAAAGGAAGAAATAAGAGATAACACAAATCACTGCTATCAAAAAGCTCAGAGGAACTTTAGTTATTAAAAAGATAATGAAATCGTGAATAGTATTTTTGCCAAGAAGTTGGAAAATTTTGAAAGAATTAAAAAATTCTTTGAAAACGAGGCTATCAAAAATAGGAGAATGTAAAAATGGACATTCTGGATAAGCCAATTAAGCAAATTGAGTTTTATGCCAAAACTTTCTCATAATGAAAGTGCATGCCCAGATAGTAAATTATCATCAAACATATAAGGAAAATTATTAGCACAAATGATAGACAAGTTCTTCAGAAAACTTAGGTAAGGAGAACACTTTTCTCCTAATTTATGGAACCAGTATAATCTTGATCCCCAAACCTGACAGAGCACAAACACACAAAAATCCGCAACAAAATAGTCCTCAAATTTCATCTACCTTCAAATGAGATTTAGGACAAGCAGTAATCATTCAGGAAGATAACAGGCTTACTAGAATTAGAATTAGAATTAGAATTAGAATTAGAGTAAGTCATATTCTATTATGGCGTTAATGGTGTTAACAAAAAGCTGGAAGAAATAAATGAAATTTCTTCGAGTGTTTAGTCAGCCAGATCTTAATTCCTGTGCCTAATATCATTTTTATTCCCATTTTCTAGTTGGTGAATGGAAATCAACATCATGAGAGCCCACAGAGCTACATAAGTGTTGGGGTTTTTTCAGGGATTTTCATAATCAGCACATTCACTCTCATAGCAAACATCTGAGGCTATGGCAGTGCTTGCTTAGAGTATGGAAACTGGGGATAGCTTTTCCAATTTGCTCCAAATCACAGAGCTTGGAGTCAGATTGGAATTAAAGCTCAAAAGCCTCATTCCATGATCTGTGCTGTAAACCACAATACCTAATCTATTCACCTGAATTTTGGACATAAAAAAATAATTCAAATCCTACCTACTCTGAGCAGTGACAGAAGATGTGAGATTACTCCAAATAAGTTTTCCTTAAACATTTGCAGGTTTTATGACTGTGCCCATTAATTTTAAAAAATAGAGACATATGCACTATCTTCTTTCAATACAAAATGAAACTGAATAAAAGAAATTAGATAAGCCTTATTGATTTGAACAAGGACTTAAACCTCTCACAAACATATAAACACCAGCAGACATTACACAGCCACCCACACCACTAGAGCAACTCTCAATGTTCTGTGTGATGTGGGAGATACTTTTATAACATCATCAAAAAAGTCTCAGAACCTGTTAGTAGCACAACAAATCATGACTTATACAGACTAATAAGGACATTAAAGCAAGAAATCATGCACATGCATTGTTAATTTCCAAAAATGGCTCTACCACATTTTCACCTTTCAAAATTGCTTTCGATTCTCCATAATCTCCAAGTGTTACTACACAAGTTCTATAAGCTCTCTAAACAATGTACTTGTTTTAATCAGAATTATGTGGACCCTAGGATCTGTAATTTAGAATTTCCCACATATTCAAAACATGTTTGCCAGTCGTTAAACCCATTTTAACCAAAAAGAATGGTGATATCTGCTTTGAACCTGTTCCTTCTCTCCACATATGTACGTGAGAGTACCTGACACATAGTGGGTGCCGAATGAAATACCAGGTATTCAAATGACAAAATATATGGAAACTGAGTATAGATGTGAAAGATAAAAATGAAATTGTTTAGAAAATTTTACCTAAGGCTTTACTTGCTTCTCTGAATAAAGTTTTAAAAATATTTCTGTAAAAAAAGAAAATATGAAGTAAAATTTCAGACTTTATGTTAATTAGAAGGTATGGTCAGAAAATCAAACATGTAATCAGTGCCCTTGACATGTTTGTGAAGTGATAGTTACCAAAGTGACAGCAGAGCTTTCTAAAGTGAAGACTAGAATACATTACAGATACTCACTAATTGAAAACAAATTCAGAGAGAGTAAGCAAGACCTTTACTTTCTATCCAGAATAGAAAGATAAGGTACTTTGGCCTTATGCTGTTTGTCAGTCTTGCCGACACCATTCTACCTATAACTGTCCTCTTTGCTTTTTCTAGACATGCTAAATCCCATGCTGTCTTTGGACTTCTATACTGGCTGTGCCTTCTTCCTGGTGAAGTAATAATTCAGTATAACCAGAGTCTAGACCTTCAAAGCTGTTTCTAAACTCTCATTTTCTAAGTGAGTTTTTCCTGACCATCCTATGTTCAAGAAAGGTTATAGATGTATTGAGATTTGGAGGTTACAGGCAAGGATGATCTAAGGATTGGGGTACTCTACACAGCAGGTGATTGCAATGATAAGCTGGAGAGGAAGGAAAACAAAGACAGGCAGGTCTGATGGACAGTTAGATGGTAAAAGGATCGATTTACTGATCCTTCAGAGGCAGCCTTTGGATCGTTACAGGATGTTTTTAGCATTTCAGAGACAAGAGAAATAAGAAAGTGAGACAAGAGGTAATACACAAGCAGGTACCAGAGTGTTTAAGTCCTATCTTTATCACCCACCTTCATTGAACTCCAAGTCAAGCATTCCTATACTAGAAGCTCTCTAGTGAAAAGCTGAAATTTGGGCATTATTTCCCATGTTCAGATACCATGTCCCTCCACTTTTCCATTGAATACTAACCCACAAATGCATTTCTGTTTCTTCACATCTATTTCAATTATGAACATGCACTATCTTTTTGAGATTTAAGAACCAAGGAGTAATTTTGAAATAGTGTTTTCTTTCATATTTATGTAATTGTAATCAAACATAATGAAAATGTTAACACAGTTGCAAACATCTTAATCTACAAAGCAAACTGAGCTAAGTTCAGATATCTATCCAAAAAATTTTATTTCTAAAAGATTGTAGATACAATATAAACAAGGATATAATACTTTTGTGATGTATAGAACATGCATCTCATAGATTTTATCATTGCTATTGTCTAAAATACTTTTAAATGTGTGCCTGTTTTTGTAAAAAAGCAAATATGGACATATATAGTTTCTAATTGTATTTATTGGCAGATCCAATATGTTAGCTGCCATATGTCTTCTCTGGTAGGATAGATTCAACCATAATTAAAGATCATTTCTAAAAAACTACATTCATGTTGCAGGTTAACTTTATAGTATTTTTCTCTGTGATACCATATTAAACTATAACGTTGTGTTAAGAATTGGTTGTATATTTATTTCATACATGACAAACATAACATGATTATCTGAAGAACAACTTTCCAAAGAGAAGTAGTTAGCCATAGGAATTTGTGTGCAGTACATGGGAACATGTGCATTCTGGTGTCAAAGGGATACAAGTAACAGTAATGCAGGGCATGTTAAAACCTGGATAAATTAGTAAAGTTTGCAGAATGCAATTAATTTTAGAATTACATGAAGAACCCATGTAAAATTGTTAAATTCCTTCTACCAAAAGGAGTTGGGTGGTGAATGAATACAACAAAACAGTGTTTTCCAGATAAAACAAAGCATTTGCACATAAGAACCTACACACACTGTGACAGCATTCACAAGACCTGTGAAAACCCACATCAGACAAAGACAAAAACCCAGCTTGTTGCGGCGAGGTAGACACAAAGCCTCTGTGGGCAAGGCACTTCATCCCATGCACATCTTCTTATAAATAAGCTTTTCAAAAATTACTAGGTACTGTATTGAGAGAAAATTCTAGCTCCTTTTCTCTGAACATTAATATTACTGATCATGTCTACATAGTACCTACTTCATTACCTTAACTCTTATATGCATTTATACCTGTGAATCAATATTGTGTTACTCATTAATTTATTTTGCATTTCACTAATAGGCAGCAGAGCCACACTGTCTTTTTCTGAAAAGAAATTTAAACACTAGATTTCTATGTTAGATAGAGTGTCGTTTTCCTGGTAAAACAGCCAAGTTTTACTCACTTTGATAACATAATAACATAGAGTTAGCGTCTATCATAAGGCAAGCACACTACTGACTCCTTTACAAATTTATCTTCAGTTCCTTCAGCTAACTTGTCAGCCTTATTTTACCCTAGAAGAAGCAGAACCACAAGGGTTAATTATCTTGCCCAAATGAGTGAAGTCTTATAAACTCCAAATACCAGACTATTAAAATAACAATTTCTCAATATTATAATATGGGGTATAGGAGATTATATAGATTCTGCCACCAAATCCCCCTTATCAGCTTGCAGAACCTATTGCCTTAGCTACCGCCCAGAGTTACACCAGAACTCAGCTCTGTAAAATTGTTGTCAAGGAGGCATACATGGGCCTATACCTATCAGCAGCCCACTAGTGGCCCAGGGCTGATGATTGCCTAATGCCCAACCTGGAGAAAGAAATCATCATGGTATAATTTATTCTTTGGAACTCCTGATAGAGTCAGTTGAACTGACTGTTCCTCAATCTGTACTGTTATTTCCTGTCTTCTATCCCCACCCTGACTTCCTTCTCTACTGTTTACCTTCTTTTCCCAAGAACCCTGCCTCACACAAGAATCTCTTTTCTCAAAGCTCTGCTGCCTGGAAAACAGATGTAAAACTCCCTTAAAAAATGAATTCTAAAGATAGACTTTACTAAAGATAAGATTCTAAAATTAAATTTCAAGTCTTTTTAAATATATTTGTTAATTTTTTATGTGTATGAGTGTATTACCTGCATGTATGTGAACGCACCCATGTCGTGCAATGCCACGGAGGTCAGAAGAGGGTTTCGGATTCCACTGGAACTGGAGCTAAGGACGGTTCGTAGCCACCATGTGGGCGCTGGATATCGAACCCGGGTCCTCTGCAAGAGCAGTCAGTGCTCTTAACCACTGAGCTATCTCTCCAGCCACCATAATATTTTTTTGTTTTTATTTTATGTGTATGCGTGTATTGCCTGCATGTGGGTAAGTGCACCTGCATTGTGCAATGCCGGTGGAGGACAGAAGATGCTGTCAGACCCCCTGAACTGGAGTTACAGACAGTTGTTAGCTGACATGTGGGTGCTGGGATTTGAACCTGGGTCTTTTGCAAGAACAACCAGTGTTCTTAGTCACTGAGCCATCTCTCCAGCCCCTAAAATTTAATTTTCACTAGCAATTTGCCAAAAGAAGACCCCATTCAATAGAACCTGGAGCAATGAAGCAGAAAGTTTTCCTGAGACTTTTCCTCCTGTGATGTAAAGAAAACGTCTAAGTTACAGATGTATGAGCTTATACAGCCTTTGATGTTTGAGAGGTACAAGAGGACATAGCAAATGTAAAATTAATGTGCAAGTGAGTAGCCATGGCTGAGGATGACATCAGAGAGATGGATGATAGGTTCCAATCAATTAATCAGAGTGTAAAAGCTCATCGGGCTTTAAAGAAACCATTTCTACAGCTGGAGAACTAATCAAGCTGAAGATGAGACCTGAGACTGAATTATATTATTAAGACATCAAGTAAGATTGAATTCCTCCTAGGCTGAAGCTGAGTTCCTATGCCAAAGTTGGCTTACTAGGAAAATACGAGTCCCCGAGCATTTGAGATGTGGATATTCATGTTGGTGCACTGAAGAGCCTTTTACTTCTAGATTACCCTGAATCTTTTGGGCTAGTAGAAATATCCAACTGGTAGACATAATTCAGAGCAACTCCCCTTTTCTGTGAAAGGTTCTCAAACCAGATTTCTCGTAGGACAATGATGTCATCCAGTTTTGATCCTCCTCTCTTTCTGTCTACCAAATCAGTACTGACAGTCACACATCAGCATAACCTAACAGGAACTTTGCTGCTGGGTCCACTATCAGAGTAAAGGGATTTTTGTGGTGAAGTCACTATAAGGTCTAGCTGGTTGCATTTGGAACCAGAAGCTGAGTCTAGGAATGAATTCTGAGTGCAAAACAAAGCAAAACAAAACAGGAAGAGAAACAAAACAAGGAAAATGCAATCAAAATGTGGTACTGTTCAGTGACTTGAAATGTAATGCCCTTGCAATGATGCTTAGAGATATACCAATATCTGTTCCACCAGAAGCTCAAAGGTGGCAAAGGCTCACATTAAATAATACAATAGAAAGGTATACTATGGAAAAAAAATTCAAATACTCAGAGTAAGGATGGTATAGTAGTACTATTATCTAAAACAAAATGGGTCTTGGCCAGACCAGCAAAGAACACTAATGGAACCTGTCTGCCCTCTCCTGTGCACCCACCCTCTGCCCTATCCTCATCCACCACTACAGCCTGGGGGGTCTCTTTCTCATTTCTTCTTCCTCCTCCCAAGCCTCGCTATCAGAGCTAGTCAGTATGTCTCCCTAGTTAGAAAAGGCAATTGCAAGATCAAGAAAGTAAAAGAGTATAGGAGCTCCAATCGAGGCAGCTGAGTAAGCCATCATGATTGTTGGCATTCTTTCAGTCTATCACTGAGTAGGTCAAACAGATCTGCTTGGTCTCCAGGGTGGAGCATTAAACAAACATTCAAAATGGGCATCAGATAAAAAGGAGCAATTAAAGCCCACAGGGCATCCAGTGAGGTTGAAGACACCACAGTTAAGTACAATTTTCATTCTTATCATAGAGGCTGAAAGCTAGGAAGGAGGCAACCCAGAAGAGAGAATCACAAGAATGTGGAATCTTGATTAAAATATTGAAAAGGTATAGGACCCTGTAAAATCAGGGAAAAAAATAAACTAAGACTTACTGACTATAACCTAAGTGTATCTTCTAAAGAAACATCTTGTATCTTCTAAAGAAACATCTATTTAAGTACCAAAAATTGCAGTCACTGCCATTTAACTCTGATATTAAGTGCAGCAAAGGAACAGCAAGGAAAAACTTGCTCCCCTGCAACTGAGCTTATAGGAGGATGAGTAGTCAGGTGTCATTACATAAAGGTCAGCTTTACCTCTGGTCTCCATTGGTTAGATCAAATTCACCAACTATGTGACACAGCAAAGAAATTCCTCAAATGACAAAAATACACTGCACAGACAGTGACTTCTCTGCTATAAAGACACTAAGACCTTTTCTGAGAGTCAGGAGGAAAAGTGAGACAAACTTCATATGTATTACAGCAGATGTTCAAAACATACACCGAAAAATGTAATCTGTATGTCCAAATGCAATTCAAAGGGCTCATCCTAAATGCATAATCCATTAGATGAAGCACAGCAGCTGTCCTCACCATGGGAAGGTGGCCATGTTTCTCTCCTGCAGCAGCCCTCCTGATTCAAAAAGGGGATGGGCCTTTTCCACGTGAAATAGAGACAATCATCTGCCTCCAACGCGAAGGGTACACACAGGCTGAAAGCGCTGCGAAGGCCCGGGTGAAGAAGTATGCGTCTGGAGTATTAGAGAAAGCAGCAGGCTCAAACTAGTATCTGGGATAATTTCATATTTCCATATTCACGTCATCCCTTGCCAAGTAATACCAATTATAGAGAGAAAGAGAGAGGGAGGGAGAGAGGGAGGGAAGGAGGGAGGGAGGAAGGGAGAAGATTTCAATTTGTTTTCTTTTGATTTGTTTGCTTTTTTTTTGTTTGTTTTGATTTGTTTTGTTTCATTTTGTTTGAGACAGGCTCTCAGTGTAGCCTCAACTGGCCTGGAACTCAATTTGTAGACCAGGCTGGTTTTGCACTCACAGAAATTCACCTGCCTCTGCCTCCCACATGCATGCTGACATTGAAGATGTGTACCACTTGGCCTGTATAAGAAAGCTAGCTAAACATGAGCCAGCTAGTAGCCAGCAAGAAGCATTCTCCACAGTTTCTGTTTTATGTTCCTGCTTGAGTTTCTGTCCTGACTTCCCTCAATGATGGGCTGCAACTCGTAAGCTGAAATAAAACCTCTTCCCCCAAAAAATGAAAGAAAGAAAAGATGTATACCAATACACCCAGCTGGACCTATTTTTTAATCAATAAAGTATAAGCTTAAATTCATGATTACTTCAATAATGTCTACATTAATTTGTGAGGAATTTTCACATGAATATTGGTAAGTTTTTACATTGTCAAAAATATGTTTTAAAAATAAGTTTTAATGACTTTCTTCTTTTTAAAATTTGATAATGCTATGTATCTAGAGCTAATACACCAATATTTCATAATTTTAAACCAAAAACTTTTGCATTTGATATTCAATCTAGTAGTCACCTTTTCATAATTTAAATAAACTGCTATCTCTTTAATTTTTTATTGAGCTCTTTTGTAATTTCATACAACCATTCTTAATCAAATTTAGGCCCCCTCCCCTATCCATGCCCCCCATTCCCCCACCAGACTTCATGTTTTCTGCCATATATGTTAAGTCCTATCCAATCAAGTATTTTTACAAAGATGTCCTTCAGTGCAAATTGATCTACTGCAGTCAACTCAGCCCATATAGATATCTTATGTAAGGCATACTCTCTCTCTCTCTCTCTCTCTCTCTCTCTCTCTCTCTCTCTCCTAATAGCAATCAGTCTCCAGTAGTTTTCAGTCTAGGGTTGGCAGCCTGCCACCCATTTCTCTCCTCCCTTCTGGACCCTTATACGATTGAGTTGGCATGGGACCTGTGCTCGATGTCACCAATTCACATGTGCAAGCTTCTAGTGGCCGAAAAGACTCTGCGTCCCTGTGTTCATGAACCAGCCCTTCCTATTCTAATCTTTCTGCCCCCTCTTCTGCAGTGGTCTCTGTGCCACGGGTGGGTGAGGTTCAATATAGGAGTCCTACCCAGGGATATACACTTTGCAGTTTCTTATTCTCTAAAACATGGCCAGTTGTGGCCTTCTGTGTGTATCACACTCTGTTGTATAAGGAAGCTTCATTGGTGAGAGTTGAGAATTGCATTAGTTTTCTGTCCACCCTTCGTCCCATTATGTTCCATGAATGTAGAGGTTCAACTGTACATGTGATACCTAGGACTGGGCATCTCTCAGGCCTATATTCTCTGTGTCTAACCAGTTGTGGAATTCTGCAGTAGCCTCCACCTGTTGCAAAAAGAAGCTTCTTAGATGAGAAGAGTACAATAAATATAAGGACCCATATTCAGCATATGCTAAGAAATTTCATTTATCCAGAGATATGATGAAAATAAGGTTTTCGCTAGGATCTATGTCCTCCAGTCATGTGTATTTGGCTGTGTTGACAGTGTCACTCATGTGTTCACTTCCCTTGAGAGGACTTTAAGTCCAGTTAAATAGCTGTTGATTGCCCTGCAGAAAACAGTGCCACTACAGCACCAATAGAGGTAGTTTGCTGTGGTGGTCATCATGGTTGTTGGGCTTTAGGGCTGGGTTGGACCACTGATTGATTTTCTCCCTTAGTAGTTTGCATATTATCATCTAGTATTAGAGAGCTAAACTTCAGATAGAAGGCTTCCAGTTCAGTTCTTTCTCCATTTCTCCAAACCCTGTATCCAATGCATGTCTGTCTTCAGCAGTAGGGTCTTATCTCCTAGTTCTGGGAGATAACCAGTATCTTTGGCAATAGCCTGAGTTATTTTGGGAGTCTCCTGGGACCACTCTCATCAACCATTCAAAGGGAGGTCTCATCTGTCTGGCACTGTGTTCCTTGCTAAACAGCCCCAAGGTGTACATATGCACTAATGTTTAGACACTGGATATATATTTTTTTCATGGGGTTTCAGGGATGTCACATTCCCCCCTGGGTTCCCTAGCCCCTTGAGATTCATTCATCTCTATTCTTTTTCCTCCCATCTGACCTCTCTCCTCTCTCCCTAGTCCCAGGACATCCATTATCATCAATAACACCTGCCTCCCACCATGCCCCCTGACTTCCTTCCCCTTAAACACCAAATCCAATTAATATTATTAATCAATTATGTGGGG
This sequence comes from Nannospalax galili, assembly GCF_000622305.1. NCBI lineage: Eukaryota > Metazoa > Chordata > Mammalia > Rodentia > Spalacidae > Nannospalax > Nannospalax galili. Next base: position 170,007 of record NW_008354017.1, on the reverse strand, counting down.
TAAAAAGCAAAACAAAATGTAAACCTATTCAAGATTACACAATTGATATTCAATGTGACATTTTCCTGAAAGTGTCTGAAAATGACCCTAATCTCTGAGATGTTCTTTGTATAATGAAAAGTGTTTGGGTCTTTTATACATTCACTTCTGTTACTCTAAAACACAAAGCAACTGAGAAAAAGCCCATGCATGGGAGCTAGAGAGATGGCTCAATGGCTGCTTTTGCAGAGGACTCAGGTTCAGTTCACCACACCCACACATGGCAGCTAACAACTGTCCTAATTCCAGTTCCTGGGAATCTGACACCCTCTTCTGACTTCTGCGGATATTTCAGGACATGGCTACACCTACACACATGCAGGCAATGCACTGATACACATAAAATAACAATAATAAGATTTCTTTTTAATTCCATGCACAGCAAAAAAAAAGGATATTAAGTAAATGTATTGAAGGACAATTATTTTCCCATAATCAGACCTCTAAATTACTTCATAATATAAAATTGTGAAATAATTTGCTTAGGCATGTGTTCCATAATGATTTCTACTTCTCAGATCAAGCAAATCAAACTTCCCTTGGAAGACCATGCTACTTCACTCTCTGGCAAATATTAGTATTTACATTTATAATAATATAAGCTAAAAGGCACACGATATGCACAAAAGCTAATAATGATTCACTAATTGTATTTTTCTGAGCTTATAATATGGAGTACATACCAAGGTTAAGCAGTAGGCTTGGTGCCCTTCACAGCCCATACTTACATTTCTGGATCATCACACCTCTCCTCTCCTACAAAAGGCTTTTCTCTCTGGAAATTGGACAGATCCCTCTACATTATAGATTTTACCCACCACTTCATTAATTTCTACCTTCAGTTGGCTATATGTCTCTACTCCTCCAGTTTTCTTCTTCTTCCAAGTCCTGCCAGCATCCGAGTATGTCTAATTTATGGAAGCAAGCCATTCTTTATTCTTTCCTGGGTAAATTGTTTGCCACACAAGCAAGAGGTTCTGAGATTGATCCCAAAGACTTACAAAAAAAAAAGTTGGGCTTGGTGGTGCATGCTTATAATCCCAGAGCTAAAGAAGTAGACAAATGCTGAGTATAGTGGCAGGCACGTTTAATCCAAGCACTTGGATGGATCTCTGTGTGTTCAAGGCCAGACTGGTCTACACAGTGCGTTCCAGGCCAACCTTGTTTCAAAAAGACCAAGAAGAAAAAGAAGAAGAAGAAGAAGAAGAAGAAGAAGAAGAAGAAGAAGAAGAGGAGGAGGAGGAGGAGGAGGAGGAGGAGGAGGAGGAGGAGGAGGAGGAGGAGGAGGAGGAGGAGGAGGAGGAGGAGGAGGAGGAGGAGGAGGAGGAGGAGGAGGAGGAGGAGGAGGAGGAGGAGGAGGAGGAGGAGGAGGAGGAGGAGGAGGAGGAGGAGGAGGAGGAGGAGGAGGAGGAGGAGGAGGAGGAGGAGGAGGAGGAGGAGGAGGAGGAGGAGGAGGAGGAGGAGGAGGAGGAGGAGGAGGAGGAGGAGGAGGAGGAGGAGGAGGAGGAGGAGGAGGAGGAGGAGGAGGAGGAGGAGGAGGAGGAGGAGGAGGAGGAGGAGGAGGAGGAGAAAGAAGAATGGCTTGACTCCTGTCGTTCACTGGTGAACAAGCCTTACCCTAATCGGCAAACCCCAGGCCAATGAGAGACCCCATCTCAAAATAAAACAAGATGATTGGTTTCTGAGTTTGATTTCGCCTTTTGCATGCATAGACCTTTATCCACACCATGAACATGTACACAGACACACATACACTCACAAGCAAATATGCGTACAGAAAAAAAAACTTTGAACTGATTATTTACTTGATTTCTTAATTTCCAGTTGTAATAGCCTCTACTCATTCCTATAACCTATCTTGGAACTTTCCATCACTCAGAAGTACTCTGGCTTTTCAATATTAAACTCACTCTAGCTTAAGATTCTGACTTGTAAATAATTAGTCTTTATGATTCACCAATGGACATCTAACTGATATTTTGGACACTTAATCATTGACAAAAATATGCTAGTCTTATTAGTCCTTTAGTATCTCATCTAATACTTTGTTAAACTCCATATGCCCACTACTTCTTTATCATTTGGTTATATGCCTGAGAGAAAGTCAACCATGGCTCAAGCAGACCATCATGGTCTCCATAAAAAAGGGGTCCATCTTTCTATTTTCCAATGCCCACTAAAATTATAGTTAACATTTAAAATTCCATTTCCTTTTCTTATCTTATAGAAATCCCCTTCCATTCTCAAAATGTGGTCTCATTCCATTTTTCAAATCCTTGCTAATTTGGCATCAAATTTTCTTAATGTTTCTTTCACATTCAAAACCACTCACTATAAATGTTATGGGAAATTTTCCTTTCAATATTCTTATTTGTATGATGGAATGATCAAGCACATTCCACAGTATTGTTGTGAGGATTAAATATAGCAACCTCTGGAACCTTCTATTCAGTCATGAAGTGAACAGCAGTCTCAACCACATGCATTCCCACTACCATGACAGTCTGCCTTGGCTCAGACCCAAAGCAATGGACTCAATGATGGTACAATGAAACAGGGAGCCAAAATAAATCTTTCTCACTTAAGTTAGTTTTATCAGTTATTTTCTAAAAGCAAGAGCAAGCTGACTAGTTCATCATATAAAATAGCTGTCTAACAGTGTGTGGCCCAGAATTTAAACACAAGGGTTCTTTGTGTGTGAATATTCTATTTTCTGTTATATTTCCTCTGCATCTTACTCTATTAAAAATGATGTGATTGCATTTACCATTTGTATACTGATTTTTTCTGAACTCCAAATTCAGTCCACATCTCTCAATAGAACTATCTACCTAAATGTTTCCAAAACCAAACCCATCATCTTCTTTCCAAATTTTGTCTGTATGAACATGCTTCCTCAGTAAACACGTGAAAACTAATTGTCTAAATCAGACCTCAGAGATTTTCTTCAGTTCTTTGAATTACTCTCTCTTTCTACTTGTTTAGCTTACCACTTAATAACTTGCCTTCATACTCTAAACACCTTTCAACTGAATCACCTTCTTACATATCACTGAACATAGACTATTTGATGTCATCATCATCTCTTCTTTGTGTTATAGCTATGCCTTAATGAGCATAGTTATTTACAAACTACCCAAATAATGATTCATTCACACTATAATTATATAATTCCAATGATTTCTAAAACCTCTAGTCAGGTCACTTTTCCATTAAACTTACAAAATGTAAGTTGCTACAAATTCTTAACTATTTGTCTATTTTCCAATTTATACATATATGACTTTTTCCATACTACTTCAAGCAAACTGTAACTCCTACATGAGGCAAATTTGAACCCCTGTCTATACATGTACTTAAATATCTCTGAGTCTTCCCTCTTTTTACATTATTAAGTTTGCCTTCATTTATCAATTACACCTATTATCATAAGAAAATCTAATCAACTTTAAAAGCTATAAGGGCTTGGAACAATGTTCTACAAGGGCTGAAAAACCACAGGCCCAGACTACTATACCCAGGAAAACTATCCATCTTAAGTGAAGGAGGAAGAAAGACTTTCCACAACAAAAACAGGCCAAAGGAATTTATGACCACTAAGCTAGCCCTAAAGAGGATATTGGAAGTAATACTTTGTACTGTAGAGAATAGTAAGTTTATCTTAAGAGGTGACAGGGAAAAATAAACAATCTTAGTCAGTGGTTAAGCTACGATGACTAGAAAAACCAACACCACATAATTAACAAAATGACAGGAATCAATACATATCTTTCAATATAAACTTTGAAAATCAATGGTCTCAACTCTCTAATCAAAAGGTGCAGGCATACAGACTGTATTAGAAAGCAGAGTCCAGGGACTGGGGAGATGGCTCAGCAGTTAAGAGCTCTTACTGCTCTTGTAGAGGAAATGGTTCAGTTTCTAGCACCCATGTTGCAGCCTTCCTATAATTCCAGTTCTAGGGGATCTGGCATCCTCTTCTGGACTCCAAGAGTACCAGGCATATATACAGTCTACAAACATTCAGGCAAAACATTCACACACATAAAATAAATAAATATTGAAAAAAAAAGAAAACAGAATTCATCATTTTGAGGACTCCAAGAAATATACATAACCATTAAAGACAGGTACTACCTTAGTGTGATAAGATGTACAAAGATATTCCAAGGAAATGGAATCGAGAAGCAAGCCAGAGTTGCAATTCTCATATCTAATAAAAAATATTCAAACTAAAGCTAACCAAAACAGATAAGGAAGGTCACTATGCTGACGGAGGCACTGATTCATCATAAGAACAGTACAATCTTAAACACATACATACTAAACTGACATGTACCCAGTTTCATAAAATATGTAGCATTTCTAAGTCACATTACAGTTATACCTGAATAATGAAACAGCCTTACTCTTGTTTTTTAGTTTTAAGGCCAAGAGTGGATCCAAATTCTGAGAACAGTCTATGCCTTCTGGCATCTCTCATAATAGTGCCCTCAAGTCAGACTTCATACATACTTTAATTATAGTAGTCTTTCCAGAAGCAATTTGGGAGGTAGAAGCTAGAATCTAACCTTACTTTATCAGAGTCTAAAATATTCTATCCCTCGGTTAAAAATATTTCACACACACACACACACACACACACACACACACAGACTTCTTAATTATTCGCACTGTTTCCAATGAGAATAGCACATCACTGGAAGAGTGCTAAATGAGTTCACCAACATTCATTCACTATCTTAAGTGGAGGGCAAGGTGAGGTCCTGAGGGATTAAGGTCAGATGCTCATGTCCTAAGAGGGGTTCATGTGTCAGTGAGATTTTTCACATCATAAACAACAGCTTTTTGGTGTAAAGTTAAGTAAAAAACCACTAGTCCGGATTTTGTCCATATTGCAAAAGTCATTCCTAGAATCCACACAAAAAAAGAAGCAGAAATATTGGAGTTAAAAACATCATAGATCAAACAGTCATATTAGATATCTACAGAATGTCTTACCAAAAACTAGATAATGCACATTCTTCTCAGCAACTCATGAAACTTTCTTTAAAATAGACCACATATTGGGACACAAGGCAAGTTTTAATTAATTGTAGTAAAACAGAAATAAATTCTTGTATTTTATCTGATCACAATAGAATAAATTCAATATCAATGACAATAGAAGTCACGGAAAATCACACAGTAGTGAATAAACACAAAATTGAATAATGAATGGATAATTTAACAAATAAAAAAGGAAATAAAAAGTTTTCTAGAATTGAACAAAAATGAAAATATATCATATACCTATAAGATACAGTGAAGGCAATCTCAAGAGGAAACCTGGAAACCTATCTACATTAAAAATAAATCAGAGAAAATATAAATAAATCACTTACTGATGATCCTTAATGCCCTGAAAAACAACACCTAACAACAGCAGATGGGGAAGAATGATCAGGTTAGAATTGAAATTAATGAAATAGAAATGAAAAGAAAATACAAAGAATCAATGAAAGTAATTGATTCTTTGAAAGATAAATAAGACTGACAAATCCTTAGCCAAATTAACCAGAACAAAAAGAAGAAAAGGTAATAGAAAGAAGACATAAATTAATAAAATTAGAGATGAAAGAAAGAAGTTACAATAGACACCAATGAAATTCTGAAAATCTTGAGGAAATACTGTAGAGACCTGTACTCTGTCTATAAAACTAGAAAATCACAGAGATATTGATAAATTTCTAGACGGATATGACCAGCTTTATTTATATTAAATAAATAATATAAACAGATCTATAATCAGCAAAAAGATTGAAGAAGTTTTTTTTTTAAAGTATCCCAACTAAAAAAGCCAGGACCACTTGGAACAACTGTAGAATTCTACCACACATTTAAAAAAGAATCAACATGAGGCTGGGCTTGATGGTATTCACCTTTAAACCCTGGCAGTAAGATCTCTGTGAAATTGAAGCCAGCCTTGTCTACATAGTGAGTTCCAGGTCAGCTAGGGCTACAGGGACACCCATCTCAAAATAAATAGAGAGAGAGAGAGATAGAAAGATAAATAGATAGATAGATAGATAGATAGATAGATAGATAGATAGAGATAGATAGATGATAGATGATAGATAGATGATAGATAGATGATAGATGATATAGATAGATGATAGATGATGATAGATAGATGATAGATAGATAGGATAGATAGATAGATGATAGATAGATGATGATGATGATAGATAGATAGATAGATGATAGATAGGTAGATGATATAGATAGATGATAGATAGATAGATGATAGATAGATAGATAGATAACAAAAAAGAAAACTACCACTATTTCTGCTCAAATTTTTACATAAAATAGAAGAGGAAGGAATGCTTCAAAAATATATTTATAAAGTTAGTATTACCCTGACACCAAAACAAGATAACGGCACAAGCCATGCATCCACAGAGAGAGAAAGAAAAAAATGCAGACCAGTCTCCTTGATGAAAACAGATGTAAAAATTCTCAAAATAATTTTAAGCAGAATTCAAGATCACAATAAAAAGATCATTCATCATGACTGGGTGGACCTTCTTCCAGCAGTGCAAGAATAGTTTGATACACTTAAATCAATAAACGCTATCCATCATATAAATGGGCTCAAATGCAGACATAATATGATCATCTCAATAGACAAAGAAATGGCCTTTGACAAAATCCAGCATCACTTCATGATAAAATTCATGGAGAGTCAAGGGATGGTGGGAGCATGACTCAACATAATAAAGGCTACCTATGACAAACCTATACCTAACCTAAGTGGAGAAAAGTTCAAAGCAGTTAAGATCAGGATCAAGATAAGGGTCAAGATTCTCTCCACTCCTATTCAATATAGTGTTTGAAGTCTTGGAGCAGTAAGACAGGGCAAATGAATAAAACGGATACAAACAGAAAAAAGAGAAATCACAATATTCTTATTTGCAGGTGGTATAATTCTATGTGTAACCTTTCTCCCAAATCCTTTTTCTTCAATAATACTGATAGCCTTGCTTTAAACATAATTCATTTGATTTTTATAATGTTGTCTTTTCCTACGAGAATTTGTATGTGTAACGCTTCAGTTTTCTTTTCTTATTATTGAAGTTTATAGAGCCTAGACTAGTGCCTAACACAAGCTTGATAACATTAGGTTTTGAATGCATCAAATGAACCAAATCATACAAGATTTTGTTTTAAGGTTTGAATAAAGTCCAGCTTTCTGTTTTATAATATTCCATAAAATCTTTTTTCTGCCATCCTCGAAAAGGTTTGTGTCTTTAGTAATAGTCTTTTTTCTTATCTGCTAATATACACATTTATGCTTTAAATATTATCCCCAACCTGGACTTCACGTTGTTCCTAGGATACTGGACAGTCCTTATCAAAGTATTTGTAACAGTGGATGGCATTTATCACTTTTTCATCTGAAACAAATGTAAGCAATATCATACCAGGGCCAATTCTCTCTTGTTGCTTGATTTAGTTCAAGTATTTGTCACAGTTTTGAGGTAGAAAGTATTCTATAATATCTGTTAGACACAAAACTTGAGAATTATTATTATTAGCTGAAATTTTCTAGAAGTAAACTAAGTCTTGCTTATTGCTAGAGAGAATAAAAGTCAATACATGAATCCAAGTCTAATTTTTGTCATTAATATTCATGAGTTATATAATTATATTCAAGGATAATTGAATATTGATATATCATAATGCATTATCACCTTTTCAGTATGTTATGGACATCTCTGAGAATTTCTGTTTGACAGAATGAAAAGTTTTTCATACAGCGTTCGCAAAGGAAGCATAATTATGTTACATTCATGTTTAGGATACTCCTTTATGTGGAATCCTTCTTCAAACCACTTAAAGTACTACAAGTATTACATACCACAACAGGGGCAGAACTATGATGAATCTATGGAATTTGACAGATGGTGAGTTAATTTGTCTATTAAAAGTGCACTATGAAATCTAGACAGCAGAGATGAAGCTTTAAAGTCAGTACCAGCTTGATTTATTTCTTGTTTGTTCTACAAGTCATGTGTGTAATATCTTCCAGTGACAGCACACAGAAGTCCCATGTAAACTCAAGCCAGACAAAATCCCAGCATAGAAGCAGGGAAGTGGGTAAGAAACCTCAACCCTCGCTGAGGAATGCTGTATGTTGGATAACTTTAGTTGTTAACTTGACACACCCGGGTTGAGGGACGTTCAGTTGGGAAATTGCCTCCATTGGATTGGCCTGTGGCCATGTCAATGGGCATTTTCTTGATTATTCAGTGATGTGGGAGAGCCCAGTCCACTGTGGGTGGTGCCACCCCTGAGCTGGTAATCTTATGTTCTATAAGAAAGCAGACTGAGCCCCTGCCAATGGAGCAAATTGGTAAGCAGTGTTCCTCCATGGTCTGTGCTCCAGGTTCCTACCCTGAGCTCCTGCATTGGCTTCCCTTGATAATGAACTATACTGTAAGCCAAATAAACTCCTCCACCCCCCAAAAAGAGTATCAAGTATGCAATTGTCTTTAGTTCCTGGTGGTTGAAAGGACCTAAAAACCTGTACCCTATACCCAAGGCAACAAGGATGAGCGTTTGAGTCAAATCATAAGCAAAAGGTAGTTTAATCTAATCAAATGTGTGCTGTGGTCTGCATTGCACTGACATTCCTGAGAAGGAACTAGGAAGACCAAAAGCTTGACAGGATGTGAACTCCATGAAGAACAAAGTCAGAATCAGAACTGGAATGCTATTCTTGTCTCCAAGACACACATCAAAGCTGAAGACTGCTGTCTGGACCACTGTGAAGTCTATAATTATCTCTAACAGCTTATAGAGACAGGGCTTGTGCTTATCAAGGAAAGAAACATATTTTTTCCTTAGTGTGCACCAAAGTGCTTCATATGAAAGGAACCAGTCTTTGGAGTCAGGCATTCCTGAGCGTGAATCATAGTTTTACGTCTTAGAACATATGAAATCTCATGTTTGTTCCTCGTTATGACCCATAGTTTCTGCTTTTATAAAGTGCAGTAAGACTCCTCAAATGTAGTTTTGAAACCAATTTATTGAAAAAATACCAGCTTTAAACACTATAAGCACAGATTTTTGTGGGGAGCAGCATGAGGTTTAAGACTGGTTCTCCCTGTAGCTTCAACTAGCCTGGAACTCATTATGTAGACCTATAGACCAGGCTGGCCTCTATCTCACAGAAATCTGCCTGTCTCTTCCTTCTGAGTTGCTGGAATTAAAGTTGTATGTACCTGGATTCTATTTAAAAAAAAAAGAATATTTTTTAAGTTTATATGATGAAATTTTATTTATTAATTTTTTAACATTTTTATTGAATTTTTATGTATTTCATACATAACATCTTTTAAAAAATAACATTTTATAAGACAATTGGACATTTGAATATAAGATGCCTGTTAAAAAAGGGTGATTATTTAGATGAGGTTTTGTATAATCCCCCTACTTTTTTTCTATTTTCTTCTTCATGAGACAGGCTTTTTAAAATTTTGTTTTTAACCAAATTTTTGCGTATTTTATACAGAATATCTCAAAGAATCTTAATCATCTTTACATTCCCATCTCCACTGGCACACTCCTACAGTCCTCCCAACTAGAACCCACATACTCTGTCATCAGTATTAAGGCCCAGTGTATCAAGTCAGTATCCCCAGACATTACACCCTGTAGTCCATCCACTGAGGTCTAGTCATTCTATCTAGAGTCTCACATCTTAGGGAGATCAGCTCTTTCTCACCCAGCAGTAATCAGCTGCTTACCCCTTTCTCCATCAGCATCCTCACATACCCCACCCCCCACTGTACTTCATGCATCCTGTCATTTATGTTAAGGCCTATCTTATCAAGTCAAGTTAGTGTCCCCAGATGTCCCTTAGTGCAAGTTCATCCACTGGGGTCTAGTCAATCTAGAGTCACTCTCTGAAAGATCAGCTCTCCCTTACCCAGCAGTAATCAGCTACCAATAGTACTTTGGCTAAGGTTGGAGCTTGCTGCCCGTTTCCATAGTTCTATGCTGGGTCTTGTCTGCTAGAGTTTACATGGGTCTTGTGCATGCTGACTCCGCTACTGTAAGTTCATGAGCAAGGTCCCAGGAGCCTGTAAGATTCTGGTTCTATATGGTAGTGCATCTCCTACCTGGCTCTTTTTGACCCCTCTTCTGCAATGGTCCTTTAGCCTTAGGTCGCTGAAGTTTAATACAGAAGTCCTGTCCAGGAACCCACACTCTGCAAACTTAAAATCTATCCTTTGGCCATTTGTGGCCTTTTGTGCTCATTGCCCTCTGATGCATGAAGGAATTTCACTAATGAGAGATGAAAGATGCATTCATATTCTCTCTGTCCCTTGTTCCACTATGTTCCATGAGCCTTAGGTTAAACACAGAATATTTTAAATGAACATGCTAGATTCACAAAGCACACCATGAAAGATGAAAAAAAAAAATTCCAGTGATTTCTGTTACAAGAAAAATAGAAAAAACACTTTAAAGTTTATTTTCTCTTACTAAAAGCAAATATATGATGCTCAATGATTTTTCTATAAGGGAAATTTTCAAAGAAGGAAAAAATAGTGTGGACAATGAGGTGTCCTAGTTTGCCTTTCTGTTGTTATAATGGCCATGACATTTGGCCATGGCCTAAAGCAACTTGACAATGAAAGGATATATTTGGTCAAGTTCATCACTGAGGGAAGCCAAGGCAGGAGCTCAATATAAGAACCTAAATGCAGGAACTGAAGCAGAGAGGAACCCTGCTTGCTGGCCTATTCCCCTGACTTGCTCAAGTACCTTTCTTATCCAGCCCAGGCACACCTGCTTGGGATGGCAGTATCCACAATGGGCTGGGCCCTCCCACATAATTAAAAAATGTCCCACAGACATACTCTCAGGCCAGTCTGATGGAGGAAGTTCCTCAAATGAGGTTTGCTCTTCTTGTCCACAAGAGGTCTACCTATTTCCCGCATGCCCTGCTGTCCTTATTTTGTGTGGCCTTCCATTCATTTACTTTAGGCAAGTCTCACAATGTAGCCCAGGCCAGCCTCAATCTCATATGTGTGCAGTCAGGCTGGCCTTGAACACCTGGTCAGTTTTCTGCTTCAGCCCCATAACTCTTAACATTGCTAGTGTTTACTACCATACCAGTCTAGGTGTTGATTTTTGGAATTTAAATGTGTCTTTCTTCAATCAGTATGTTAGTGTTACTATGTACATATACACTGGAGTCAGAGAGAAGGAAGAGTTAAAAAAAAAAGGAAAGAAACTCAAAAGCAAAGAGCAGAGTCAGAAGATTCTACTCCCCCTCAGCCCTGTCTACTCTGAAAGGTCTGTGAACCTTTCTTCCACCCTGACTCCTTTTTCTAGAACTCAACAATTAACTTGTGGAACTAGATGGAAGATACATTGTGTTCTTTCCATTCTATTTTCAGCTGAAGGACAGAAAATTTGTATTTAAAAAGCACTGAAAGGCTTGACTGCCCAAGAGAAAATCATATCTAAAAATACACACAAAGGCATGACTGCCTCAGAGTTCAGGGAGATTCCAGGAGCACAGAAAAACTAATCATCCAACATCCTTCCCTAACATCCTTTGATGGTAAGTTCAATCAACAAGGAGGCAAAGGGTATTTCAAAGTCAAGTGCAGATATATATTTGTTCACTCAGATGGTAATAATTGAGCACTGGCCTTAGGCCTAGATACAAAGATGAGTAAGATGCAACAGGCAGTTGCCAACAGGCAGTTCAACAGAGGACATAACCACATAATCTAGTAATTATGAGGAAAGATTCTTTTTAAAGGTTTTTTTTTATTTTTTTATTTTATGTGTATGAATGTTGGCCCGTATGCATGTATGTGCACCATGTGCATACAATGCCCACAGAGGTCAGAAGAGGGTATCAGAGCCCATGATTCTGGAGTTAGAAGTTGCTGTGAGCTGTTTTTTGGGTACTTGGAAACAAAAACCTAGGTCCTTTGCTAGAGCAGCAAGTGTTCTTAACTGCTGAACCATCTCTCTAGCCCCATGATGAACAGTTAGAAGCAAAAAATAAGAGTTGTTTATCAATTGTAATGTTAACAAGAAGAAAGACATGAAATCAAATGATAGTGAAGATAAACAAGAAGAAAAGATAGACCTGAAATAGGGACCTATAAAAGGGGTGGAGGCTCAGGTTTATCTTCTCATCATTTTAGTATATTCAATAAAGACTGTCAAATATATTACCTTAAGAAAATACTAGGTTTTTTCAGAAATGCACATGTAAACTAAACAATTTTCTGGTCCCTAGAGAAGTAACTCATTCTCATTCTCAGCCTTTAAATTATTTTGCCCTGCATTTTCCACTTAGTGAAAACATAACACAGCAGGAAACATAATTAACCTTCTTTTCATCTGAAGCTTTCCGGTCTAAGTGAAAAGCCTGTGCTGTTGGGATTTGCTGTTGTAGTGCGTTATAAGCATCTTCTCAGAATGAAGGCATTATTTTCATGGTGTTCACAGAAGCCTCACTGGACAAAACTTCCTCCTAATCTGACTTCTGTGCTAAACTCTCTCAGCCTCTGCACACAAGAGCTACAGAAACAAATGCTTAATAATCATTGCACAGTTGGCTTATCCAACATCCCAGAGGGCAAGATGGGATTTGAAAATGTCTAACAAATTAGCATTTCATTATGAATTGAATACATTTGTGAAATCTAACTTTCTTTTCCTCTTTTTTTATTTTTATTTTTTGGGGGGTTGGCCTATCGAAGGTGACTTCAATAGAAAGTAAACCTCTGAAGAAAAGAAAAATTCAAGGAAAGAAGAAAAGGAAAGCTGTCTGTTTAAAGTCTGAGCAAAGATTTATTTTTGTTGTTTCTTTTTGGATTTTGTCTTTTTGTTTGTTTGGGGGCTTATTTGTTTGTTTTGGAACAAAAATCTCACTTTGATGTCCAGCCTCTTTTTTCCAACAAATCCTCCCACCTAGGTCTCCTGAGTATTACAATTAAAGGAATGGACCTGGAAATTCAGCCCTTCCTTACAGAGACTGTTTTCCTTATATTTCAGGCAAGCTTGACCCCTTCTTAACAGGGAAGAGCCTATGGCCCCTTTACCTGTCCCATCTGCCCAAGGAACCTAAAAGACAGAGCTAAAATTCACTTCAAGTACCTTCCCTGAAAAGCCTGAGCCTTTGATCCTCTTGTGTATTCTACCAATAGGGTCCTCCAACAGACTCTCCCATGCATAGCCCAGTCTCCCTCTGTAGTTAGTGGGTGAGAAAGGATTGAAGAGGCTGTAAAAAATGCCATCAGAAATGGAGACCTCTCTCAGATCTCACTATGCATTCAGGTCTGTTCTAAGGCAGATCCTGCCATGCATGAGACTGACTGCAGGCCCATGGTGTGCTACTGTGCCAACAGTGGACCTGAGATTCTATGTAAACGGTTAACATGGTCAGTGGAAGCATGTAACAGGGGAATTAATTTAGTCCTCAGAATCATTGTGGGCAAGCAAGATTCAAGTAGAGAACTAAGGTAATGAAAGATGTTTTTTATATATGTGGGAACAGAACATTTGGAGCAGAGAGAAGAGACTGTGAGAGGTTATATGTCATGATACAGAAAAAGAAAATTACTAGAGCTGAGTATGACCATATTGAAATAGCCCATCTCTTTGATGGTTAAGTTTATAAGTCAACATGACAAGCAATAGTGCCCTGTTTCATCAAACAGAGGCCTAAACATTTCTGTATTAAATCAGTACACAGTAGACTCTGAGTAAAGCAGATTACCCTCCATGAGGGAGTGCCTCCTCCCCTTCAGTTAGAAGTGGCCATCAGGAGTCGCATGCCCAGTTGCCATTTACTGCTCAAAGATAGGCAGAAAATGAGCAGCTCCATCCACTCCCCACAACAGCCAGAGTTTCCACAAATGGAAAATATCAGAGAAACTTTCATGTATTTCCCTCAAAAATTAGCCATTTCTAGGGTCTGTGAGATGGCTCAACAGGTAAAGATACTTGCAGCCACACCTGAGGACCTGAGGTCAGTTCCCCGAACCCACATATTAGAAGAAGAGAATAGACTCCTGCAAATTATCCTCTAATCTCCACAGAGGTTTTGTAAAATTCATGAGTAAAGTTTTGGAGGTGTTAAATATATAAATTTGTGAGACTTCTAATACCAGTTTTGATAGATGGATGGAGCTCACAAAAGAAATGAACAGTTGGGGATAGAAATCTATGAGATAATAACATGTAGCCATGCCTGCTCCTCCAGACCAGAAGGTAAGTGGAGTTAGGGCAGTGGGTCTCAATCACTATCCTCATTTTTTCTCCTGCTATGTCTTTGATGCTACATATTTGAATTATTTTAACTTTGTTCTTGTCCTCAGTCAAGTGAAATGAACATAATGCTCTGCAATTGTTCCATGTAAACATTATATGTAATAAAAATTTTTTAAAGAATGTAAGAAAGGACTTCCTGAACTGTAAATCCTTCGATGCATAAGCCATTTTTTTCATTTTGAAAAACCTTTCCCTGCACTTCCTTAAATGTGTACTTACAGACACATGTTTTCTGTCTCTTGGTCCCTGATGAATATGTATATGTGCTTTAATATAGAACACTACTACCTCATTAATATGGAAAGGGTTTGATGCAAATGTCGTCTATTTTACTATAAGTGGAGGATGCAGGATCTGGAGTCAGAACTTTCAGACAATAAGCAGTCCACAGACTTTGGGCTGGACTTCCTGAGCATTTACATGTATTCACCCAGTCTCTGGAAAAAAGGGAACTCCATTTGGTTTCTATCTCTGCTGACATTTATGTTCTACAAAATTCTGAGAATTCCTTTTCTGAACTATTAATCTTGAATTCTGAAGGGAAGAAAAATGAATGAAAAGGCAAGTAGAAAAGTCTTGTTATCTGGAAAATAAACTAACAGAAATCCATGAGATGACAATAAATCATAGGAAGACTTGAGCATATATTTTGGAGCTGGTAGTAAAACTGGATATATCAGATGCCTGATCCTCTCTATACTGAATATTATCTTCTATGTCTATTCATGTGCTGCGGCAGCAATGCATTGATTGTGTGGTATAAAAAAGGTGCTAAAATTTGTAAAATCATCATCATCATCATCTGCAGGACTGTGGTAAGAAAGGAAACTTGGAGGCTAGAGAATGGTTCAGCATTTAAGAGCATTTCCTGTGTTTTCAGAGAACTCAGTTTGGTTTCCAGCAACCACAGCAGGCATCTCACAATTACCTGTAACTCTAGCTCTACAAAGACAGAAAACTCTCTTCTGAACTATGATGGTACACACACACACACACACACACACACACACACACACACACACACACGCTCCAGGGTTCCAATGTCTTCTGGCCTCTATGGACACCCATGCACACATGGGGTGTCTACTCACACACACACACACACACACACACACACACACACACACACATGTGCACACACACACGTACATGCATGCACATAATAAAAATAAATTTTAGAAAAGGAAAGGGAATTTGACTTAGCTTCTGTAATAATTGGGCATGAGAAGTATATCTAAACAAAGAGCAAGCATCACTGGTTTAAGAATATAATATTTATGAAAATGTTAAGAGACACACAGATCTCCCAAACTTCCATAGGGCTAGACTAAAGGCCTTATACTGATAAAAGTTGAATATATACTGAGGCATTTTTTAAATACATAAATAAATAAATTTTGGAAATATGATAATCCTATTTAACTACTTTTATTATATAACAAACAATCTATTTATGATTTTGAAGAAAATTTCTGCCAAAAATAATTGAACTCTAGATGTGTTGGCCTGTCCTACAGTTCCAGTACTTAGCTGGTGGATGGAGAAGGATCAAGAGTTTACAGTCATCTGTAGCTGTATAGCAAGTTTGAGGTTAAGCTGGATTACATGATAGCCTGTCTCAAAAAATTAAATATGTGTATTATATAAAACTAACTTTGGGGCTGGAGAGATGGCTCAACAGTTAAGAACACTGGTTGTTCTTGCAGAAGACCTGGATTCGAATCCCAGCACCCACATGGCAGCTAACAACTGTCTGTAACTCAAGTTCCAGGGGATCCAACAGCCTCTTCTGTCCTCCACGGGCATTGCACAGCAATGCATGCATACACATAAAATAAAAATAATAAATAAAATATAAAAAACTAACTGGAGATTGGCAATCTAAGAATCATATAGATAATTTTACACACTTCATCCAATATATAAATGTGTTCTGTTAAAATATACTAAATGCTATTACAGAAAATCTTGACAAAGAAGTATGTTAAATTAACAAATGCAATAGCTTCTTTCACTCCTCATTCTTCCAATTCTCTATACTGTCTGACACTTTATAGTCCTCAAATGTGTCTGTCATCTTCAACATATCCAAACATGTTTAGTTCATCACGATGTTGTGTCAACGCAATCCTGTCATAGTAATCATGCTTAACTTCTTGTCTCTAGTTCTACTGCCAGAACTGTGTTTATTATTTATTGTTTAGAAGACTCAATAACTTTCTCATATATTTTCATGCTTCCCCTCTCAGATTCTTACACCCATACACATGACTCCATCCTTCATGTAATTGCAAAATAATATTCCAAAGGCATATTTATAATTTTATCGTGTAATTCTCAAGGTCATGTTTAAATGACTGTCATTGCTCACACAATCAAGTCTATAGTCCATATATCTCTCCTCAAAGGAGTCTTGATCCAGTTCCACAATAATAAATGTGCTTCTTTCTCTTTCCTGTCCTGTCCTGTCCTCTCCTGTCCTTTCCTGTCCTTCTCTTTCCTCTCCTGTCCTCTCCTCTCCTGTCCTGTCCTGTCCTTTCCTCTCCTGTCCTGTCCTTTCCTGTCCTTTCCTGTCCTCTCCTGTCCTTTCCTTTCATGTCCTCTCCTGTCCTTTCCTTTCCTGTCCCCTTTCTTGTCCTTTCCTTTCCTGTCCTTTCCTGTCCTTTCCTGTCCTCTCCTTTCCTTTCCGGTCCTTTTCTGTCCTTTCCTGTCCTCTCCTTTCCTTTCCTGTCCTTTCCTGTCCTCTCCTTTCCTTTCCTGTCCTTTCCTGTCCTCTCCTGTCCTTTCCTGTCCTTTCTTCTTTCCTTGCTTCTCCCCCTTCCTTCCTCACTTTCTACCTTCTTTCCTTCATTTCTTATTTCTTTTTCTCCTCCTCTTTCCTGTTTCTTTTTTCTTTCCTTTCTAACCTTCTTTGCTCTCTTTCTTTCCTTCTTCCTTGAGGTAGGTCTTTCTATGCAGGATGGCCAGGCCTCAAACTCTGGATCATTCTCACTGAACCTCCTGGGTGCTGAGATTACAGGACTGCACCACTATGATAGGTTAAAAAAAATCTACCCCTCTATCTTTAATTCCATCAAATTCACTTCACAGGTCTATTCCCCCCCACACACTAAACAATACTCTCTGCCATTTCTCATATACTACTTCTTATTTTTTGTATTTCATTTTATCCATCTTCTTTGTCTTTTCAAAGAATATCTTAATTACGTTTTTCTTTATGAAGTTTTGCCAAAATTTCCTTAGCCAAACACATCTCTGTCCATGTTCTGAAATTCATTCTTATCATTCATATACTCCATATGACAGGTGACTATATGTACAGATGTTCCAACTTATTATTGAGTTCCCTATCTGTGGATGTAATCAACCATGTGTCTAAAACAATTTTTAAGTGATGCATGTATTGAACGTGTGCAAACATTTTCCTTGCTATAATTCCCTGGACAATTCAGAACAAAAATTATGTAGACAGTATTTATTTGCATTAGATGTTATAACCAATCTAGGGATGGTTTAAAGCATATGGGATAATGTGCACACCTGATATGAAATCTCTGCTGTTTTCTCAAAGCTGGAGTATCCAGGGATTCTGCTGTGGTGATGGAAGACACTGCAACCAATCACTCTCAGGTGCTGAGAGACACTGTATCTACTGGTGATCAGCATGTTTCCTTTACTAGGTTGTCAACAGAAAGAGAAACTCTCTTTAATTGCTCTTTTTGTACAACAAAATGTCAATAAAATTGATACTGTTCACTTTTATAATATCCCAAAACCATTTCAATTTATTTTCAAGAAAAATTGGCTTACAGACTAATTTCTTTAAAAGAAAATATTCTCTTATCCTTAATCTACAGAGAAGTAGGGATGATTAATGCTGTGGTAACAGAACAAAAGTAAAGACAATACTAACATTTATATTCTCCCTAATTATCTTTATCTCAACAATATTAGTATTATTGTTAACAGGGAAAGAACTGCAAATACTATTTCTAAATTGTTCAATTAAAGCTTATTGAAAATTAAATTACTTCATACAATGCTTTATAAACAAGTTCTACTAAAAGAAACTATGAGTAGCAGTGTAAAAAGTGGGAAATTTGTCAATGGTTCATGAAAATGATTTAAAAGAAAGTCACAAATACTCTTTTCATATTATACTGAAAGACAGTTGTGCCATGTGAATATACAGACAATTTTCTTGTCCTCAAACATAAATAAGAGTATCTAAGTTTACTATAAAAACAACATTTTATTGGTTATTTCATACCAAAAGAGGCCAATTGTGGGTCAACAACCTATCATTAGTAGTGCATTAACCTCTAGCATTATTTAATATTCATAAGTGTGGGTAGGTGATGATGTCAAAGATGAAACATTTGAAGAACATCTTTGAAATGGAAGAAAAAATTCTAATAATACACTTTATTGTGACAGTTACATTTATATGTGGACATACAATCTAGTCCCTTGAAAATAATAACAGAATTTTGTAGTAAATTTTTTATGTCTTAACTGCTATAAAACACTGAAAAATGACTTTATGTGCACATAATATGGTAGAATTTTTTTAAAGAGGAAACATGGAGTAATGCAAAAAGCTACAGACTCAAAGCCATAGAAATCCTATGCCCTTCCCCATCTGTTGACTACATTACACCTTTGTCAAGTCCCTTAACACCTTGGATCTCTGGCACATGGACTATAAAATGAGAAACTTGAACTCAGTGACTTTAAAATAACTTAAAGTTTTATGTTCCTGAGATTCTGAGGACTATTTTCAATAGATGAACTTTCCAAGAGTACAATATACATCAACATATTGCTTCTTTTTTTAGCACATTTTTATACTCCATTATTTAAAGGAGACAGTGAATATTCTCCTTGCAATCTAAGTCCCTAACATGTCTAGGTTTGTACTTTATATCTTCTGGATACTCAAAAATATGTTGAATGGATTTTGATATTCTTGATTATTCTCACTAATATGAGTTTCCCTGCTTTCTGGGTATCCTTGATAATTATTTGTAAATTAGTTTTAATCTTAAGTAAGTTTGAACTCATTGACACTTGAAGGAAAGAGTCCTGTCATTCAGGTCAATCCAGGAAGCATATTGTATCCCTCTGTAGACAATGATATCTCTAGAGTAGAGTCATAATATTCATAATATACGAATATTATGAACCTTTGACTCAATCTTACTGACTATATATTGTTCTTCATGAGAAACTATGTTCATGTATCTATTTGAGATAATTTAAGTTGGATTTTTCAGTTAATTGAAACTGAAACATCTAAATTCAGGTGGCAATAATTTGTATAGGATCTGATTTGCAATCTCTTGTAACTAACTTACAAACTAAATACCCACCATAAGAATTATAGCAGTTTGTTTTATGGGCTAATGTTAATCAGTTCTATAATTTGAACTTTTAACAAATATGATCTCATAATTTAAAGAACTCATTCAGTTGTCATGAAACCATTATTTCGTGAATGAATAATGTTTTGGCCATTATAATATTTGTATTACTCAGGTGATCATATTTCATATGATCAACATTCAAATATCTATACAATAATCATTGCTTCAGTAGTAATTCCATCTTATCACACTATCATCTATTCTTTGAGCTTGACAATTTTTGCTCATATTTTCCTTTTCTACCTCTTACAACCTATTTTCAGTCTGCTTAATGATTTAAAAAGCTGTTATTAATATCTCCTACCACCTAACACCAAGAAAGAGCTAAGTAACCCTGCTTAAATAAATCTAAACCTTAGGTGACAGAGAAATCTAAGAAAAGTCTGGTGTCTCTTGACTCCAAGGACAGAAGAACATACCTGACGAAGCCATGAAGGAGCACCGAGAAATCACTCACACAAGTTCACAATGCCCTCCCCACTAACCTCAAAAAAAACCCAAGCAGAGAAACTGAGGAATGAAAAAATCTCCCTCATTAATAACTTGGAAATAGAAAGAGCAATCACTAAGGGAAATGCACAAAGCCCTGCATGGATCTAAGGCTAATCTCTACCATGGAACCAAAATTCAGCTACTAGAGGAAAGGTGGGAAACACCATTGTCCTCAGGAGGCAGATGAGAACCCAAGGCAACTGAATACAAAGAGAAAACAAATCCTTCTACCCCTGAGTAAGAGATAAGTAGTACTTTATATCCAGATAATTATTGATACCCTACTTATGAGTTAGGACAATGACTGAGAAAGTCTGAATGCCTAAATGCCCAAAAAAGGCTGAACCAGGAGAATAGGGAAAATGATCACTGCAACCTCCAGCACTTGTGCTGTTGTATGATATTACTCTGTACATTGGACCAAGTTTATCTAAGAATTCAAAAGAACAGAATATTTGAAAAGCATGCACTTTGGCAAGAAAATGTGCATGCTTAAAGTTGGAGAAGGGTGTGATTGTTAATTTGGAAACTTCAGGAATCAGTAAAAACTCAACATGTCACAGAGCCATTGTTGTCAATGTGTCAGACAATACAGAGAGCACCCAGATTCCACACGACTACATAGAGAAGGGTTATCTAAGATTCAGCTTCCCAGAAACTCAGAGACAACTGAAGCATCCAAGGAGATTACTTACTACTTGATCTGTTTGGCAGACCGTGTAGTCTTACATGATAATGGTTTTGAAAATATACAAATACTTGAGTCTTTGAGGCTTCCACCCTGATTTTAAAGGAAAACATGAGAAACCAGGAAATGTGTGGTAAGGTTGGGGTCCTTTGTGGACCGCCCCTGAGTGGTATGGGAAGCTGTGAGAGTGAAGTCAAAGTTTCAATAGAAATTCCAAGAAGTGTGGTATATCTGCCAAGGAGTGTTGTATAGGCAGAGCCAGCTTAATACACAAGAATATTGGCCACAGCCAACACACGAGAGTTCGAACTAGCTAAGACCTGGTGAATCACACCATGATGTGGCCTGATGCTGGAAATACAGCCTCAAGCTAACGTTCATTTTTCTCAGTTTGGATCTTGCCTTGGTTCCGTTAATCCCCTTTGGGGTAAAAATGTTTGCTTTTTGGTATTGTATTCTGAATATGACTATTTTTTTGCTTTATTTTACAAGTGTTTCCAGCTAAAACTTATCTTGAGTCTAAAAGAAGTTTTTGGACTTAATTTTTGAAGCCTACCAGAAACTTTGGGGAAGAAAATAGCAAACTTGAGGCTGTAAGCAGCATAGTTTTATCATTCTAGGTATAGACTTTGTTTTTCTATAATTTTTTTTTTGTTTTTTTGAGACAGGGTCTCCCTGTAACCCCAGCTTTACTGGAACTTGCTGTATAGACCAGGCTGGCCTCGAACTCACAAAGATTCTCCTGCCTCTACCTCCCAAGTGCTGGGACTAAAGGCATGCGCCACCGTTTCCAGCCTTATTTTTTTAAATATTTTTTTAATTTTTATTTTTATTCATTTATCTGTGTGAGAGGGGGGTTGGTGTTCATGGCGGCCAGAAGAGGATATAAGATCTTTTGAGCTGGAGATATAGGTGGTTGTGAGCTTCCATGTGGGTACCAGGAACTGAACTAACATCCTCTGGAAGAGCAGCAGTAAGTAGTCTTAAATGCTGACTCATCTCTCCAACTCCTGCCTTACTCTCTCAATTTGGAGATTAAGTGTGGGTTAAAAAGATATGCTTGTCCCTCTGGCTCTTAGTCTTCCTCCTCCTCTTCTGTGATGTTCCCCTGAGCCTTAAGTATAGATGCATTGTAGATGTTTCACAAAAGACTGAGCACCTCACAGTCACTTATTCTTTATATTTTGACCAATTGTAAAAGTTTTTAATAGTCTCAACTGTTTCAAAAAGAAGCTTATTTGAGAGATACATTTGTCTGTAAAGATAAGGGTACATATTTAGAAGAAATTATTTTGGTCTAGGAAATTGACAGAAGTAGACGCGTATCTAGGGTTGATGATCTCGCCAATAATGTGTACTTGGCTATAGGGAAGCTACACCAATGAACTCTCCAGAGTTGAGTAGTCTAACTAGATCTGCATAATGACAAAAAGCAGTTGACATGCCAAGGTGGATGGGAGAAATTTCTCAGGGTCCCACCTCTAGATTAAGAGCTATAGGCAATAGATGTTGAGGAAAGGAGAATCAGTTTTCTCCAGGGACTGGCTCCCTAGAAGCTTTTCTAATCCCAAGTGGGCAATCCTAAACACAGGTACACATAAGTATCACTAAATAGACTCAGTTTCATAAGTATATACTGGTTATTTATGTCAGGGCACTCTCAGAGACAATTAGATCACAAGACTTGGATCTATTCACGTCACTGGTGGATATATATCATGAGCCTTGGACCTATTCACTTCACCGATGGATTCAAGCTTTAAATTGACTATTGGGATGTGGTAAAACTACAGGATATGAGGCTTAGTTGGAAAGAGAGAGTTGCTGGAGCCCTGTCTATGAAGGCTGTATCTATGCCTTGCTTCTTCCTGTCAGTCCTATTTGCTTCCTGTTAACCCTGAAATGAAGCACTTTCCCCTACCAGTTCCTTCTTCCATGATTTTACTGACTTGACATATAACCAGTCCAGTGTAGAAAGAAATCTCTGAAACTATGTTCCCACACAGATGTTTTCTTAGTCATTTTATTGCAGGAATGAAGTCTGACAAACAAAGTAGCTGTACTAACAATAGACAACATTGAGAAAACACCAAAAACATCAAGACAATACAAAAAAATATATGATTCTTCAATAGCAAGAACGTGGTTATTTATCCTCCAAAATATTTTTTTAAAGAACTTACAGAACCAAAAACCTCTTCCTATTGCTCATCCTAACCATATTTTCTCATTGTTCAAAAGTCACATGTGTCATGCAGTTTTTGCTCAAGATAGTTTCAGAACCTGCTAAGTCCTACAAAATGGAGCAGCAAGAAATTATTTTCCTTTCTGTGTGAAAAAATCACAAAAGCTTCTGAAGTACCTTCAGTTATGCAATGTTTAGATACATTTCTTTCCTGGAAAGAAAAGTTTCAGGAAATGGAAATAAACAAGATAGAAGGACACATAATTTCATTCAGAAAGAAAAGACAAAATAATGATTTTATTTAAAGGTTCTTCAAGTATACCTTAATGATGTTTTTCATAGGTTAAGTATCAAACCCTAAATAAGCTCAAGCTCTGGCAAATTATCTTTACCCTCTGACTTGTGAATTTTATGGATGTTTTTATTCATTGATACAGTCTTTGCTTCTAAAAGAATTAAAATTAACTGACCAAGACACAGGCAAAATTAACTGGACATGCTAAGGCTAGCATCATGACTTAAGTGTATACAAACTGAGTGACATTGGTATATTGGTCAATTATTTAATCACCTAGAGCATTGGTTTTGTTGTTTAATATAAAAATAATCTAAAACATGGTCAAAATTAATTATATTGTGATGGAAATCATTTGCCATTTTCTACTGATTCTGTCTTTCAAATTAAAAAAATTTCCTTACCAATATAAAAATGTGTTACTTAAAAGTTATTATATCCATTCATTAAAAACACATTCTTAATCGTCATTTTATGTGAAAGTCATTTGTAAACTAACTAAAACTTTTATCAGAATGTGATGAGTAAAACACTGTACACTTACAAGCATTTCCCATTGCTTTCTCAATAACAAGTATTTTGGAGGCAAAAATCACAAACACAATTTAAAAAGCAATTAAATGCTGAAAGAACAGATGATTGCATGTCCACAGTTCAAAATGTTTAACATATCTTAAAAGTCCAATTTTTTAGAGCTATAGAGGAGAACACAGGTATGTAGTTATAAAGATAGTATTTTTTTGGAAGAAGGATAATTGTTTCTAAGGAAAAAGACAGTTGCTAACTATTCTAAGGTAAAACTATTTTCACCTTTTTGTGAGTAATTACCTAAACTTCTTATTAGAGAAGAACATGAAAATGAAAAGATATTCTTAGGTCTCTCCAAGAAAATAAAACATAAATTGTGTTATGAGGCATGAAAAACTTACACACAGAAATAATACATTAATGGAGATCAGCCATGCTTTGAAGAGGCAATTTTTTAAAAAAAAGTACAAGGTTATAGGTTAAATGCCAGGTGAAAGCACATGACCTTTGTTAATTAATTTTCATTTAGGAAGGCTAAATAGTTAAAAAAAGTACTATGAAAATCTCTGAAACATGTAATGCACTGAAGAATGGTAGAAAAAGACATTCATATATTTATGAGTAAATATAACTTTCTGTTATGTTAAAACACGTGTTTGCTTCATTATTTTTTCAAATAAAAAGATGTATTTCAAGTATTGCATTTCATAAGACTTCCATAAATAGCATTTTAAAAAGTCAAAAGAAAATGCTATATCTTGGGGGCAATCAACAGCTATCTAATTCAACTTAAAGCCCAATCAATGGAAGGAAAGTTCTGTGTGGTACTGTAAACACAGCCAAATACACATGGCCAGAGAAGTCATAGATACTAGAGAATACTCTACATCTGTCAGATCCCTAGACAAATGCAATTTCTTACTGTTTGCTAAATATGGATCCTTATATTTACAGATAAATGTTATAGTCCACTCATCAAAGAAGTTTCTTTTTGTAACACATGGAGACTATTAGAAACTTCTACAACTGGTCAAACAGAGAATGAGTGTCTGTGAGATTCTTAGCCCTAAGTGATACATCTACAATGGAACTTCTATACCTAAGGCTCACAGAACATAGTCAAATTCATATTAAACCTCAATCATCCAGGGCTCAGGGACAATTGTGGAAAAGGAGACAGAACAGTGGTAAGAACCAGGGGTGGCACATGACCATAAGGAAACAGTCCTGCAGGATTCTGGGAGCTTACCTGTATGAACTTAACAGCACTGAAGACAGCATGCACAAGACCCATACAAACTCAATCAGACAAAAACCATCATAGAGCTAGGAAAATTTGCCCAAGACCCCAACCTTAGCTGATGAAACATTGGCAATTTATCATTGCCAATGAGGAAGCATCAATCAACCATCCAGAAAGCACAGCAAACTATTTTGGTGCAGTAATGGCACTTTCATCTTGGGGATTAATCAAAATTTAAAGACTTGGTTTAGCTATGAGCACACAAATGTATGTTTACTATTCTGTCTCTAAATAGAACAGGCACATCATATCTAAGCTAAAAATGTGGTCAATTTGTATCCCTGGGACATACAATAAAGACAGGGCTGGCAATATATGCCCACATTGCAATAGTAACAGGATTATTGTGGGAGTAATCAATCACTTTCTGCTTCAACTTAAATCTCATGTCATAAGATGGACTCCAATAACCTGGCCAAATACCTCCTACCAAGGTTCAGGAATAATCTTGAAAAGAGGGGTTGAAAAGACTGAAGGAGCCAGATGGAATAGATGTGTGTAGTGAAATAGTATTTGCTGGACGCAACAATGCAGTTGGACACATGAACTCACAACATCTGGGACAGCATGCATAAGACTTGTGTAAGACCAAGCCAGCCAAAATCCCAGAATGGTTGGGGAAGGGGCTCATGAAATGTCACTCCTGTCTAAGTTGCTATTTGACAGTTGGTGGCTTCTGGGGGAGGAAGAATAAGGTTTCTTCAGGGATGTGGCCCCTGAGTGACTACCCATTCTCTAGCAGATGGTCCTACACCCATGTACATGAAGGCAGCATTAATTTGATTCAGTGGGTATTAAACTTAAAATAAGAAAAGAGAGAGAACATGAATTGGGGTGCGAAAGAGAAGTTGGGAAAGAATTTTCAGGGAAGAATGAGGAATGGATTTGATCCAAACACATTATATGCATGTTTTAATATTAAATTATTTAATAAAATGTTTAAATGCAGTCAATAGAAGAATGTTTTCCTTAATCCATAGAAGCAAGGGAGGTTTGAAATTTTAGAACTGGAAATAATCTTTAATAACATCTGTACTGAATAGCTTCAGTTGTCAACTTGACATACCTGGGGAGAAGGAACCTCAACTGGGGAATGTTCTCTATCACATTGGCCAATGGGCGTGTCTGTGAGACATTTTCTTGATTATTGAGTAGTATGGGGGGCCCAGACCACTGTGGGTAGCACACCCATGGACAGGTGGTCCTGGGTTGTTAGAAAGCATGCTGTTATTCCAGGGATGTGAGTTATCTAGTAGAAGTCAACAGAGGAATGGTTCTTGCCTGGGGCAGCAGTAGGAGAAAAATAAGAAAGTGCAAATCAATCAATCAATTAATCAATCATTCAATTAATCAATCAGTCAATGAGCATAAAGTTTCAGTTAAGTAGGATGAAGAAGTTCTAGAGATCCTTTGAACAGCATTTAGCTACAATTAACAGTAATGTGCATACACTTAATGTGCAAACCTAAACAAAATTTCACTGCAAATAGAGACACTCAATAGAGGAATTTCCTCAATCAGACTGGTCTATGGCCATGTCTGTGAGATATTTTCTGAATGATGTAGAAGGGTCAAGCCCACTGTGGGCAGCTTCATCACAAGCAGTTAGAACTGGACTGTTTAAGAAAAGTTGCTAAACTAGCCGCAGGGAGCAAATCAGTAAGCAGCATTTCTCCATGGTCTCTGCTTCACATCCTGCCTCCAGGTTCCTGATTTGAGCTCCTGGCCTACCTTCACTTGATGATGGACTATAACCTGTAAGAAGAAATAAACCCCATCCTTCCCGATCCCGAACAAAGAAAGAATGCTGAGTATAGGCTATAGGAGCAAGCCAGTGATCAGTGTTCCTCATTGGTCTCTGCTTCAGTTCCCACCTCTAGGTTCTTGCTTGAACTCATGCCCCAGTTTCTATCAATGAAGAACTATACTGTAAGCTGAAATAAACACTTTCCTCCCCAAGTTTGATTTGGTCAGTGTTATATCATGGGAAAATAAAATAACTAGGACATCTAATCCATAATTTCTCTTTACAAACAAATTTCAAAGAGGCCAATTCTCTAACAAGTTGTAATAAGAAATTGCGTTCATTTTTAAGTTCATAAGTTGTAGGAACCAAAACATACAGTCATGTGTAGAGTCATCTCTGTACTTTTTCTAAGAGCAACTGTTTATCAACAATAAAACCCACATGTTAATAGTGCATGGAGACATAGGTACAACTGAAATGTATAAAATTCTCAAAATTCATAGATGATATGACTATGCATAGGGAGAACCTAAACAGTTACAGATAAATTATATGAATTAATAACTGAGTTTATCAAGATGCTAGGAATGGTTCTCCAAGAAGCAATGTCAACTGCATTTTTGTATAGCAGCAATATGCAAATCAAATATGAATTTTTAAAGATGCCATTTATAAAGGCGTCACTGTATAAAACTCCTAGAATTCCAAAAAAAAAAAAATCTGTAAGCCTTTCTTTTAGAAAACTAAACTCTATTGAGAGCAAGTTTTAAAATATTTAAATAAATGTAGTAACAACATTTATCCAAGGATTGGAAAACTTGGTATTGAAAAGACAGGAGCTTTTCTCAAACGATATGTAAATATCAAAATCATAATAAAATTTCAAATCTTCCTTTCTGGAAATTATCTGATTCTAAATTATACAGAGATTAAAGGGTCCAGAATAGCTTTGATTTTAGAAGTTCTACTTTTAACAATGTTATCAGAAATCAAACCTAAAGTTAAGCAGATATAATGTTGAAATCTGAGCATAAAATGTTAAAATGAGTA
Organism: Nannospalax galili; assembly: GCF_000622305.1. Classification (NCBI taxonomy): domain Eukaryota; kingdom Metazoa; phylum Chordata; class Mammalia; order Rodentia; family Spalacidae; genus Nannospalax; species Nannospalax galili. Next base: position 141,899 of record NW_008354017.1, on the reverse strand, counting down.
AGAGAAACAATCAGAATACACATGATTTTATTAACATTTCATTAAAAGCAAAGATGGTACTGCTCTATTGGAAACTTAGTAACTTTTTCAGTTAATAGTACTGGGGCAACTGGATATCCTTAGGACTCCCCATGAACTATGCAATTATGGTGCAACAACCTTTACAAAGTTGATTCAACCAACACTAGTCTTTCCAGGAATACAGTTACTGTGCTAAATAGGTGTAAATGAACTTAAAGATAATTGTCAAGTGTCATATGAGTCTTATACTACTTCTTTGACTAAGTATCATATTTAAACTTCTCATATGTTAGAATATTTACTTTTATAGTTACCTTCATCAAAGTGGGTATCAATTTGGCAATCTTCCTTTCAACTACACAAACAAAAGTAAACAGGTTTCATAGGCATCTGATAGTTCTGTTACAGTTGTTATAGTACTACTGACACTATACATTAATCTCTTCAGATGATACATCAATGACTATTGTCACTTGCTGGGAGTTGACTTACTGCTTAGCAACCTTCAGTTCACTTTTCTTTCAGCTGGAGCACAGTCTTCCTGTCAATAATGAGAATACTCTCCAGTAGACAAGTGACTGTCTGTGTTCAGCAATCATTGCTCAGCTGAAAACAGATCCTAAATAACATTGATCATTTCATTTGCTCTGTCAAACCCAGCTGTGCTGACAGGATACACTGCAGTGTAGAATAATTATGGAGTACCCACAGAGAAGTCATTAGCAGGGTTGTGTAACTCCCTGTCAGAGCTCTTTCTTTTTTAAAATAACTATATGGGGATAATTTTGCCTAAACACTTAACATTAAAATCATATTTTCTTATGCTATTTTCATATTCCCTATTTGAAATATCCTTGCATAGGACACATTAAGCAAAGCTATTTGAAATAGCATCAGCTTACTTGACACAAATCTCAGAATAAAACCAGCATAATACATTTAGGTACAGTGAACTCACATTAAATAGCTATTTCCAGTTTTGAAAGAAACTCCATTAAAAAGTATAAGGTGAATGTGAGGACAAAATCATTCTGGGAGGCTCAGGGAATGAGATTTGCAGTATTGAATCTTTATGATTAGGAAAGTTCATATGGTAAAAAATAAATTAGTCATTTGTGGGAACTGTAGTTTATCTTAAAAATAAAATTGTTTAGGATATTATTCAGAAGACTGATGTCAATGTAGTTTTAGTCAGTCTAATCCAAATGAGTTTCCACCTGAAATGATTGATTAGCCCTGATTATGTGCACTAATCCTATTTAGTCACTTATCGCACAGACTCCTACTTGTCACCTGCAGGGCACAAAGTTCAGGCTAGACAGTATAACTAGGAATTCATGAAAAGAACTACGAGAAGCAAGGATCTTGCTCACCATAAGCAGCGTCAGAATATTTTATTGCAAGCTTCACAAACATGTATCTGACGTATTGAAAAAAGAATTTTGCATGAAAAGAGGAATTTGAGTTTCAATGAAATCTAAACTTCCAAAATGCAGTGGGGGTAGCAGATGCAGACATCAGATCCCTCCCAGGGACAACCCTTCCTGCTTCCATCCTTCGGGCTTTGATGAAAGGAAAGAGAATTTTTAATAACCTCCTCTTTCTTCCACAGTTAAAATGAAGAGAAGAATAGACAGTGTTTGCCAACGAGTTTGATGTTCCCAAGCAAAACTTCAAGATCCTTCACAAGAGGCAGGCAAGGAATCCCCAGAGGTGGCTGGGGAGCAAGCCCAGAGACCATGTAGCAGCAGGGGAAAGCAGGAAGGCAGACGAGGGCAGATGGCTGCCTTATAGAAAATATAGACAGATGCATAGATAGGCAGATAGATATATTTTCTGACATTTTTCACACTATGGAGAGACCTTTACTCTTTTTATTAGCATTTTGGAGGTAAATTAATGACACTTAGGAAATCAGTAACGAGAAAGTTAAGAACATTTTTAGCTCAGTCAAAAATAAAAATTTGTAACAGAAAGAAAATGTAGGCTATATGAAACAGCTATTTGCTCCGTAAAAAAATGAGAGAAAAGTAGATATAGATTAATACAAAACTATAAGGAGGAGCATAAATGGGGAGAAGGAGCACGTGAGATCTGAGGGGATGGTATTTTCATTCCAAATGTGTAAAATAAATCAACAGATAAAGTATGGAGCTACAAAGTCAAAGTACAAAAAGTGTCAGCGATACCGGTCCTTCTGCCTAATTTCTCACGCATATAACTAATATCCATGAATAAATGGAGAAGAGCGTCAAAACACATCGACCATTTTGAGTTCAAAATGTGTTGACAAGATTTAAATTGTCAGATTGATTAAGAAGATGGGGAAAAAGGAAATGGATATGAGACCAAAAAGAACTTGGGGTTTCATGTACCTGATGGAATATCTGGAATTATATAATTTTCCTGAGCCATTGATAAATCAACTGAGACTGAGAAATCTATAAAGTACTTCAATATTTCTTAAGAATTCTAAAAGCAGGCTAGGGAGATAGCTCAGTGAATAAAGTACCTGCTGTCCAAGTACCAGGACCTAAATTCTAATCCACAGCAACCGTGTAGTAACCAGGCACAGCAGCAGGGCGTCCAAACTTCAGAGCGCTGGGTGGGAGGAGACAGGTGGGCCCGAGGGGCTCCCTGACCAGCCAATCTAGCTGAAATGGTCAGTTCTAGGTCCACTGAACTTTGTCTGGCCTCCACATGCACACACATGGGTAAGGGCACTTACTTGCCTATGCATATGCACATATACATATATGCATATACCACACACACATACACACACATCAACAAAGGAAAATTATAAGACCGTCTAAAGATCTTTCCGCTTTTTTGTTTTTAAGTTCTTTAATATTGTGTGGATGTATGTGTGTGCATGAATTTGTGAACATATTCATGCTGCAATGTATGTATGGAAGTCAGAGAAAAGCTCCGTATAATCAGCTCTCTCCTTCCACCTTTGTTTACACTGGTTCCAGGGACAGAACTTGGGTTTGCATAGCAAGCATTCTTACCAGTGAGCCATTTCACTGGCCTGAAAGATGCTTCAGTGTAGAGGTTTATTTCTCAAGTTCTTCAAACCGTGCCATAAAATCAAAATTTGAAGAAATATAAATAGTCTTACAGCTGTTGGAGTGTTTCTGTTTTAACATGGATATTTTAAATCCCATTCAATCACAAGACATTGTGAGAGTTTCCATGGTTACTTGTATTAAACCCAACATCCACAAAATATTTATCAAGCAGCTTAAAAAGTAGTACCATCAAGCATTCCTTTAAAAATTTTTAGAAATGTTTATGTTGACTGCCTTGGCTACCTTTGTTGTGTGATGATATGATGATGATGCTTAAAATTCAACAGATGCATAAAATTTAAGGAACAATGAAGAGAACTCACTGAACATCCATATCTAAATTCATTTCATTTTCATTTTGTTTATATTTGTGACTCCAATTTCTATGTGAAATGCTGAACACACATATGCCTGTCATAGGACATTAAAACAGAGAGAGAGACAGAGAGAGAGAGAGAGAGAGAATAAATGATGCTTTCAATTCATTAATAGTTTGTAATAATTTCATTTTGTCATGGACCTATACTTTCTATTTTAAGAAATTAATCTCAACAGGTGTGAGGCGCATGTCTTTAAGCCCAGCATTCAGGAGGCTGAGGTAGGTTGATCTCTGTGAGATTGAAGCCAGTCTGGTCTCCATAGCGAGTTCCAGGCCAGCTGATGCTACAAGAAGATGCTGTTTCAAAGAAAAAAAGAAATTACTCTCTCAAAATAAAAACACTTTAAAAATAAAACTTCAGGGCTGTTAAGATTGCTCAGTGAGTACAGATGCCTTCTACTAAGTTTGATCCCTGGGACCCACATGGCGTGCTATAACATGCACACCCAAAACTATACACACAACACACAAATAAATTAGAAAATAAAATTAAAAATTAAAAATACCTCATTGCATTTACAATATAAATATACTGAGTAACTAATAAATCACTTAAAATATAATAATGGCATAAAGTTATTTCTTAGAAAGCTTTTTTTCTAATGATCCAGTTTTTCCCAATACTAATAAAGACCTCTTTAAAATTCTATCAAGCTCTTTCTCAGCCTTCCTTGCTCTTGCTCACACAGGACACGTATTTCTGATAGCTTTATCTGGCTTTTCCTTTTTATTTTCTTCCTCTTTCTCTTTTTCTGACACTGATATACCAGTAAGTTTCTAAATATTATGCATATTCTGTTACTTTTTTTATTCATCCCCTTTGAATTTTAATCTTCTTCCCACTGGTCTGCCTCCCTGTTTTCTACTATATATTATGTATTACAACCTGCAAAAATGTGTAACTATAAGAAAATTTTAATAATTTTTACTTGATTATGCATTCCAGTTTTAATTTAACACGCTTTGAAAAAATCACTTCTATCTAAATAATGAAGAACAACATTAGTACAACTGGCTGTTTCTTGATTGCTTCTTTAACTTTTCTTGAGTGATTCTACTCTGTATAAACTAGTCTAAAAGAATATTTACTTTGGACACAGGTTCCAAAATGGAGAAGAAAGTAAGGGTGTATGTGGTTGAGAATATGGAAATCAAAACACATAATAAAGAAAAGAATTTTAGGAAACAAGGTATTTTCTCTCTCTCCCAAATTATTTTCTATTTAAGATCATGGGTTTTGTTAATGATTAAAATCAACACATATCAAAAGCATTCTTGAAAAACAAAAGTCAATCAAACTACAACAATAAAATATCATCCCACTATTTAGCATGACTACTTTTAAAAGCCAAAAAATAACAAGTATTGGTAGAAAAGCATAGAGAAAAGAGAGCCCTTAAACACTGTTGTTGGAAGAACAAAATTAATACAGCCATTATTAAAATAGTATGGAGTCTCTTCAAAAGATTAGAAAGAGAACAAGTATTTGGCCTGGCAGGGATGAAATCACTGTGTCCAACAGACATCTGCACTCCATGTCTATCACAACACAAAAGCCAAGTCAGAACCAATGTGTCTATACATAGAAGAATGGATAAAGACCTACAAAATCCGACGGAATATAATTGAGTCTTGAAATTTAAAATTCTGGTGTTTGTTACAAAATGAAGCCTGAAGGACATTATGCTAAGTGGCATATGCCAGACATAGATAAACACTGCATCACGATTTCATAAATGTGAGTCAAAGTTATAAACTCAGTTGTAAGTTCAAGAGACCTAATTACAGCCTGGTAACTGTATGTTTGTTTGAGACAAGGTTTCAATGTGAAATGTCCCCACAGGGTCCTGTGTTTGAGCACTTGATTTCCTGCCGGTGGTGGTGTTTTGGAAGTTGTTGACCCTTTAGAACCTGGAGTATAGCTGGCACATGTAGGTCCACAGGGAGAATGGTAAAGAGTTATAATGGGCCCACATTCCAGACAGATGTGTCTGCATCCTGGTCTGCTGAGATGTGCAGAAGCTGTCCCACAGACTCCACTGCTGTACTCACATGCCTTCTCCATCATGAAACTGTAACCAAAATGATTCTATCTTCCCTTAACTCTCTTGTTTATTTTTTAATATAATTTTATGAATTCCTTGAGAATTTCATTAAATGTTTTTTTCAGATGAAAATTTTATTGAATTTTTTTGAGAACATCATCCAATATACTTTGATCATATTTAAAACTCCTACCTTTTCAGCACCCCCCTTATAGGTACCCTTCCAGTTCATGTACTTTGTCATGTATATTAAGGCCTATCAACTCAAATTAATATCCTCAAATGCCCTTCAGTGTATGTCCACTGGAGCCTAGACTAACCAGCATCACACCCTTAAAGAAAACCAAGTCTTCCCACTCCCGCAGTTATTGGTTGCCAAGAGTCCTCAGTTAAGTTTGAGGCTTATTATGTCCTTCCCCACTTCTGTGCTGGGATTTAAGTTTCTTCTTTTCGTGTATCCTGTCGCAGTTGCAGGAAAATTAACTAATACATTCACCATCTATAGAGTTCATCAAAAAATGTTGTAGTATTATAATTTCAGTAACAGTTGTTACAGAAATATTGAAACTTATATTAATAATAAATTTAGGTTCCAGAGAAACAAGGTGTAACTAAGGACACCTGCAGCTCCAAGCATAAGTTTTAACATACAAAGCTTCCAGCATTTCTTTTTCCTTACATAGTTCCCCCTCCCCAGGTGAACTTATTTTCTCAGTGCATTTGCCTCATCAGGGATCATCTGAAACAATCTCATGTACCTCCTCACACCACCAGGAGAACATAACCTTTCTGCTCCACAGCTTTTCACAAGCTATATTCCAAGTTACTACTGAATATTTCAATCAAACAACCTATAAGTCAAAACACTGCATGTCATTAATGTACACAAATTCCTGCCCCTTTTATTGACATTTTTATATAAATTCTTTTCCATAAAAATATTGGATTTCTGAGATCTCAGATCACCAGAGTGCCTGTTCCAGCCTCCCTTTGGAATAGGGGCTGAGAACTCAGGGGACCACTGCCTACATGGTGGTGAGCTTCCCCAAATCGAGCCTTGTGCAATGCCCTACCTGGGACTGTTTGAGGCCCCTCCCAAAACTCAGGGGCAGACCTCTGCTCATTTGGTAGGATTAAGCTGAGATTTCAGCAGACCTCCAGAGTGCAGGTTCCAGCCTCCCTCTGGCATAGGGCCTGAGAACTCAGTGGACCACTTGAGAGTCCCAAAATACCCCCCCCCTTAGGGAACTTCCCAAGTTTTGCCCTGCTTTCCTGCTAGTAGGGGACCAAAACTTAGAAGGAAGCCTGAGTGTACCTGACTGGAGCCTAACTTGGGCTTCTGTAGGACCTCCTGAGTAGCTGATCTGAAGCCATCAGTTCCCTCCAAAATAAAACCTGAGAGAACCTGAAAACTGTAACAACCAGCTTTACATAACCAATAAGAAAAGAGCTAAGCACACAAATAATACAAACAGAAGCAAACTTCAACTTAATTTTCGTATCAGAATCACAAGGAACAAAAGAAATTCACGTGCCAAAATCACAATGAAAGAATAATAAAATGGAAATCCAAAACACTATGTCCCCACCAAACTCTACCGGTCCTGTAGAAGAGCTCTACAAGGAGAACCCCCTAGAGATAACCCAGGACACTGAATTTAAAAGAAAAATCATAAACATGATCAAGGAATTCAATGAATTTAAAGAATACACCAACAAATCAAAGAACTAAAGGAAGATAGGGATAAACTTCTGAATAAATTCGCATAAGAGATAGAAGCATTGAAGAAAACTCAGACAGAAACGAAGAAGGAAGTGAAAACTTCAGTAAGTCAACTTGAAACAACAGGGGAAAGCCTCACCTCTAGAATGAATGAAATGGAAAACAGAATATCAACACTGGAGGGTAAAATTCAAGAACTGTACCACTCAAGCAAAGATTATGAAAAAAAATTTAAACAGAAGAATGGACTATGCAGGAGATGGGTGATACCATGAAAAGACCAAATCTACATATCCTAGGCATTAAGGAAGGAGAAGAATTTCAGGCTAATGGTATTGGCCAGATCTTAAACAGATTGTAGAAGAGAATTTCCCAAAATTAAAGAAAAACATGACTATACAAATACAAGAAGCACATAAAACACCAAATAGATAGGACCAGAAAAGAAACTCCCCAGAATGTATCATAATAAAAACACTAAATTTACAGAACAAAGAGAGAATACTGAAAGCAGCAAAAGAAAAACAAGAAGTCACATATAAAGAAAAGCCCATCAGAATTACAGCTGAGTTATCAATGCAAACTATGAAGGCAAGAAAAGCCTGGACCATGGGCACAGTTCACAAAAGCTGATGGAGACTATGGGTGGGCTTGAATGGCACATGGATTATGGGAAGCTGTTTCCTGTAAGTCAACCCACCACCCCCAAATGTCATAAAATGGTACAAAATCAAAACTAAAAATGTTTTATGCTAGTCTTTGAGCCTTGTCCCCTCAGAGGGCACACATGCCAGCCTCTCAAGAAGGTAAAAGGAAAAAAAAATGGCAAAACAACATGCCAGCCCAGAGTACTCTACTCAGCAAAAATGGCTATTACAATTGAGGGGAAGAGAAAAATCTTCCATGACACATATAGCCTGAAAGAAGACATGTCCATGGAACCAGCCCTTCAAAGAACACTTGAAGCAATACAGAGAGCAGAGAGAGAAACAACTATACCCTAGGGGCAATGAAAGAAAATAAACAAAGGTATAATCTAGGTAACACATAATTACAAAGACAACACAAACAACAATCAAAATGATGACAACCAATACACATCTTTCAATGGACTGAACTTCCCAATGGACAAGCTAAGTAAATGGATTAAGAAACAAGATCCAGCTTTTTGCTGTCTGCAAGAAACCCATCACACTTTCAAGCATAGGCACTACCTTAAGGTGAAAGGATGGAAAAGAATATTTCAAACAAATGACACTAAGAAACAAGCAAGGGTTACAATTCTAATATCTGACAAAATAGACTTCAAAGTAAAACTAATCAGAAGCAATAAGGATGGTCACTTCATTCTGATCAAAGGAAAAATTAACCAAGAAGAGATTACAATCCTGAACATATATGCACCAAACTCTGGTGCACCCAAATTCATGAACAACAATAGAGGACTTTAGGACACAGATTAACCCCAACTCAGTGATACTAGGGACTTCAATACCCCATTGTCTCCATTAGACAGGTCAACTGGACAAAGAATAAACAGAGAGACCTCTGAATTAAACGATACCATACAGCAAATGGATCTAACAGATATCTTTCAAATATTCCACCCAAGCACGAAAGAATACATTTTCTACTCAGTACCCCATGAAACTTTTTCAAAAATTGACCACATAATGGGCCACAAAAACTCAACAAACACAAAAACAATTGAAATAATTCCATGCATTCTATCAGAACAGAATGCAATAAAGGTAAAAATCAACACTGGAAAAAGCCTTAGTCACTACATGACTTAACAGTGATTAAACAACACTGTCCTAAACAATGAGTGGGCCAAAGAAGAAATTAAGAAAGAAATAAAAGAATTTCTGGAATTCATGAAAAGAACAACACAACACAACACAATCTCTGGGACACTTTAAAAGCAGTCCTAAGAGGGAAATTTATAGCTCTAAGTACCTACATTAAAAAAAAAATAGAAAGAGCCCAAATGAATGACCTAAACTGCAAATCAAGACACTGGAAAGGCAAGACCAAATGAAACTCAAACCTAGCAGAAAAGAAGAAATAACAAAAATCAAAGCAGAAATCAATGAAATAGAAACAAAGAAAACAATAGAAAGAATCAATGATTCTAAGAGCTGGTTCTTTGAAAAGCTAAACAAGATAGACAGACCCTTATCCCAGTTAACCAGAAGAAAGAAAGAGCAAATTCAAATTAACAAAATCAGAGATGAAAAGGGAAACTTCACAACAGACACCCAAAAGATCCAGAACTGTAAGGGAGTATTTTAAAAATATATACTCTACTAAATCTTAAAATCGAAAAGAAATGGACGGATATCTAAAATCATGGGAAGAACCAAAGTTAAGCCAAGAAGAGATCAACAGCTTAAACAGACCAATAGCATATAAGGAAATTGAAACAGTAATACAAAGCCTCCCAACTAAAAAAAAGCCCAGGCCCAGATGGATTTTCAGAATTCTACCAGACATTTAAAGAAGACCTCCAACTCATACTACTTGGATTATTCAAAATGATACAAACAGAAGGAGAACTCTCAAATTCCTTCTATGAAGCCAGCATCATTCTAATACCCAAATCAGGTAAAGACACAACCAAAAAAGAAAACTATAGACCCATACCCTTAATGAACATAAATGCAAAAATTCTCAACAAAATACTTGCAAACCACAAACAGATGTACATCGAAAAGATCATTCACCATGATCAAGCAGACTTTATTCCAGAGATGCAGGGATGGTTCAATATATGCAAGTCAATAAACATCATTAATCATATAAATGGACTCAAAGACAAAAACCACATCATCATCTCAATAGATGCAGAAAAAGCTTTTGACAAAGTTCAACATGAATTCATGATAAAAGTTCTAAAGGGAATTGGACTGGAGGGAACATACCTCAACATAATTAAAGCTATATACAACAAACCCACAGCCAACATCATTCTAAATGCAGAAAAATTGGAAGCATTCCCATTAAAATCAGCAACCAGACAAGGATGTCCACTATCTCCACTCCTTTTCAATATAGTACTTGGAACTCTTGCTAGAGCAATAAGACAAGAGAAAGAAATTAAAGGAGTACTAATTGGAAGAGGAGAGGTCAAACTATCCTTTATTGAAGACAATATGATACTATTCCTAAGAGATCCTAAAAGTTACATCAGAAAACTCCTGGAAATGAGCAACACCTTCAAGATAGTGCCAGGTTTTAAAATCAGTCTACAAAAATCAATAGCCTTTTTATATACCAATAACAAGCAATTGGAAAAAAGAGTACAGAGAAATTCTCCCATTCAAAACAGCTACAAAATAAAATAAAACATCTTGGAATAAACCTGACCAAATACACCAAAGACCTCTACAATGAAAATTTTTAATCATTGAAGAAAAAGATTGAGGAAGACACGTGGAGATTTAAGGACCTCCCATGCTTATGGATTGGAAGAATTTATATTGTGAAAATGACCATCCTACCGAAATCAATATATAGATTCAATGCAATCCCAATCAAAATCCCCATGCCATACTTCACAGAATTAGAAAAAAAATCCATGAATTTGTATGCAAGTTCAAAAGACCCTGGATAGCCAAAGCAACCCTGAGCACAAAGAGCAACACTGGGGGGATTATTAAATGAGATCTCAAAGTCTACTACAGAGGTATAGTCATAAAACAGTGTGGTACTGGCACAAAAGTAGACACATAGATCAATGGAATATCATTGAAGACCCAAACCCAAGTACATGCAATTTCAGCCACCTGGTATTTGACAAAGTGAAAAGAACACACAGTGAGGAAAGACAGCATCTTCAATAAATGGTGTTGGCAAAACTGGATCTCCATCTGTAGAAGAATGAAAATAGATCCTTACCTTTCACCTTGCACAAAAATCAACTCCAAATGGATCAAAGGTCTCAATGTGAAACTAAAAACCCTGAAACTATTAGAAGAAAATATTGGCAGTAACTTACAAGGTGTAGTTATAGGTAAAGATTTTCTAAATCTAACAGAAGTTGCTCAGGAATTAGGTCAGCAGTCAACAAGTGGGACCTCATTAAACTAAAAAGCTTCTACACAGCAAAAGAAATAATCAAAAAAGTAAAGAGAAAACCCACATAATGGGAAAAAAATCTTCACCAGTGACACATCTGACAGGTTTAACATCCAGAATATATAAAGAACTCAAAAAACAAAGAAGCGAGAAAACAAATGGCCCAATTAAAAGATAAATTAAATATTTAAACAGAGAATTCTCAAAGGAAGAAATAAAGATGGCTAAGAAACATCTTAAAAAGTGTTCAACATCGTTATTAATTAAGGAAATACAAATGAAAACCACCCTAAGGTATCATCTTACTCCAATCAGACTGGCTGGGATCAAGAGAACAAATGATACCAAATGTTGGAGAGAATGTGGAGAAAGGGGAATGCTCTTTCACTGCTGGTGGGATTGCAAAGTTGTGCAGCCTCTAGGGAAAACAGTGTGTAGAACTCTTAAAAAAACTTAAAATGAACGTACCATATGAGCTGGTTATACCACTCCTTGGCATATACCAGAAAGATTCATCCTGTTATAGAGACACTTGTACAACCATGTTTGTTGCTGCTCTTTTCACAATAGCTAAGAGATGGAAGCAAACTAAGAGCCCTTCAACTGACGAGTGGTTAACAAAAATGTTTACGCAATGGCATTCTATTCAGCAGTAAAGAAAAAAAAAATGAAATAATGAAATTTGCAGGTAAATGGATGGATCTAGAGACTGTTACACTAAGTGAAGTAACACAGACTCAGAAAAACAAGACATATGTTCTCCCTCATTTGTCATTCCTAGCACCAAATCCTTTTATATTCCATGTTCTTTTAATAAGATGATGTTGTACAGCCGTCTCTTCTGTGTGAAATAATTACCATCATCATGATTTCAGCTGTGCCTGCTTGGTAACATCATCACAATTTGGCTTGTTGAGGGTTGTGCTCCTTCATTAAAGGAGGGGCAAGCAGGGTCAGTGGACCCTTACCAGAGTATCCAGTCACTCTTTCCAGTCAACTTTATATCATTTGGTCCTAATCACACATGTTCTCCTGGATTTGGGGAGTACTAAAGTATATAATCTAGGTAAGGCTAGGAAGAGAAGGCTTGATCCATGATGGTAAAGGCTTTCCAGTGTATGGTCTTTCACAAACCTCAGCAACCCCTCAGTCATCTCTGTAAGTAAATTCGGTAAATTCATTGTTTCCCCAGGAAAACTTTAATCAAACATTGGTTTGACACTAGAGCTTTAAAAGGGAATAATCATTGTTCAGTATCCCCAGGAAAAGAATTCTCACAATAGATGCAAAATTTATTTGTTAATGTTATCATGTCTCATAATTATTAAAAAAGCAAATGAGAATGTAAAAGATGTTAAAAGGATATGGGTATGTAGATATTTTCCAAAATAGAAAGAAATGAGAAAGCCTAAGAAAGAGATGAAGGTCTATGTAGATTTGCTATGGTATATAATGGATGAGACAAAAATAATATACACATAATCTAAGGTCATAATTTAGTCAACTAGTTTAAGGAACAAAATATGTGTCTAATCAAAATTTATCTGAGAGTGTTTGGTTTTTGCCCAAGCTTTATCTACATAGCACATAGTAATTAAAAGTACCAGACTGGTGAAATTACCTTCTTGGATGTTTAAAAGCCATTCTTTGAGGCCTATGCTAATCTATTCAGGCGGACTTAAAGGACAGTTACTGTTCCTTACCCTCCAAGGTCGACTAAGTTCCAGGGGACTATGGAGCATCTTTCAAAGTGTCCTATAACTGTGGTGAGTCACTTGTCCTCCTGTTTAGGGAGATCATGGAGACCCCACCAGACGGACTTGAACCAGTGTCCAGTCTGCAAAGAGGAGGGCCAACTCAGAGGAAACATTTCCTCCATGCTTCCAAGTGAAGCCAGCCACAGTTGAGCAGGACCTTTGACATATCTTCACATAGATGGAACTGGTGAAAGAAAGAAGCCAGGGCCTCCTCCCAAGCCCATGTGACCCCCTGAGGAACAGATCCTCCAGCCTGAAGAGTAAAAATAAATTGGTTTATTTGGGCCAACTGTATGGTCTTTAATACCCAAAAGGAAAATACAACCAAAGATTAAAGTGATCAGTATATTTCTTTAAAAGTTCAAGGCATTACAATTCCCAGACATTAGGCTTAAGTCCATATAAAATGTTATTTAGACAATTATTTCTTATTGATTATTTTGTTTCTAAGCAGAAAGTACTGCTCAGATGTAAGACTTCAAATCTTGGTCTGAAATACCGTAGTGCCCACCTGTAGCTAAGGGGGACAACCCGTTATTGTTCTACAATGATGGATAAATTTGTTTTATCCGCCTAGCTAGAAGCCTTTGAGAGGGAACTGACACTAATTCTATCTAATCCAACAGCTATCAAAGTGCTTGAAAACAAATCCTGAGTCCATCACGCTCAAGTCCAGCCTTGGCAGACTAAAGAAAAATGAGGAGGAACCCAATAGAGGGATGCTTTTTGAAGCTCTCATCAAGAAATTCCAATGGACTCTGATATGAATTTGAAATTTGCCCTGTTCTGACTTTTTTCTGGTATCCTGCCTAGAACTTGTAATGCTAACTACCTTTGCCTTTACTCCTCCTTCACATCTCCTATTCATGATCCAAGGACTTTCTTTTCCCCATAGAGGTAAGAGTTATGCAATCTGGGAGGCTTTTAGATTGACCCACTGAAGGGGTACCCAAATTGCATCACCTTGTGTCCCTGTTCAGCATGAAGGAAGCCAACACAGTCTGCGTCGTGATTCCCTATAGGCGATTTGGGTAACCTCTTCAAAGGATGGTGTGATAAAATTAGAAGATAGGAACTGGCTAGGCAGTTAGGGTAAAAAAGACCCCAAAGAAAAGTAGCCAGTTTCTTGGCTAAAAGTCAAAATGTTGTTTGGGCTCTTAGCAAAGGCCAAAAATGTCAAAAGTATTTGGGAGCTCTTATCTAATCCCTAAAAGATTTTAGGGTTACCTCTTCAGAGGGGATAATGTTAGAGTAGCAAAAAGCTCCACTAAAAAGAAAGTAAGAAGAAGGAAGGAGGAAGGAGGAAGGAAGGAAGGAAGGAAGGAAGGATACACAAAGTTGTCAGAAAAAGTGATTGGGAGATATGGGAGGTGTTGGCGGAGAGGGAGTGGACATGGATTTGATCAAACACCTTATAAGCAGGTATGAAATTCTCAATAAAGTTTTTTAAAAATTAAAAACATCTATTTTGAATAAGTAGATTTGGTAAATATTAAAAATTCACATTGCTAACTAATTTGAATAACAGTTTAAATTGGCAATTTTGTGTATTTCTGTTATTTTTTTTCAAATTAACTTCATGCTTAGATCAGATATTCTCAACACTGACACTAACGATATGTGCACCAGCTAACACTTTGTTGTTTGTGCACTTAAGGGTGTTAAGCAGGATAGGCCCTCTACTTTACATAAATTAGTGAGAACTTTACCCCAGAGCGAAAATAACAAAAAATGTTTATAAGCATTGCTAAATGTCACCCAAGGGGAAAATATTTCTTAACTGAGAACCGTTGGTGTGAGTCAATGAATTTAAGTTGTAACTCTTGATAAGCAAATGGAGCTCAAAAGTGCAAACACTAAAATGTGTAATTCAAATTGCAACATGTAAAAAATGCAACTTCCAAATAGGTTTAATTATCCATGTGCATTTCTCACATCTGTACAGCAGGAACAATGGATTGGAATAAAATGAGAAATAGGACACTTACTGTAAAAACATTTCCAAATGATAAGAAAACTTACTAAACCAGAATTTTATTTTGAAAAAATAAAAAGTGTTTCATAAATTTGTATTTAAGGAAAGTCAGCACCAAGCACTTACAAATTATCAACATTTCTAAAATCAGTAATCTCCAGTTAGGACAGACAACAGCTTCCTATTCAGTGCACTCTCAGTGAAACTGTTTGCCAAAGCTTACCTGCTGGTCCTTCATAATTTGTAAATTCAAATCCCAATGCACTTTTCCTATAGTTTTTTAAAGATCTTTCTAGACATCCCCTTAAAAATTTTATTCGCACTTTATGTGCGGTAAAATTTCCTTTGTCTCATGAGGAAGAAAGTTTAGAAATACAATAGAAAAGTACAAAAGAAAGTTCCCAGGTAATCCTTAGCTCTGGTAACCCAATTAATTGTTTCTCTCTTCAAACACAAAGAATTTCCTGTATAATTACTCTGAGTGTCACCCATTTGAGCTATTCTTCCAATATTCTTTGTCTTCTCTAGGTCTCAATTAGTGTTTTGAAAAAATAAGACGTTCATATTTATTCTTTAAATTGGTGTACTAGATAAACTGATAACTAGTGTTACAACTCCAAATTACAGAAAACAAGAAAGTGTGCCCTTTTCAACAAAACGTTTTTCATAAATTAAAATGCTTGTTTTTTGTTTGATTTAAATGAAACAAAATAGTTAACCTTTTAAATATTTTTTAAATTTACATAAGAAGTGTTTCAGAAAACTGTAAGCAAACACTTTTGCTTCTGATCTGATAGAGTAACAACCCCCAGGACTAATGAGATGGCTCAGTGGTTAAGAGCACTGGCTGCTCTTTCAGAGGACCCAGGTTTAATTACCAGCACCCACATGCCAGCCAGCAACTTTCCATAACTCCAATTCCAGGGGCATCCAACATCTTCTTCAGACTCTGCAGGCACTGCACGGCATGGGTAGACTTACATACATGTAGGCAATACACTCATACACATAAAATTAAAATAACAAATAAAATATTTTTTAAAATGTTAAAAGTAACAACTCCTTCAAACACCCATCAAGCAAAGAAATGAAAAAAATTAAACAACAGTAAAGAAATATAAGCCATAATTTTGAATATATCAAAGTTATCCAAAGCAGGCAAGAGGTAAAATGTTGTGGATACAGACACTGAAAGAGGCAAGCCCCAGTAGACTGCTCTCTTCTAGGCATTTGAAGATTTGTTAGGTGCATAAGGCCAGAAGCCATAAAATCAAGTCAAAAATAAAGACTCAGGAAGATAAAATCTAAGCAGGCCTTTCCCTGTCTCAGTGTTGGAAGATTAAATACTGAAATTTGAGATTCCCCAAAGGAGAAAACCCTGGTAGCAAGCTTCCCAAAACCTTAATCAACAACCTTTTAATGCTGTATTTCAGGAATAAGGAAGGACAAAACAAAGAAAACACTCACTTTTCCAGCTATGAATTCTCCAACAATGATTGTAACAAGGTAATTTGATCCTATCCTCTGTACCAGAAAGGAATCACATGTTCTATGGAGAAGATACCATTAAGTAAAATCTCCATGTTTGTGCTCATCTTTTAGCTCATAGCTAAACATAGTTAAGCATGTAAAGAGAACAAACCAAACAATCAAAAAGTTAGAAAAGACAATTGTTAAAAGAAATCTAAACAGTGAAGATTTCTGACATGAATTTAAAGAAAATGAGTTCAAAATAGTCAAGAAAATTTGTGACAATGTGATGATTTTTATTACAGAAATGAAATCTAGAAAAATAAAAGTACTGTAACAGAGAAAGAAAACCTAGTAGATAGATTTGACAACAGATTAGACACACAGAACATTCACAAACTGGAAAGTAGATCAGTATCAGAAAGAAGCTTGATGGTATGTTTTTCTGGTTTGTTTCTCTGTTGCTGTGATGAACATCACAATCAAAAGTAACTTGGTGAGGAAAGGGTTTATTTCATCTTACCCTTTTATTCTTTAGAGTTGATCATTGAGGAAAGCCAGGGTAGGATCTCAAGGCAGGAACCTGGAGGCAGGAACTCAAGCAAGGACTGTGAAGGACTCCTGCTGACTTCTTGCTTCCCCCAACTTGCTCAGCTCCCTTTCTTATACATCCCAGGTCCAGTGGGCTGCACCCTTTCACATCAAGGAAGAATTATTAAAATGCCCCATAAACATAGTCATAGACCAGTCTGATGGAGGAAATGCCTCAGTTAAGGTTCTTTCTTCTCAGGTATGTCTGGGTTTGTATAAAATTGACAAAATTAATCATGACATATGACAAAAAGAAAAATTATTATCAGAAATAAATGGGCTTTTTAACATAGGTCTAGCACAAACATTTGAAGTACCAGAGAAATATGGGGAAGAAAGTGCAGAAAAAATATTTTTTAAAAGATTATGTAGTTTTTACTCAGATTAATGAAGGACAAAAGGCAACAATTTCATTGCATTTTATCAACTTCAAGTGTCAAGAAACTGAAAATTAAGAACATTTTAGGCAAAATTCAAAAAAACCAAAACATGGGGGAAGGGAATCCCCTAACACCAACCTTTCAAATAAGAAAACAAAACTTTTAGGTGTCTTTATTTCAAAAACAGAAAGAAACAAACAAATAAACAAACAAAAAAGTAGAGCAGCAGCTACTGTTATGATTTACAGGTCTTGATGAGGTTTTCTTGACCAACTGAAGAATTAATAGGCAAGAAGAATCTCAGACACAGCAGGCAACTACAGGCAACAGATTCTGCTGAAAGTGAAGCATACACACAGCAAAGCACACAGAGAGAGACTCCCTACAAGAGGGAAGGGGACTCAGAAATCAAAATCCAAAGCCCCCTAGGAAGGTGTGGGTCTTTTAAGTGTTCTTGGTGTTATAAGGCAGGTCCCCTTCCCCTAACTTTGTATTGGTCAACTCAAACAATGAAAAGAAGTTTGATACACTGACAGCTCCAACTTGAGATAAGTCCAGAACAAACACTGAAATTATCTAGACTGGTCTGGACCAGTCATCAGAAAGATGGGCCCTGCCCTGTTGGTTGGAGTGAAAACATCCAGGTCTTTGTCTCTAGTGAAGGAGAAGCCAGAAGTTTGCCATCTTTGTTACTTATGAGTGGCCATTTCCTTATATCTCTACCAGTCAATTATCTGCCTAACTCCTAGTACCTCACTACCACTACCCAAAGAAAGTGGAGTGACATCCTCAACATTGTTAAATAACTTTGATGTAAGAGGAGGAGGAGAAGAGAAGTGAAAGGGATGAAGAGAAGCTGAACAGAAGCCCTTCCTGCCTGAAGACTAGGAAGGACATCTCCAGTGTCCTTAAACAAAATATTTTCAATGTAGAATTCTCTAAACAGTAAAAATAGTAAAATAAGAGTTTTAAAGTGAACAAAATCCAAAAAAATTTGTCACCAGAAAATCTAAGCTATCAAGAAATACTACTTTTTTTTCCTGAAGAAAGAATATTCTCCATTAATAATCCAAAACTAAATAACAGGAATGCAGGAAAAATGAAAAGTACCAAAAGGATAAATATATAGGCAAATGCAAATGAATAGCAGATATATAAGATAATTTAATAATTTTGTATGGGTATGAAATATATGTAGACTTAAATTAAATGGCAGAAAAAGAACAAAAGACAAGGGCCAAGGAAGTAGCTCAGTGGTAGAGTCCTTGCCTACCAGAAAACCCTCAGTTCAAATCTCAGCACCATGTAAAGCCAGTCATATTGGTGTGTGCTAGTAATTCCAATTTTCAGGAGGTGAGGGCATGAGGATCATGAGTTCAAGGTCATCCTTAGCTACATAGGGAGCTTGAGGTCAGCCTGGGTTACATGAGACCATGCCAAAAAATATTTTTTAAGAGAGGGCATTTAATGGCATGTATTGATCTAAGATTATTTCAATTTTTTGAAACTGCCTATTAAATTAAGAACCAGTTTTATAGTTTCTAGATAAATGAAGGAATATGTATATCTAGTCAGATAATGATCAAAAAAGAAGGGGAAAACAGGTGGCTCAAATGGAAAATCAAAGGGAAATATAAGTTTGAGATTGACACATAATTATATAATGTGATAAGCAGAGTCATTATCACAATTACAAGACAAAGATCTTCAACTGAATTACAAACCCAGATTGATTCAAGCTGTAAACAATAAAACCCACATTTTGCATCTCGCCAAACCATTTGGGTTGAATATTGAATAATAGGATAATTCTGTTTCTAAGGAACATAAATAGATGTCGTTTGGCTTTTAAAAAAAATACATAGTCTCCTCAAACAAACTTGTGGGACTATTTGGAACAAACTTACTTCTCTAATTGCTACTATTGACTACCATTAACTCAGTTTTGCCCCTGTGGGACTGATTTTCCTGGACCCAGCTTACTCTCTGATGATTTCTGTTTTTCTTCCCAGATGTTCAGCTGAAGCAGATCATTTCTCTCAGCAGGGTCTTAGATGCATTGATGCATTTGACATGTCAACTCTGAACATTCAGATATACCTTAAAAAACCCCAACATGCCAGAAAAATCAACTTCCCTGCATAAATTCTGATTAAGGCCTCCTAAGACAAAGACATGAAAGGCTATAATTAAAGAAAAGAATTTCTGTGTAAATCATGGAAGAAATCATCAGTACAATGATGCTCACCTCCAGATTCTAAAATTGTTCAGTATCAGTAACTAAGAGAACATAAGCGTTCATATAGGATTTAACAGCATCTGCTACACCAGCCCTGAGTTACCATTGTAATAGCAAGAACAGCAATGTATACAGTACCACATCATAGAAACCATCCATATAAATAAAATTCCAAATGCTTAGTATAAAGTATGAGTTGTTTACTTTTTAAATCTCTATGAAAAGAAACAATTTAGGCCTCTAGATTGAAAGATTATCAGAATTAGTTCTTTCCTTACCCCTCACCTGAAGCACCCCACTTGAAAATATTCATGAACAATTATGTTTTTACAGGCATTTACTAATTTTTAGGAACAGTGTCCCATGAATAAAAAAGATTAGTAAATCAATTAACATTTTGTCTAGATATTTGAAAGTTAAAGAGTAAAGTTGCTTTTAAATTTTTCATTATATGACTATGACAGGAATAATTAAAGAAGAGGTCAGAATATTGAGAACAATGGAGGAACATGGGAGGAGTTAGCAGGGGCCAAGGTAGGGATGGAAATGATTAAATACAGTACTGATATGTGGAATTCTCAAAAATAAAAAATTTAGTTTAAAATATTAATTGATCACAAAACATCTCAAGAGGAATACTTGAATATTATTTTTATAAATCCAAGGAGAATATGAAATATGAGATCTAAAATATATTCTTCAGTAGGAAAATATTTTTTCAGTACACTAAAGTATAGCATAGGGCCAGATTTCATTGTCTAAAAGAAGTTTAAAACCAAAATGGAAACCATTTCATTATGTGATGAAATAACATAGAAAAAGAAACAAATATAACAGTTGGATGAAAAAACTAGGGTATCACTTAGGAAAACAAAGTTCTTATCACTATGTAAAACTGAAACATAACATTGAAAGCTCACAGCTCATTTTTATATGCAAGCAACACAAATTATAAGCCAATGGAAGATTGAATCAGATCATACAAATGTTTGTGCTGGCTAAAATCATTAAAAAAGAATTTGTGGAGTTTTAAAATTAATACTTTCTATTTTGCTCATGATCAAGTCTCCAGTGAGGTTAGTATTTCAGCATATGCTCATCTAAGAATGTGAAAGTTCTCTACAATAGAAGCTAAAGTTCTAGGGAAAGAAACTGAAGAAAATATTAGATGTAAAGGCCTCCTATGCTCATGTATTGGCAGACTTAATATTGTGAAAAATATTTGTACTACTGAAAACAATTCATAGAATTAGTGCAAACCCATCAAAAACCCAATGACATTCTTCACAGACATAGAAAAGAGAAATCCTAAGCTTCATATGGACGCACAACTGTCCTAGGCAATCTTGAGCAAAGAGAACAGTGCTAGAGATATTGCAATTCCTGATTGCACGTTGTATTACAGAGCCATAGTAACAACATAGCATGGCATGGCACTAACAATAGACCAACAAAACAGAAGACCCAGAAATAAATCACCATAGCTACAGCCATCTAATTTTTAACATAGGTGTGAAAAGCACAAATTTTATGCAAGACAAACTCTTTAACAAACGTGTTGAGAAGGGCCTGGGAAGGGACATGGAAGATGGTTCAGTATATAAAGTACTCATTGCAAGGATAAAAACCAAGGACCAGAGTTCAGATCCTCAGAACTCAAGTAAGTACTGAAGTGGGTCTTTAAACCCAGCAGTCTAAAGGAAGGGAAAGAGATCCCTACAGCAATTGACTAGGTACACAAGTCATATGTGTGAATTCTCGGTTCAGTTGCGACACCTTGCACCAATGAATATGGAAAGAGATCAAAGAAGTCAAATAAGAAGTAAACATCAGCCTTGGGCCTACACACACACACACACACACACACACACACACACACACACAATTCCCACACACATAGACACACAAACACCATACACATATACATGCAACAAAACAAATAAATTTTTTAGAAAATAAATGTAAATATTGCTGGGAAGACTAAATTTCTACATGTAGAAAAATGAAACTAGAGCCATATCTCTCACTCTATGTGAACATCAATTTAAAACAGACCAAAGCCCTTAATATATGACCTGAATATCTAAAACAACTTGAAAAAAAAAAACATAAGGGAAAATACTTCAAGATAACTAAAACTAAAGGTCTTTAGAAAAAAAAAAACATATGAAAACCTACCATCATAGAAACTATTTAAAGTATATACATTACCAAAAGAGATTAAAATGAGTTACTTTATGACAGGGGGACATTGGCCCAACTAGACAACACAGGCTAACACAGTAAAAGCCCAATGCCAGGAATGAACTCCCTCATTTGAAGCAGTTGGCCATGGGTTCCATAGACTCTCAAAAAATACTGACCATTGCCCTTGCTCTTGGTTACCCTTCAGATCTTACCCTATGTCTCAAGATACTACATAAATGAATTATAAAACAAACAAGGAGAAATCAAGCTGGTGGTAATTCCAAAGCTTCATCTTTACGTTTAGCTTTATAGTGTTGGAAAGTCCCACACATGCTACCTGAAGAGAAAATTAATCATCAGTCTTACCCTGCTATGAATCCTATGAAGTACAGCAACAACTGGCCTAGTAAGATATGTACTCTGGTGCAATAGTGACACAGTATCATTGGAGTAACAATTCACTCTCTTATTGGGTTTAAGTTCCCCTTCATGGGATTGATGTTGATAGCAGGCCTAGGAACCTGTGCCTAGACAGGTCAGAGGATACAAAGAAGAGCCTAATAGTGTCATTCTACTAAATAGATACAGCATTAAACTGACTACTAATGACTTATTGTCATACATATAGCTTAATGCATCTCTTAACTCTCAACAGAAAAGCTTCCTTATGTATTAAATGTGTGATTAACACAGAGTTCCACAACTGGTCAGTGTGCAAAGAATGGGAGGCCAAAGGGTCCTTATCTCAGCATAAGATACCTATATCAAATGTTTGACTTTAAGGCTCCAGGATCATCGTGGAAGAGGTAGCAGAAAGACTGTAAGAGCCAGAGGTGGTGGATGACCACAAACAGTGCGAACTCACAGCAATGGTGACAGCACGCACAAGTCCCACATAAGCTCAAGCAAAACAAAATCTCAGCACAGACATGAGGAGGTGGATAAGAAACACCAATCCTACCCGAGGAACTACAGCCGATGGTTGCAGAGAGGGGGAAAATAAGTTCAAGGGTGAGATTCTTGGTAGGTTAACCAGGTTCCAGTGTATGGACCCATAGCAAAGGGTATTTAGGGACACAAGTTTGATTCTATACCACACACACACACACACACACACACACACACACACAATTATATATATGTATATACATATATGTATATTATGTATATATTACATGAAATTGGGTGTGGGGTACAAAGTATGGATACAGAGGGGAAGGGATCTAAATACAATAAAAATATATGAAATTTGCAAAACATCAATAAAAAAGATATAGGTAGAGACAAAGGCTTTCTAAAAAGTTCTCCAATAGCTCAGGAAATAATTCCAGGAATTGATGAAAGGAATATCCAGAAAATAAAAAGCTTCAGCAAATCAAGGTAAAAAATAAACAGAGTGAAGAGCCAACTGAATGAGAGAAAAATCATTGCCAGCTACACTTCTGACAGGTGACTAATATTTAGAGTATGTAAACAACTACAAAATGTAAACACCACAAAACAAATAATCCAATTCATAAATGGGCAAAAGAAATGAACAAATACTTTTCAAAAGATGAAGTACAGATGGTCAATAGATAAATGAAAATTACTCAGCATCCTACATCAGAGAAATGCAAATCAAAACTACACTGAGATTCCATATAATCTGTAAGGATCACTTACCAATGTAGAGACTTATGTCTGCTCAGAGTGCAAAGAATAAATTGCAACTGTGGGACAAGTCTTATGAAAGCTACTCATTCCCTCTAAGAACATTGTAGAATAGGGGGAGAAAGTAGACTAAGAGCTGGACAGAAGATAGGTTGAGGGCTATGAAATATGGTTTCTAGACTCTATACAACTGCAATCATTAACTCACAACTGTAGTTACCTGTACTGGGCCAACACAAGACCAGCACCAACAACAATCAGTCATTGAAGAGGAGAAGCTCACAGGGCCCTATCTTTTACCCCTGAATTACTGGATATTGATAGAGGCCTGGAGATGGGGAATCACTGTCTTTAGTTATGTAATCACTGCTCAGTCCACCAAGCTCCAATGGATAACTCCAAACCCACGGTCACACAGATTCCCCTGGTTCATCTCAGTGGGTCAAAAAAGAAATAGACAAGAACACAAGAGAGAGATTTGGGAGGAGAGGAGAGGGTGGACAGAAGTGGCAGGGAGGTAGGGGTGAGACAGGTTGGTGTGCATGGCATACATGTGTGTGAAATTGTAGAAAAAAATAATTTTAATTAAAGTACAATGTAAAAAATAGGTAATTTTGGTAAGGATACAGTGATAAAGGAACCCTTACACATTGCTAGTGGGAATACAAAATAGTCACTCTGGAAACCTGTATGGAGGTTGCTCAAAACACACAGAAAGTAGAACTTCCACATGCCACAGTTATACCATGCCTAGAAATATTCCCAAGTAAACCTAAGTCATCATATGATGCACATCATACAATGTTGTAATACTATTCACGATAGCCATGCCATAGAATTTAATCAAAATAGGTATTCATCAACAGATGGATGCATAAAAAATGTGGTATATACACAGATTCTAGTTTTATTCAGCCATAGAGAACAGGTTTGTAGACAAATGGTTAAAACTGAAGATCATCATATTGTGTGAAACAAAGCATACTCAGAAAGACAAATATCAAATACCACATGTTTTCTCACTTGTGGAAAACCTAGGTTTGTTTTTGGG
>NW_008354017.1:66202-116955 GCF_000622305.1 Nannospalax galili | reverse complement strand
GTGTGTGTGTGTGTGTGTGTGTGTGTGTGTGTGTGTGTATACACATATTTACAGTATGAAAATAGAGGGGTAACTATTTTAGAAAGAGAGGAGTGGGAGCAAGGAGAGAAAGATAGGAAAGGTGATGGTTGTATCTATGGTCAAAATATAAACATAAATATATTTGCATATAATAAATAAATTTGTATATATTCTTTTCCTACTATAATTAAAATTCAATTATAAGTGAATCTCCAGTTTAGAAATTATGTTCTTCCAAAAAGACTGTCTAGAGCTAAGGAAATGGCTAAAGGAACAAGAAAAAGATTCTACCTAAAAGGGGTGTATATACTTCACTAACTCAGTGATAGAATGAAATTAGACAGTCTGGATGGAATTGAAGGGTAAAAAGAAGCCTGGAATGCCTTGCCAGGATTGCCTAGAACCTGCATTTTAACTCAAAAATGGTGCCTTGGGGATTTGCTGGGCTTCTTCCCATTCTTGAGCCCTGATCTTTTCTTGTAGCATTTACCCTAGAAAAGATGCAATCTTAAATCCTTTCAAAAGTCATATCCCAGTCTCTTTTAGGTTTTATAGCAATGTCTTTCTCATATACCTGGGAGCCATCCCTTTGAACTGTGATCATTGAGAAAGATAAAGCCCCATCTTCCAGGAACAATGAACAAACACAAATGGGCTAATCATATACTTCCCTAAACATCCTCCAGCACTTTTCCAATAACTCACCCCCTTGCTTAAAACATTCCCATGTTTGGTTTAAATGAAATTGAGTTCAGTTTCTTTCCTCTATTGGAACAGTCTCAAATACAATATTCCTTCCCTGCTTACTGTGTTTGGTATAAGTTTTATTTGACATTAGGGTGTTCCCCAAGACCCATGTTAAAAAAGCTGCATATATATTGATCAATAAGCAGGCAAGAAGAAATCCAAACAACAAAAAGGATAAAAACTATGGAGATCTGACTTTACTACAAGTATGAATGATAATAGTAAATACAAATATTGAGATAAATAAACCTAAGTAAATTTTCCCCCTCTTCTTATGAATACTATGTAGAAATGAGTACTGGGGACATTGTAAAAATAAAAAAAACAGTTAGTTGGCTTCTTATGAAATTAAAAGCTTCGTCGATACTAAATTGAAACAGAGAGGAGGGAGAAACCCAGACATGATACACAGAAAGAAGGAAAAAGAACTCCAGCGCAAGATGTTTAAAAGTATCTCAGAATGATAATAAAAGTGCTAAGAGAATTAAAAATGAAATAAAGGCAATGACTTAGATATAGTCAAGGTGTTTTTCCTAATAACAACAGTCAATATCAGCAACAACCATAGAACAAAACCACCACAAAAAACAAATGTCAACTGCATCTTTACCCCATTTCATGGGTTAGATGTGTCTGTGCATAACAGAGTAGATGTGTGGAAAGAAATGCTGGGCAGACTGGGCTCATCCTCAGCCCCTAAGGAAAGGAATGTGCTTAGGAAAGAACATTGAACTCTATTACCAGAGTTTGATCCTGTACTGCCACTAATGTAGGCGCTCCTAGAGGTAGAGAAGCCATATTGTCAGGCCAGCATCATCTCACTGCCAAGAAAGAGTGTTAGGACCTACTAGGAAAGCAACCAGCCCTGGTCTGAAAAGATACTGTGAGCAGAGAAGCCATAAGCTGGAGTAAAACTTCACAGATGTGACTCTTTGGGGACCTTACAGCCATTGCCTATAGATCATATAAGAAGCCAACTCCTGTCTCCATTAGCATACCTGGCTTCCTTTGCAGGGAGGGCACTAGGAGTCAGTTATTGTCTTCCACTTCCTTTCATGCCCATTAGAAAAACAGCCTCAGAGGTGATGGTTCCCCAACTCTTGTTTCCAAGAAAAATGAGATCCCATTGGTATGAGGACTGAAAGTATGAAATACTAACCCAAAGGATCGGTAGTACTGACAAAGTGACCATGACCTGTTCACACACCCAATAAAAGGATAAAAGACAACTTCCCCCTAATCCACAGCCTGGAGAGCTCAACACTGGAGACAGCATCAGTGCCCAAGAAGTGCCACTTACACTCTTCTATTATTTGAATTTATTTTATATATTGTTTTCTAAGAGGAATTTTTCTAATTTATGATTAAAGCAATCTGCTCCCTTTAAATATAGCATTTTAAGTGCCCCAAGGAGAAAAACTTCTTGCTTGAAAGTACTCCACGTTAAAAGTACAAAGAAACCTACAATCCCAGGATTTCTGCTGTAATTTTGCGATTTGGAATGTTTAGGTTCTCTAAAACTCAAAAATTGAAAAAAAGATCTTAAAGGTGATAATGTACAAAATGATGTCTTCAGAGGTTAATTAAGGCCTTATAAGAAAAGCACCAGAAAAGAGGCCCCAGAAAAGAGGCCCCAGAGAGCTGCCATGCCCCCTCAACCAGGTGAGGATGCAGCTGGGTACTGTTAAGGGACCAGAAGTACAGCACTCCCAAAAGTTCCCTCGTCCAACACCTTCATCTTGAGCTTCTCAGCCAATCAATTTCTGTTGTTTGTAAACTACCCACTCTATGGCATTTCATTATAGCAAATGCAAAGATGTTAAGGGAAAGATTATGTAAGACTTTTAAGCACTGAAGTTACTTAATTTTCATTGCATCAACATTATAACATTCACCTTCTGCTTAATGCTGACTCTCAGGACAGTTTCATAACTAATGACTTACTACAGAGCACTTCTCTCTACCCAAAGGTAAAAAATAGGACAGTTTTTTTACAATTAAAAACAGAACACATGAAAATTTACTAATATCCAGTCTACCACTATAATGTTTTAAGGTAAAATATTTTATGTATGCATATTAAATATAAACAGCCAAGTGAAAAAATGTGTTAGAAATCCTAACAAAAACATTTATCAAGTTTATGAACCAGTTTTTACATTAACTTGTGCTCAGGTAGAATTTTCAATGTTATTGATATTTCTATCAATTAATCAATGTGTTTACTTTGCACTGGAGCATTCTCCGCATTAAAATAAGCACTTTGCAGGAAGCTGTGATTTTCCCACTTAAGAGTTTATAATCCTGGTGAGACATAAGAAGCACAGATACAACAAAATCGCAAAGAAGACGTATTAAAGTTACCCAAACTATGAGTTACAGTCAAAAAACAAAAGAGCTTTAGGAAACATCTAGAAATGTAGAAATGTTTCCTCAATAAACCAAAACAAAAAGATGTGGAGGGAGCAAAAGATCATGCAGAAATAGAAGCCAATACCAGATGGAAATCAGTCTGGGAGATGAGCTTCATCCTCATGGAAATGAGAACAAATAAAATTGAACTGGAATCCGGGGTGGAAGTTATAAAGGTCTTTAATAGTGACAGAATATTAGGCTTAGTTGGGCAAGAAATGGGAAGCAATTGAGTTTTTGACAAGATAAATGCTCTTGGTCTTGTTCACCTCAATTCATCTTCCATACAAATGTCATTTAGCATCTAAATATATGTTGGGTGCAAAAATAATTTCAGGTTCTTCTTTTAGTTAGTTGCAAATACTTTAGTGTGTTTTTCAGACCTCCTGCCTCACCAGTATCAGTTTGGGGCTTTCTACTCTATGTTTGCATAGACACACCCACCCACAGACTCAGTGCTGTCCAGTGCATATATTTGGTTCTGTTCCAGCAATACCATACCTCATACACATCCTTGCCATTACTGGTATGGTAATGCCTTCATTTTATTTTGTTTTTGTATGTAAGAAAATTGTTTCTCATACTTCAAAACTCTGTCTGAACTTACTACTCTGCAATTTTTATCACAAGTCAGAATTAGAGGCAGAATCTTGACCTATTTCTGGGATTAGAAAAGTATAACTTGTCAACTAAACCCAGACTCATGCTCTGTTTCTGTAACTATTACTTGTGGAACACAGCCTCACTCATTAGTTTGTGATGGCAGTTTTTGCATCATAATGCAGAATGGAGTAGTTGTAACAAATGCTATTTAGTTTCTTAGTGTTTAAGCTTATGTTTTTTGTTTCTAATATTGGACTTACCAATATTTGCTTACCTCCCTGCCTAAGTCAAGAACTGTGTGCTACAATGGTTCAAAAATAAAAATTGCAGCTTAGCCTGGCTTCGTTCTTCATTTTTCAAACTTGTTTTGCTCCACCTGCCACCATCCTCTCAGAGCTCTACCAGACTCCTCTGTTACTTGAAGCTTTACAAGCATTCTCCCTCACAACTTCATACAAGGTTCTCCCTCTGTCCAGAACAATCTTCATTTACTATCCACTGAAGGGGTGATACTGTGGAGATAGGAGGTAATTTGCTATAGCCTTTTTCCTGTCTTCTGTGTGTAACCTATAGTCTCAATTCTCCACTCCCAGCACCATTCTCTATCAGAGTACCATGCTTATTTTAGATGAGGTCAGGTACATTCAGGGTGGTATGGCCTTAGACAGATCCTGTTTATTTCAATCATAGCATTTCACAAAGATGTTAACCAGGGTTGGCATTTTCAGTTGTTGCCGAGCTGTTTTGCTTAGAGATAGCAGTACATCTTTTTCAGCACAAGAGCCTCTAGTGACCTAATAATTATATCATAAACATTTGAAAGTAACCAATAAACAGGTAGACTGTTTAAGAAAAAAATTAAATTACCAATTCAGAAATAAAAAAGGTGATGACATTTCAGATCCCACAGATATTAAATTCTTTTCTAACATATTTAAATCTTTGATAGTTGAAAAGTATAATTAAGAAAATAAAAAGCAAGCCGTAAATTGAGAGAATATTTTTGCCAAAAATACATCTGCCTGATTGCTTGTTCCCAGAATATGTAACAAATTCATAAGACAATAGTTAAAAGGAAACCCTCCAAAATTTTTAATTAACCTAAAAAATAGAAAATGAGCCCTTGAAAACACATCCAAATTAAAATTATTAAATAAATCAAAATTAAATTAAATCTTATGATGCCACTATCTACCACAAATGGCTGCCTTGACTATTGATCTTGAGTGTCAGTCCTTAGTGTCATCCCTGAGACTCAAGTGTCAATCCTGAATATCAGTCTTGAGTATCAATCTTGAGTGTCCTTCCCAAGTAACCATCCTAAGTGTTGATGAGAATCTGGAGCAACTAGAACTCCTAATTGTTAATAGTAATAAACTACAAAGCATTTAGCAAACAGTACATGAGCTCTTATGAAGTGGAATGAAACAGTGTTGCATTCCAGCAGTCCCATTCCTATGTGTTCAGCCAAGAAGCATAAACATAGTACATTGTACACAAATGTATAAAAACAGTTGTGTAGCTATTTTCTCCAAACTAAAATATTCCCTTCTGGATAGAAGCTTGTTAGTACTCAGGAAGTAAACAAAACTCCCAAGTTTCAAGAAATTGCTAAAATTTATATGAGTCTCAAGGATACTCCCCAACTTATACATTCAGTAACAATTGCTGGAGGGAGAGGGGTTTGTAATGCAGCTGCCTTTGAGTCATCCATGCTCCTGAAAATAACAGTGCACCCATACTCCTGCAATAAACTCACTGGGTTGCTAAGCTAGATTTGGTTGAAATTTCTTTGGTCTGAAATCGATGCCCTAACTGAGGTAAAATAGACGTTTTCCAGCTCTCCTCAAGAGGAGTCATACAGCAAAGCATTTATTCATATTAGTCAGAAGCCAGAAACAGCTTAGATAACCATGGTCTCGATAATTATGATATGTCTATACTCTGCAATGAAAAGGAATGCATTATTGCTGCATGCAGCAGTATAAATAAGTAAATACCTCTGCATTATATGATTCTATTGATGTGAAATTGTAGAAAAGCTGAAATCACTGAAAGTAGATCAGTGTCTGCTAGAGACAATATTGGCAGAGACATGTTGTAAAGGGTCATAAAGTGCCCTTTTAGAATGGTGAAATACACTGTTTCTTGATTGTAGTGATGGTTACACCATTGTTATGCAATTGTCAAGAATCCATCAAACTGGATACTTTAAAGGGGAGATTTTATCTTGTATAAATTGTAACTCAGTAAAGTTTAAGTTTAAAAAGATAGAACCTGGGTGATAAGAGAATAGTGATGCTAGCAAGGGGACCTGGTAGACTACAGGCATTGAACCCTGGAAAATACATAGAAACAGGACATTTGGAGAAAATACAGCAAAGGAAGGCCACAGAGTACTTAACACAAATGCAGAGATGTTATAAAAATTTCAGTGGGATCTAACACCAAGTGACAGTGAATTTCTGTCATATTCTTCAGAAACACTCAAATTTAATCACACAAGACACACAGCATAATGTCAAAGTCTGCTCACAGTCTAACTCACATCCAGCTGACAATCTACTCTTGTATATAGAATTTTGGTGTTTTCAGTTTTATGTAAAGCTGCAAGACCTTGTCCTATGTCCCAACCATTGTTGCTATGAAGATATTATAGCTCTGTCATAGGGTTTGCAGTCTTCTTATGGTAATCCCTCTACCATTGTTGTTTTTGCTCAAAATAGTTTTTTTTTTTTTTTTTGCTATCTTGAGTCTTTTGTGCTTCCATATCAATTTCAGGATGCTTTTATATATTTTTGTGAAAATTATAGTTTTATTGGGATTGCATTGAATTTATAAATTGCTTTTGATAGAATGGCTCTTTTTACAATACTAATTCAACCAATCCATGAGCATGGACAATCTTTACATCTTCTAGAGTCTTCCTCCATCTGTTCTTAAGAAACTTTAAGTTTTCATTTTAGAGGTCTTTCACTTCTTTGGTTAGGTTTCCTAGATTAACCAGAGGCTATTGTGAATGGGAATGTATTCATGATCTCTTTCTCAGGGTGTTTGTTGTTAGCATATAGACATGAAAATGGTTTTTGTAAATTGAGTTTGTATCCTGCCACTTTGTTGAAAGCATTGGTCATTTCTAGAAGCTGATGAATTTGGGAGATCTCTTAGGTATAATTGCTCTGTAGCAATTTCTTCCTATATAAAACCTTCCATCTTGGAGGGAAAATGGGTAGAAAAAACAAGATGTTCTAAGGGAAGGTAAACAATATAATATTCCAAGGGGAGGTGAAACATTCAAGCCTGCAAGGAAGCTCATTAATCTCAGAAAGCAAACAACTCAAAGTCTTCAGGAAGCCCCTGAAACTAGGTGCTTTGTCCTCTGAGTTAAGGACTGCGGAGAAACATGCCAACAAGCTGAGTTTCCTGTAAGAAGCAGAAACCAGCTGAGCTGCACTGAAAGGGCTCAAACCATCTATATTTCTGTAAGTAACCCCAATAAAACTCCTCGGTCCACCTAGTTGGATTTTGGTACTATAATTACTTTTTTCTGTCATTGCTTCTCTACCTAGAGTGAAAGAATTTTGTTCATATCTCCTTAGGAATAGTGTCCCACAACAATAAAATATCATTTTCAAATAAGGATAATTTTATTTCCTCTCCCAATTTTGTCCCTTCAATTTCCTATTCTTGTATTATTGCTCTAACTAATGCTTCAGTCAGTATATTGAAAAAAAACTGGGGGCAGTGGACAACTCTGTATCGTTTCTGATTTTAATGGGATTAATTTGAATTTTTATCCATTTATGATTATATTAGCTGTGGTTTGTCATATATAACCTTTTTTTGTGTCGAGGAACTCCGGTTCTATTCCTTCTAGGGCTTTTATCACGAAGGCAGGCAACATAGTACTTATAAGGAATTAGAGGAGAAATGAAAACAAAAGTTAGAGCCAGACCTTCAACAGAATAGGACTGTTTATTCAGTGCAGCAAGGAGAAGGAATCTTCCTACAGGACGCAGGCAACTACAACTGCAGGGAGGTGAGTTTGAGATTATATACATTTGAGGGATGGAGGTGGTGGATACAACTTATGGGGGGGGTGGCGGCTACATGTGGCCTGGACCTCTCACAGAATCAGTGACCTCCTTCGGCCAGGGGCCTGTTTGCTCAACCCTGGCTGTCTTGGGCAACAGGCTTTCTCAGCAAAAGGACTTCCCTCTACATTCTGGGAATAACAGGCTGATAATGGTTAGACAGGAGTACTTACGTTTCTCTGTCACTAGGGCCTTCTATTGGTACTGGCACAAAAACAGGCATGTAGATCAATGGAACAAAATAGAAAACCTAAAGATAAGCATACATAATTATAACTACCTGAAATTTGACAAAATGCCAAAATATGTACTGGTGGATACACAGCATCTTCAACAAATGGTGCTGGGAAAAATGGATCTTCACATATAGAAGAATGACATTAGACAAGTATCTATCAGCCTGAACAAAAATTGGTTCCAAATGGATTAAAGACCTCAAGGTGGAACATGAAATGCTGAAACTGATAGAAGGCATAGGCAGTACCTTACAGGACATAGGTGCAAGGACTTTATGAACAACACTTTTTTGGCCCAGAAATTAAGTCAAACATAGACAAATGGGACCTCATAAAACTAAATATCTTCTGTACAGCAAAGCAAACAAAGAAGCCCATACAGTGGCAGAGAATCTTTGCCAGTTAAACATCTTATAGAGGATTAATATCCGCAATATACAAAGAACTAGAAAATTGAAGAATCAAGAAAATAAATGAACCACTTAAAAAGTAGTCTAGGAATGTTAACAGAAAATTCTCAAAATCAGAAACAAAACTGTCTAAGAAATGTCTTTATAGTGTTCAACATCCTTAGTATTCAGAGAAATATAAATTAAAACTAATTGAGATTTCATTTTACTGCAAGTAGAATGGCTAAGATCAATAAAACAACTGACAAGCACTGGAGAGATGGCTCAGTGGTTAAGAGCATTAGTTGCTCTTGCAAGGATCCAGGTTCTATTCCTATCACCCACACGGCAGTTAACAACCATCTGTAAGTCCCGTCCCAGGGGATATGAACCCTCTTCTGTCCTCCACAGACATTGCACAACATGAGTGCACTTACACACATGCAGGCAAAACACTCATACACATAAAATAAAAGTAATAAATAACAGTTTTAAAAGAACAGGAGGGAAAAAATAAAACTGACAACAAATGTTGGATGCTAGAAAATGGAAATCTTCATTTTTCTATTGGTGGAACAGAAAACGTGAAGCCACTGTGGAAATTAATGTGAAGATGTCTCCAAAAGATAAAATTAGATCTACAATATGAACCAACTAGGTACTCAAAGGAC
This sequence comes from Nannospalax galili, assembly GCF_000622305.1. Taxonomy (NCBI): domain Eukaryota; kingdom Metazoa; phylum Chordata; class Mammalia; order Rodentia; family Spalacidae; genus Nannospalax; species Nannospalax galili. The sequence goes on along the minus strand of NW_008354017.1, from coordinate 107,782 downwards.
TGGATATCTTGCTACAGAGGTGCTTGCTCAGCCATGTTCATTGCCACTCTTTTCACAACAGCTAGGAAATGAAAACAATCTACATGTCCTAATGATGAATGGATAATGAAAATGTGACATATATGCATACTGGAATTGTATTCAGCTATAAAGAAAAATGAAGTAATTAATTTTTCAGGTAAGTGGACGGAAATATAAAATTCTATAGTAAGTGAGGTAACCTGACCCAAAAAGCGAATTAATGCATGTTTTCTCTTTTTTTGTGGATCCTAGGTCTGAGTCTTTAGATACGCGTTATAATCTGAAATAAATGCAGAAGCTAAGGAAGTAGAAAGAGATCATGGGGGGAGAAAGGGGAAAGGAGCATCAGAATGGGGGTTAATAGGATACAGGTGCTGTGAAGGGATGAAAGGGAAAAAGGAAGGGGGGAATTCAACTGATGAGGTATGAATGGTTAAACAGAGGGAGAAGGAGTAAGGAGATATAAATAACACTGAGGATACTTGGAAAAGCCATACAGAAACATTTTATAAGCTTGCTTAAAAGTATAAATATAATATGTATTGTGTATACACACACACACACACACACACACATACATACAGTGTAAACAGGGTTAGACCACATAGAGAGATAATGCTCTCTGCCAGTCATAGACCTCCAGCCTAGATGAAGAGCCATAGGCAATTAGTGACTCCTGAGAATCAGTTTTCTCTAGGGATGAGAGTTCCCAGATTATTCAGTCCCACGTATTCATACCTCTACACATGTACATATGAGCACCACTAAATAAACTCACTAGGTTGTATATAAAAAGAAAAAGAATTAAATATGAAAAATGAATGATATTATTATTCTGAAAGTTCCCCTCTGCAGGTGTGTGGGAAAGTGTGGGCATATGTGTGTAAAAGGCCAGTAAGGTATGCACTGAGGGTGTTGCACAACAGAGGCTTTGTTGTCAGCCCAGCATGAATTTGGGTCCTAGATCGATCTAAGTCTCAGTATTATCAAACTTCAGTCTCCTCATCTGTTAAAGTTAGACTAGATCATTATGAATGTTAAAATCAATAAATATAAAGCCCAATAAATGTCAACTTTCATTGCTAGTCTATATCCTAAGGGAGTTTTGCAAATCCTTTAATACTAATATACAAATAATTTATACCATAACACACAATTAACTGTAACCAAAAACTGTAATTGGTTTCTTTAGACTCTTCATAGAGTCATTTTCAAAGCTATTAAAGTAAATTTTATATTTAAAATGAATTCTAGTATTTATTAATTTTAATTGCCTGAATGTGTTAACTGTGTATTTTACTCAGTTGTGACTTTTTTATGCTTCCTCAAGTGATATCTGAAATCAGAAAATAAAATCACACTGAGGCATAAATGTTGAATAGTGATCTGGATTAGCTGTTAAGGAAATGGGGAAATGTGGAAACTGAATGCAGTATAAACACCCTTCACCCTCTGCCCAGTTGTTGGAGGACTAGGATAGGGCATAATCTTGACTAGATTTCTTTCTTGAATAAGAGACTGCAGAGTGTGTGTCCTTGGATAGAACTCCTATATTCAACCTCATTCACCCAGAGCTCAGAGACCATTGCAGAAAAGGAGTCAGAAAGACTGTAAGAGCCAAGAGTGGTGGATAACCACAAGGAAACAGTTTTCTAAGTTTCTGGAAACCTGCTTATATGAAGTTAGAGTAATGGTGATAGCATGCACAAGATCCATGAAAAGTCAAACAAAAACCAGCATGTAACTGGGGAAATGGACAGGAGCCACAACTTTGGTGAGGAACAACTGGCAGCTGATCAGTTCTGGATGAGGGAGAATTGATCTTCTTTAAGGGAGTGACACTAGATAGGCTGACCAGGCTCTAGTGTATGAGTTCACATTGGGACTTTTAGGGACACAAACTTGATTCAATAGGCCTTAACACACATGACAGAATGCATGAAAACTTGTGATGGTGGCTATGGGATGGGTACAGAGAGGGGAAGGGTGTCTAAATATGATTAAGATGTACTATATGAAATGCACAAAATTCAACAAAAATGTATAATGAAAAAGAAGTTTTTAAGATAGACAAAAAAGCAAAGTTCCTGTCAGTGGAGGAATGATTTTTTAAATGTGGCATACATCCAAAATGAAAGATTCCACCTTTAAAAAGAAGGAAATCTCATTTTTGAAAATACTAATAAAATTAGTGGATGTTAATTTCATTTCACCCTTCTCTCCAACAGCCAGGCACCCTAAGATAAATATCATACATCTCACTCTGTGGATTCCATAAAAAGTTGAACTAGTAGAAATCACAAGTAGAATAATGACCTGAAGCTGAATGAAGGAGGAGAGGATGGCAATGGATGGAGAAAGAAAACATTTTGATCAAAGAACATAAAATTCAGTTAGATGTGAAGATGAGTTCTGGAGATCTTTTGCACATCATCATGACTACAGTTAAAAATGAATTATTTATTCCAACTGTTCAATAGATGGGTTTTAATTGTTCTTGCCACATAGAAATGATAAATTAGGGATAACAAATCTTAATTAGCATGACCTGATTGCTCCACAATGGTCACATGCACTAAACCATTACTTTACACCATGCAGTTAATATCTGTTAAATATTTTTAAAGAAAAAAAAAGAGACCATATATACTACTGTCATTTGTCTTAACACAGAAGAAAGCATTTTCCTTGTTGTTTTCCTTTCCTTGATACACTAAATTAGACATCTTCAGTGGTGGTGGTTTGAACCAGAATGTCCCCAGTAGGCTCCAAATATGCCAACACTTTCTACACAGTTGATGGCCTTGTTTGGGGAGATCTTAGAAAATGTGGCCGTGTTGGAGGAAGCAAGTCACTGGGGATGGGGTTAGAGAGTTTTTAAGTTTTGCCAGATACCCTCTCACTCTCTGCTTCCTGTGCCTGTTTGAAGATGTGAGCCTCTACTCTCTGCTCCTGCTCTGGCCACCTCCTGCCACCATGCTCCCCACCATGATGGACTCTGATTCCTCTGGAACCATAGGTTCAAATAAATTCTTCCTAAGTTCCCTTGATCACAGTGTTTTCATAGCACAACAGAAAAGTACAAGTTAATTTTTGGATTTCACATTTTAAAATGAGAATAGACTTATTTTAAGGTAATATATATGTATATACATATATATATAGTCCCCTTTCATAATGTACATTTTATCCCTATATACTGTATTTGCTATTATTTGCTTAGAAATTTGATACAATTGAAATAATGTTCTACATTAATAGCCAGAGTTTCCTTCTCACCCTTAACGTGGTATTTCTGAAGTTTACATGTGGACAAGCTTGGGCTGACACCACCCATTCCCTCCAATAGTGTAGCATTCTGTTCTGAGGCTCTACTATAGTCTCATAACTGTTCTCTTGTTAGTGGCCACTGAGGACTATTATACTTATCATAAAGCATATTATTGCAAAGTATCTTAAATATGCATCTTGGTACAAATTGTTACAGTTGCTTTTATGCAGCCCAGGTCCAGATTGTGCAGTAAGTACATGAAATTCAATTACTCTGCATAATTCTACCTTTTAACATTATATATTGATTTCTATTCCACCAAATCAGTGTGCAAGTGCAGCCATAAAACTTGGTACATTTTGCATTTTCTCACTTTCTAGTTTTTTTTTTTCCATTTTATGAGTTTCACTGACATTTTATTAAAGCTTGGTCTATTGCACACTAACCAGCTTTAGTATTTCAGATGTGTACTTCTCATTACTATTTGTTTGTACATAAAATAAATACTCTTCATTTTTCGAAAATTTATCATTATAGGATGAAACAGTACCTGTCATTTTTTTCATGTTTGTGTGTGAGTGTGCATATGGTGTGTGTGCATATATTGGGTATATTATTGTGGGTACATGCATGCCATAAAATGTTGGGAGCCTGGGAGCCTGAGGTTCAACTGAGTCTCGGCTACCTCTCAAAACTGCTGACAGGCCTAAGCTGGCAGCTTTCCATTCTGCCCACAGCCTTGGCCTGAAAACCTTGGCAGGCAGCCAGGGCCCACGGCCTTGGCTTGCAACCGGGGCTCACAACCTTGGCCCAAAACCTTGGCTTAAAGCCAGGGCCAGATAGCCTTGCTAGATAGCCTTGGCCCACGGCCTTGCTCTCCTTTCCAGCATACGGTTCTATTCTTCTATAATCAGAGATTCCTCCCTTAATGTGCCTCAGAGCCCTCATGTTCTGACTGATGTAATGGTTTGCAGTCTGTGTGCCTTTGTTCTCATGCTCTATAAAAACTCATGCTTGAGCTTCAATAAATGAGACTTGATCAGAATCCTGTCTTGTCTCCATTTCTCTTGTCCTTGCCTCATTTTCATCCCCACCCCCCAATCCAGGTACTCCATGGAAGTTCTGCGGGTCAGAACCGAGTCACATTGTGGGGTGGCCTCCTGCAGCGTGGCACCCAACGTGGGGCCTGGATACTGGGGGACAACGTGAGGGACATGACGAAAGAAGAAGGGGTGCACACCCGCTCAAATAGTTCGGAGACGTCGCGGTAGCCTGCTGTGACAGAGCTGACAGGTAAGTTGGTCATTCAATCATGGGACAAGAATTAAGTCAGCATCAGAAGTATGTAATACAGTTAAGAGAAGCTTTACAGGCAAGAGGAGTAAAGGTTACAACTGAGGATTTATTTCATTTCTTTGATTTTGTGAAAGACATGTGCCCATGGTTTCCCCAAGAGGGGGCTATAGATGTAAAAAGATGGAGAAGAGTGGGAGATGCATTACAAGAGTTTTATAAGGTGTTTGGACCAGGAAAGGTCCCGGTTACTGCTTTTTCTTATTGGAATTTGATTAAAGAATTAATAGATAGAAGAGATGAACATGAGCCGGTAGTGACAGCAATTGCTTGAGCCGAGGAAATTTTTAAAACCAGTTCTAAGTCAGAGTTGAGGGGAACTCCCAAGGAGGGGCCTCCGGAGCCTCCTGACTTAATTTCTCTTGATAGTGAAGATGAGAGTTGTGATAAAATTTTAAGGAAGGAGTCCTTGAGGAAGCAGTCCTCAGAGTCAGTCAGAGGGAAGGGAGATCAAGAGGATGATGCCCAGGAGCTTAAAAAGGAGCATGTTTGTATCTATCCTCTTTTACCAGAGGCTCTTTTGTCAGAAGCCACTTTTCCAGTCTTGGACACAGATGGTGCAGAGGCTGTGAGGGAGGGGTCAATTAGTAAAGCTGAGGATGGATCACATAATGGCCGCGAGAGGCAGGTTTGTGGCCTCCTCCTCCTTCCTATGGTATACCGTCCATTCCAACTGTCATGGCAGTAATAGACCCTAGACCAGGATTGAGAGGACAGACAGATGGAGCAGTTGCAGGAGGACATTAAGTTAGAGGAGGCGCATCAGTCATTTATACTCAAACGCATTAAGCAAGAAGAGATGCGACAGGCGTTGATGCTTAAGTTACAAAAGCTTAGTTTAGATAATGGTAGTGAGGCTGTTATGGGTAAAGGAAGAGTGGATGGAAACACAGCTTTCCCTGTTCTCAGGGGGCCTGGCTTAAATTCGTACAAGGAAAATTTCAATGACCCTGATAGGTTTTCCTTCCATATGGAAGTTTTTCCTGTAATGGAAACAGTGGATGACCAGAGACAGGCATGGTGACATCATAAAGGATTTCAGCTTACACTGATTAAAGAGTTAAAGCTTGCTGTGTCGCAGTATGGAGCTACAGCTCCATTTACTGTGGCTATTATAGAAAGTGAATCTGAAAATTGGTTAACTCCTAATGATTGGAATCAGTTGGTAAAGGCTGTCCTTAATGGAGGTGATTATTGGCTATGGAAGTCAGAGCATTATGACAACTGTAAGGATATAGCTAGAAAGAATCAACAATCTGGAAATGGATGGGATTTTGATATGTTGATAGGCGGAGGTCAGTATGAGACTAATGAAAAACAGATGCAGTATGATGCAGGCCTTTTTATGCAAATTCGAGCTGCTGCTCTGAAAGCATGGAGAAAGCTTCCAGATAAAGGAGACCTGGGAACTTCTCTCACTTCTGTTAGGCAGGGGTCTGATGAGCCATTCACAGATTTTGTTCATCGGTTGATGACCACAGCAGGAAGAATATTTGGAAGTATTGATGCAGGGCTAGAGTATGTGAAACAGTTGGCGTATGAAAATGTTAATCCTGCCTGCCAGGCAGCCATTAGACCTTATAGGAAAAAGACTGATTTGACTGGTTATATTCACCTATGTGCAGACATAGGGCTGTCTTATCAGCAAGGGCTTGCTATGACAGCGGCTTTCAGTGGACAAACTATAAAGGAGTTTTTGGCTGAAAGACATAAAGCTAAGGGCAAGGGGTGTTTCAAGTGTGGTAAGAGTGGGCATTTTGCCCAGGAATGCAAGATGGCAAAGGTCCTAGATTGTGTCCCAGGTGTAGAAGAGGAAAGCATTGGCTCAATGAGTGCAGGTCTAAAACTGATATTGATGGAAGACCTCTACCTCCTCCTCCCCATCAGGGAAACTAGTGGAGGGGCCAGCCCCAGGCCCCGAAACAAGCATTTGGGGCAGTCAATCTCAACAGCAACAATCCATTTCTAGCCTCTACAGAGCAACCCCAGGAAGCACAGGACTGGACCTCAGTTCCACCTCCCACACAGTATTAACTCCAGAGATGGGAGTTCAGACCATAGGAACTGGAATTTATGGACCACTACCCAAAGATACTTGTGGGCTGATATTAGGCCGAGGTAGTGCTGCCTTAAAAGGCTTATCTGTTGTGCCTGGAATAATTGATGCATATTATACTGGAGAAATTAGAATCATAGCCCGAGCTGTTGGCAACATAGTCACTATTCCCCCGGGGGAACGCTTTGCTCAAATAATTTTGGTACCCCTGGTTAAATCTGGTCACTCTGTTCAAAACAAAAGTAGAGGGAATAAGAATTTTGGTTCTTCTGATGCTTATTGGGTTCAGGCTATTACACATAAAAAGCCCATATTAACTTTATGGCTTGATGGAAAAAGATTTGATGGTCTTATTGATACTGGAGCTGATGTCACTATTATTTCTGCTGAGGCCTGGCCTGCAGCCTGGCCCACGGTGGAGACTCTAATTTAAAAGGTATAGGGCAGAGTCAAAATCCAAGACAGGGCTCAAAATGTCTTACTTGGAAGAATTCCATGAATAATTCTGGCTTTATTAAACCTTTTGTGGTTCCTTATTTACCAGTGAACCTGTGGGGAAGGGATTTGCTGTCGCAGATGGGAATTGTGGTGTGTAGTCCCAATGATGTTGTTACTGCGCAGATGCTTGCCCAAGGATATACTCCTGGAAAGGGATTAGGAAAAAAAGAGGATGGGCAATTGTTTCCAATACCAATCCAAGGCCAGAATGATAAGCAAGGTTTGGGAAATTTATGATGGTGGCCATTGACAGTCCTGCACCCTCAAACTGTGTGGATCAAATAACCTGGTGATCAGATGGTCCTGTTTGGGTAGATCAATGGCCACTTACTGCAGAGAAGTTGGCAGCAGCCACTCATTTGGTGCAGGAACAATTTGAGGCAGGGTGCATTGAAGACACTTGTTCTCTGTGGAACACGCCCATATTTGTTATTAAAAAGAAGTCAGGAAAATGGAGATTACTGCAAGATTTAAGAGCAATTAATTCTACTATGATTCTTATGGGGGCGTTACAGCCAGGTTTGCCCTCACCAGTTGCTATACCGTAAGGATATTTTAAGATAATTCTAGATCTTAAGGATTGTTTTTTCACTATTCACTTATATCCTGATGATCGTAAACGTTTTGCTTTTAGCCTTCTTTCTATTAATTTTAGAGAGCCTATGAAAAGATATCAGTGGAAGGTTTTGCCTCAATGGAAAGTTTTGCCTCAAGGGATGACTAATAGCCCTACTCTTTGTCAGAAATTTGTAGCTGCAGCTCTTCAAAATACTAGAAGTCTTTGGCTTTCCATGTATATAATTCATTATATGGATGATATCCTGATAGCAGGAGCATCAGGGGAAGAGGTGTTGCAATGTTTTGCTCAATTGAAATCTGATTTATTGGATGCGGGTTTGCAAATTGCTCCTGAGAAGGTACAAATGCAAGATCCTTATTCTTACTTGGGTTTCCAAATTGATGGTCAAAAGACAACTGATCAGAAGGCTATTCTTAGACTGATAAATTGCAAACTTTAAATGATTTTCAGAAGCTATTGGGTGATATTAATTGGTTACATCCTTACTTAAAATTGACTACTGGTGACTTGAAGCCCTTCTTTGACATCCTTAAAGGGGATGCGAGTCCAACTTCATCCAGAGAGCTCACTGAGGAGGCCAGAGTCGCAATACGTAGAGTTGAGGACGCCATTGCTAATCAATTTGTTACTAATGTTGATTATTGTAAACCCTTATGGCTCATGATTTTTAATACTCAGCTATGGCCCACGGGTCTTCTTTGGCAAGAGCCTGCTCATCCTCTTATGTGGGTACATTTACCTGCCTCCCCTAAACGGGTGTTGCTTCCATATTATGATGCAGTAGCTGATTTAGTAATTAGTGGTCGGGACCACAGTCGTAGATATTTTGGTGTGGACCCTTCTCATATTGTACAGCCTTGTACTAAAGATCATGGTAACTGGTTACTTCAGAATTTGGAAACTTGGCTAATAGCTTGTGCTGCTTTTTCAGGGGTTATAGATAGTCATTATCCACCTGACAAGCTCATTCAATTTTGTAATTTGCATACTTTCATTTTTCCACGCATTACCAGCCATCAACCTTTATCTACTGCTTTGTTAGTTTTTATGGATGGTTCCTCTAATGGGATGGCAGCCTGTGCTTGGAATGATCAGGTTGTGCAATTTCAAACTAATAAAACCTCTGCACAACTTGTGGAATTGTCTGCCATTATGTCAGTTTTTTCTGTGTTCCCGGATACACCTCTTAATGTATATACTGATAGTGCATACATAGCTCGAGCTGTACCTCTTCTAGAAACTGTTCCTATAATTGGGCATATTTCTGAAGCCGCAGAGCTTTTTCATCAGTGCCAGCACCTTTTCACCAGAGGACAGCTCCATTCTTTTTAGAACATATTCGAGCACATTCTAATCTTCCAGGGCCCTTAACAGTGGGCAATCAGATTGCTGATACAGCCGCCAGGCTTGTTGCTCGTTTTACTACATCTAATATTGTACAAGCTCAACGGGCTCATGAATTACATCATCTCAATGCAGCTTCTTTGTGATTGATGTATAGTCTTACCAGAGAACAGGCTAGACATTGTTAAAGGATGTTGGACTTGTGCTTCTTTCCTTCCTGTTCCCCACCTAGGAGTTAATCCTAGGGGACTTGTTCCTAACATGCTTTGGCAAATGGATGTTTCTCATTATAATGAATTTGGCAAACTTAAATATGTTCATGTCTGCATTGATAATTTTAGTGGTTTTCTTTGCACTTCCTTGCAATCGGGGGAAGCTACTAAACATGTTATTGCTCATCTGCTTTATTGTTTTTCTATATTGGGTATCCCTAAAAGTATTAAGATGGACAATGGTCCTGGATATGTTTCACATACTTTTCGGAAATTCTGCGATACTTTGCAAATATAGCATACCACGGGTATTCCTTACAATCCACAGGGACAAGGCATAGTTGAAAGAGCTCATCTGCTTATTAAAACTACATTACATAAAATAAAAAAGGGGGAGTGGTATCCCAGTAGGGGATCCCCCAGGAATTCATTGAATCATGTACTTTTTATTTTGAATTTTCTAAAATTGGATGCTCATGGTAAATCAGCTGCAGATCGCTTTTGGCATCTGGAAACAAGGCGGCATTATGCCACAGTCCAATGGAAAGACCCTCTGGATAATTCGTGGCATGGCCCACATCCAGTGTTAATATGGGGCAGAGGATCTGTCTGCATTTATTCACAGCAACATGATGCAGCCCATTGGTTGCCTGAACGCTTAGTAAAGCAAGTAGATAGTAATCAATGTTCCAGGGAAGATGAGGCTCCCTGAGAAATGTTTTTTTCTTCTTTCTGTTTTCTTTCAGACTGCAATGGCTTCTGCCTGCTGCATCCTGTTCCTCCTGATTGGCTCTGTTTGGTCACAGATGGTGATGCAGTGGGAGTTCCAAGTGAAAGAAGGAAGTTCTAAGGACAACGTGAAAACTGTTGGCACTGCCCGCTGTCCAGGGGAAGGCTGTCAAACAGCCATCATCATTCCATTCACTCCATCTATCTTATCCTCTACATCGAGGTCTAACATATGTTTCACTTATGATACCGGACGTAAGTGTATCACAGACAGTAATGATAAGGGTCCATTCATAATTTGCATAAACGACCCTTGGGATGCCAGGTGGGAGAAGGGGGAGTTCGAGGAAAAATTTTTGAAAATAATGGATTTGCCTGGCTCCCGGTGGGGTCTTTCTTATTTCTCCCCAGTTGGTCCCTGCTGCCATTGATAAACAAGTAAAACAAGTTATTATCATGAGTGAAACTAAGCTTCAGTCTGCCATACAGTCAAACTCAAATTCTACCCTTAATCTTGCTCTTTGGCCTAATTATTTAAATTTTGTTTTACGGCTGATGAATCTTTCTCATATTAATGCTTCATCGTGTCTGTTGTGTGCCTCCTTGGTTTGGCCTTTGCTGGCCACTGTTCCTGTTAATGATTCTTCTCCACTTTGTACTGCTGTTGCTGGCATTGTACCGTCTCCTCCTATGTCGTCAATTCCATTACTTTGTAATCCTGCTCAAAATATTTCTCTCTGTTATATTACCACTGTTTATGTTCCTCCCTCTTTTACATGTCATAACAATCGTTATGTTAGTTCGCCTCTATATGCTCCTCCTCTTACGTCTTTCTGGTGCAATGAATCTCTGTATCAACAGATCACTGTTTCCTCTCCAGGACCTTGTGTATTAATTACTATTGTACCCCAGCTAAATATGTATACACTGGAGGAGTTTGCCTGGCTACTTCATCCATGCATTAAGAGAGAGGTGTTCATTCCTTTTGCAATTGGGATAGGACTTACTGTTTCTGCTAGTCTTTCTGCAGGAGCTTTAGGATATACTCTTTATACTGCTAAAGAATTTAATTCCCAATTACAGCAAGTTGTAGATTCTACAGCCAGTAGCCTTGCATCCTTGCAATGCCAATTAACTTCTTTGGCTCAAGTTGCCCTTCAAAATCGTAAAGCCCTTGATCTCATTACTGCAGAGAAGGGGGGTACTTACTTTTCTTACAGGAAGAATGCTGTTTCTACATCAATGAATCAGGATTGGTGGAACAAAATATACAGACCCTGAAGACCATCAGCTACAAGCTGCATAATTTTTATCAAAACCCTTCTAGATGGCTGGATTCCCCTTTTCTTTCTTGGATTCCTTCTATGACATCCCTTATTATCATTCTGCTTCTCACACTGGAGCCGTTTTTAGTGAAAAGGCTGTTAGTCTTTATTAAACAGAAGATAGAGGAACTCCTGTGGCTAAACCAATACAGGTCCATTACCATCGCCTTGATCTTAGGAGCAAGAGTTGATCAGGACACGTTGCTATGATGGCGCTACTAGCCATTGGCTATGATGACTCTACTAGCCATCCCCCTTGAGAGATGAACTGGACAGTCAAAGGTGGGTACGTGATAATCCCCCCTTGTAGCAACCTAAGACAGGAGGGTAGCCTATTGCTGCTGCCTTATCCAATGATGGGTAAGCACTTGGGGAAGGATACTCCAACCTAAGACAGGCGCAGTTCCCCAAGGGTATAGCAACCTTTGATCCCTAAGCTCTATAAAATAAAAAAGGGGGACCTGTTGGGAGCCTGGGAGCCTGAGGTTCAACTGAATCTCAGCTACCTCTCAAAACTGCTGACAGGCCTAAGCTGGCAGCTTTCCATTCTGCCCACAGCCTTGGCCTGGAAACCTTGGCTTGCAGCCGGGGCTCACAACCTTGGCCCAAAACCTTGGCTTAAAGCCGGGGCCAGATAGCCTTGCTAGATAGCCTTGGCCCACAGCCTTGCTCTCCTTTTCAGTATACGGTTCTATTCTTCTATAATCAGAAATTCCTCCCTTAATGTGCGTCAAAGCCCTCATGCTCTGACTGATGTAATGATTTGCAGTCTGTGTGCCTTTGTTCTCATGCTCTATAAAAACTCATGCTTGAGCTTCAATAAATGAGACTTGATCAGAATCCTGTCTTGTCTCCATTTCTCTTGTCCTTGCCTCATTTTCATCCCCACCCCCCAATCCAGGTACTTCGTGGAAGTTCTGCGGGTCGGAACCGAGTCACATTGTGGGGTGGCCTCCTGAAATAAAAGCATGTGGAGGCTGGAGGACAAGCTCAGATGTCAGGCCTCCCCTTCCACATTGTTTGAAATGGGGTTTCCCATTATTCACCTCTGTTTACATCAGCCAGGCTGGCCTGAGAGTTTCAATGAAGTGACCTGTCTCTGCCTCCTTCTTCATTACCGAAACAATGGGATTACAGATATGCTGTACCACACCCGGCTTTATGTGAGTCTGGGGCTCCACATTCAGATCCTCACACTTGTGCAGCAAGTTCTTTCCACAATGAGTCAGATCCCCAACCCATACTATCTTTTTAATTGTTATTTGGAATATATTTTCCATAGTTAAAATATCCCTCCTCAAAGACTGAATTTTTATTTGTGTCATAGACAATTTTTTTTACTACTTATACTATTCTCTTCTTAATAGTATCTACAACAAAAGTCAATATTCCATAGTATGAAATCACTACCAGAAATTAACATAGAGCACTGCTTTTCATTTAAGTACAGTGCCAAAAGGTTCCTCATTTTCTTACTCATCTTTTATAATTCTTCTAAGGGAGTCTATAGTTCCCACAGACTGCTCACTGAGTTAATCCCTGAATAGCTTAAATTCAATGGTATTCCATCTAGTGTTTTGAAGTGTCAACTTGTTAAGAAAAACATGTCACAGAAATGAAAATCCTTAAGACATTTTTCCTTTAAGCATAACTTCTGATAACAATGGATTACAACCTTTCCAATGATAGTTCCATTTTAACATAGACTTGTGAATTTGCTACTGCTAATAATACCTGAATTCCATGTAAATATTTCTTCTGTATTTGGCATGTACTATGAATTTTATCCAAAGCATACATAGGCTATGATAAGAAAATAAGGCCCCTTCATTTTTAAGGGTGCTCTCAGTTTAGTAATGAATGAAAAATGATAAAATAAACTACTTGGATACTGTTAACAACAATGTTTAAGTTTTGGGTAGGGTAAGGCTGAGATCCTAGCAGACAACCTGAGAAGGTGGGTTGTGACCTCCATCAATGTAGTGGCTGTGATCTCAGCAGACTGCCAGGGAGGGCTGGGTTCTGGCTTCCCTCTGGCACAGGGGCTGAGCAAGCAGGAGACTGCCTGAGAGCACCCAGATCATGCCTCCACATGGTACTGATCTGAACCTGCCAATTCCCTCCAAAATAAAACCTGAGAGAACCTGAAGCCTGTACAACCAGCTTTACATAACAAAAAAGGAAAGGACCTAGGCATCCCAATAATACAAAGAGAAGCATAATTCAACTTACTCTCTTATCAGAATCATAAACAACAAAAGAAATTCACATGACAAAATCACAATGAAAGAATAATAAAATGGAAAGAAAAAACACTATGTCCCCACCAAACCCTATCAGTCCTGTAAAGAGTTCTACAAGGAGAACCCCCAAGAGATAACCCAGGACACTGAATTTAAAAGAACAATCATAAACATGATCAAGGAAGTCAATGAATTTAAAGAAAACATGAACAAACAAATTGAAGAACTAAAAGAAGATAAACTTCTGAATGAATACATAAAAGAGAAATATTGAAGAAAACTCAGGCAGAAATGAAGATGGAAGTGCAAAACTCAATAAGCCAACTTGAAACAACAGAGGAAAGCCTTACCACTAGAAAGAATGAAATGGAAAACAGAATATCAAAACTGGAGGATATAGTTGAAGAATGGGAACACTCAAGTAAAAATTGTGGAAATTAAAAAAAAAACCACACAGGAATGGAATATGGAAGTGATGTGGGTCACCATGTAAAGACCAAATCATACATCATAGGAATAAAGGAAGGAGAAGAATTTCAGGTTAATGGTATTGACCAGATCTTAAACAGGATTATAGAAGAGAATTTACCAAAATTAAGGAAAGACATCCTGATACAAATGCAGGAAGTACATAGAACACCAAATAGACAAGGTCAGAAAAGAAACCCCCACTATATATCACAGTAAAAACACTAAATGTCCAGAACAAAGAAAGAATACAGAAAGCAGGAAAAGAAAAACAAGTCAGATACAGGAAAGCCCATCAGAATTACAGCTGACTTATCAATGCAAACTATGAAAGCCAGAAGAGCCCAGACCAAGATATTTCCAGTTCTACATGACAACAGATGGCATCCCAGAATACTTTACCCAGTAAAAATGTCTATTATAGTTGAGGGGAAAGATAAATCTTCCATGACACAAATAGCCTTAATGAATACATGACCACAAAACCAGTCCCTCAAAGAATACTTGAAACAATACAGAGAGAAGAGAAAAAAACTATACCCCAGGGACAACAAAAGAAAATAAATAAAGGTATAATTGAGGAAACACAAAATTAGACAAAGAACACAAACATCAATCAAAATAATGGCAACCAATACACACCTTTCAATAATAACCTCAATTATCAATGGACTGAACTCCCCAGTCAAAAGACACAACCTAAGTGATTGGATTAAGAACAAAATCCATCTCTTTCCTGTCTGCAAGAAACCCATCTCACCTTCTGTCATCTGATTGGCTAGTTCCTCCAATTGGCAGGGCCTGCCACAGAGTGTGGACTATGGGGGTGTGACTGGGAGCCATCTTGGAATGGAAGCCTTGAGCTGAGCCCAAGAAGCTGCAAGCCATGGGGAAGTGCATGAGCCATGCAAAATAATAACATGAATAACCAAAATAATATATATAATATTTATATATCCCTATATATATTATATATCCCCATATAGAATATATATCCATATATATATATATATATATATATATATATATATATATCCCTACCAAGTACCAACAGTCCTCTAGAGGAATACAATGAGAACACACTAGGAATAACACAGGGCATGGAACTCAAAAGAACAATAATAAACCTGATAAAAGAATTCAGTGAATTTAAAGAACACACAAAGAAATTGTGGTGGCACATGCCTTTAATCCCTGCACTCGGGAGGCACAGGCAGGCAGATTTCTGTGAGTTCAAGGCCACCGTGGGCTACATAGTGAGTTCCAGAAATGCTGGGGCTACAGAGAGACCTGTCTCAAAAGACCAAAAAAAAAAAAAGACAAAGAAAAAGAAGCCAAAGAACTGAAAGAAGATAGGGATAATCTTCTGAATGAATTCAGAAAACAGTTAGAAATATTGAAGAATACTCAAGCTGAAATGAAGAAGGAAGTGAAACACTCAGTAAGCCAATTAGAAACGACAGGAGAAAGCCTCACCAGTAGGATGAATGAAATGGAAAATGTAATATAAAGGCTGGAAGACAAAGTGGATGAATTAGACCACTCAAGCAAAGATTATGAAAAATTGAAGAAAACACAAGAATAGAATATGCAGGAATTGTATGACACCATAAAAAGACCAAACTTACAAATCATAGGCATACAAGAAGGAGAAGAATCTCAAGATCTTCAACAGGATTGTCGAAGAAAATGTCTCAAAATTAAAGAAAGACATGCCCATACAAATAAAATAACTATATAGAACAACAAATAGACAGGACCAGAAAAGAAACTTGCCAGGGCACATCATAGTAAAAACTTTAAACATTCAGAATGAAGAGATAATACTGAAAGCTACAAAAGAAAAACAGCAAGTCACATATAAAGGAAAACCCATCAGAATTACAGCTGACTTTTCAGTGCAAACTATGAAAGCCAGAAGAGGCTGGACCAAAGTATTCCCAGTTCTAAATGACCTCAGATGCCAACACAGGTTACTTTACAGAGCTAAAAAGTCTACTTCAGTCAAAGGGGAAAGAAAAATCTTCCATGACATAAATAAGCTGAAGGAATTCATGTCCACAAAACTAGCCCTTCAGAGAGTTCTTTAAGCAATACAAAGAGCTGAAGAAAGAACGACTGTACCCAAAGGGTTATAGAAAGAAACTCAAAGGATGTATAACTGTGGAAATGCATAGCTATGCTAAGAATTTGAACAGAAATAAAAATGACAGGATTCAGTGCACATCTTTCATTAATAACTTTAAATATCAATGGACTGAACTCCCCAGTCAAAAGACACAGACTAGTTGAATGGACTAAGAAACAAAACCCATCTTTTTTGTTGTCTGCAAGAAACTCATCTCACTTTCAAGAACAGGCACTGCATTAAGGTGAAAGGATGAAAAAAAATATACCAAGTGAATGGTACTAAGGAAAAAGTAGGCTTGCAATTAGAATATCTTATAAAATAGACTTTAAACTAAAACTAATCAGAAGAGACAAAGAGGACCACTTCATTCTGATTAAAGGAACAATAGACCAAGAAGATACTATAATCATGAACATATATTCACCAAACTCTGGTACACCCAACTTCATAAAAACAGTACTACAGCACTTTAAGACCCAGATCAATTCCAACTCATTAATAGTAGGGGACTTCAATACTCCATTGTCTCCATTGGATATATCAACAGGACACAGAATTAGCAGAGAGATATCTAAATTAAACAATACCATGTATCAAATGAGCCTAACTGACATCTACCGAACATTCCACCCAAGCACCAAAGAATATACTTTCTATTCAGTGCCCCATGAAACCTTCTCTACAATCAACCATACACTGGGGCACAAAACGAACTTCAACAAATAAACAAAGATTAAAATAATTCCATGCATTCTATCAGACACAATGCAATAAAGCCTAAAATCAACATCAGAAGAAACCCTAGTAACTACATGAATACATTGAGATTAAACAACACACTCCTGAATTATGAATGGGTCATAGGAGAAATTAAGAAAGAAATAAAAGAATTCCTGGAATTAATGGAAAGGACACAACAAAACCTCGGGAAGCATTGAAAGCAGTCCTACAGGGGGAAGTTTATAGCTCTAAGTGCCTACATTAAAAAATGGGAAAGAACACAAATAAATAACATAGCAACTCAAGACACTTGAAAAGCAACAACAAATGAAACCCAAATCCAGCAGACAAGAAGAAATAACAAAAATCAGAGCAGAAATTAATAAAATAGAAACAAAGAAAACAATACAAAGAATCAACAAATCGAAGAGCTGGTTCTTTATAAAGATAAACAGGGTTGACAGACCACTAGCCCAGTTAACGAAAAGAAAGAAAGAGTAGCTCCAAATCAACATCAGAGATGAAAGGAGAAACATCACAACAGACACCAAGAAAATCCAGAACATTATAAGGGGATACTCTAAAATATACATATGCTACTAAATTTGATAACCTAAAAGAAATGGATGGGTATCTAAAAGCATAGGAACCACCAAAACTAAACCAAGAAGAGATTAACAGCTTAAACAGACCCATAACACATAAGGAAATTGAAACAGTAACACAAAACCTCCCAACTAAAAAAAGCCCAGGACCAGATGTATTTACAGCAGAATTCCACCAGGTATTTAAAGAAGATCTGTATCCAATACTACTTAATTCATTCAAAAAAGATGGAAATGGAGGGAGAACTTCCAAATTCCCTCTATGAAGCCAGCATCACTATAATACCAAAGCCAGGGAAACATACAATGAAAAAAGAAAACTATATCCTTAATGAATATAGGTGAAAAATACTTAACAAAATACTTGCAAACTGCATACAGACACACTTCAAAAAGATCATTCACCATGATCAAGTTGGTTTTATTCCAGAGACACAGGGATGGTGCAATATACATAAGTCAATAAATGTCATAAATCATATAAATGGGTTCAAAGACAAGAATCACATGGTCAGATCAATAGATGCAAAGAAGACCTTTGACAAAATTCAACATGCATTTATGTTCAAAGTCCTAGAGGGAATTGGACTGGAGGGAACATACCTCAACATAATTAAAGCTATATACAATAAACCCACACCCAACATGATTCTAAATGGAGAAAAATCGGAAGCATTCTCATTAAAATCAGGAACCAGACAAGGATGCCACTATCTCCACTCCTCTTTAACATAGTGCTTGAAAGTCTTGCAAGAGCAATAAGTCAAGAGAAGGAAATTAAAGGAGTAATAATTGGAAAAGAAAAGATCAAATCATCCCTTTTTGCAGATGATATTACATCTAAGAGATGCCAAAAATTCCACCAGAAAACTCCTAGAAATTATTAACATATTCAGTAAAGTGGCAGCTTACAAAATCTACAAAAGTCTGTAGTCTTCCTATATACCAATAACAAGCAATCAGAGAAAGAGTACATGGAAACACTCCCTTTCACAATAGCTGCAAATATATGTATATATGAATAAACTTGACCAAAGACATTAAAGACCTTTACAATGAAAATATTAAATCCTTAAAGAAGAGATTGAGGAAGACATCAGAAGATAGAAGGACCTCCCATGCTTGTGGATTGGAAGAAATCATATTGTGAAAATGACCATCTTACCAAAAGTCATTTATATATTCAATGCAAGTCCAATCAAAATCCCCATGCCATTCTTCAGAGATCTGGAAAAAAAATCCTAAGATTTATATGGAAGCAAAAAAGACCTCAGACACCCAAAGCAACCCTAAACACTAAGAGCAGTGCCAGGGGGATTACTATACCAGACTTTAAACTGTATTACAGAGCTACAGTCATAAAAACATCATGGTACTTGCAAAAAAATAGACCTGTAGATCAATGGAACAAAATTGAAGACCCAAATATGAATACATGCAATTTCAGCCACCTGATATTTGACAAAGGTGCCAAGAATATTCACTGGTGTAAAGAGAATATGTTCATAAAATGGTGTGGGCAAAACTGGGTCTCCACTAGTAGAATAATGAAACTAAACCCTATCTATCACCTGGAACAAAAGTCAACTTCAAATGGATCAAAGACTAATGTGAAGTCTGAAATTCTGAAACTGTTAGAAGAAAACATTGGCAATAATCTGCAAGATATAGGTGTAGGAAAGGATTTTCTAAACCAGACATCAGTTGATGAAATAAGGTCAAGAATCAACAAATGGGACCTCATTAAACTAAAAAGCTTCTATACATCAAAAGAGGCAAACAAGGGAGTGAAGAGAAAACCCACAGAATGGGAGACAATCTTCAACAGCAACACACCTGACAGAGGTTTCACATCCAGAATATATAATGAACTCAAAAAACAAAGAATCAAGAAAGGAAGTAACCCAATTAAAAGATATTCTAAGGAGCTGAACAAAGAGTTCTCAAAAGAAGTAAAGACAGCTACAAAGCATCTTAAAATGTGTACAGCATCACAAGTAATTAGAGAAATGCAAATTAAAACCACTTTAAGGTTTCCTCTTACCCCAGTCAGACTGGCTGAGATCAAGAGAACAAATGATATGAAATGTTGGAGAGGATGTAGGGAATATATAACACTCATCCACTGCTGGTGGGGCTGCAAACTGGTTCAACCCCTATGGAAAGCAGTGTGAAGAACTCTTGAAAAACTACAAATGAACCTACCATTTGACCCAGTTATACCACTCCTTCGCATATACCCAAAGAACTCATCCTATTGCAGAGACACTTGTACATCCATGTTTCTTGCTGCTCTTTTCACAATAGCTAAGAGATGGAAGCAACCTAGGTGTCCCTCAACTGATGAGTAGAAAATGAAAATGTGGTTCATTTATACGATGGAGATTTACTCAGCAGTAAAGAAATATGAAATTATGAAATGTGCAGGTAAATGGATGGAACTAGAAACTGTTATACAAAGTGAAGTAATACAGACTCAGAAAAAAAAAGAAAAAAAAAGATGTATGTTCTCTTTCATACGTGGATCCTAGGACCAAATCCTTTTAAATTCCATGTCCTTTTAATAAGATAAGAGACAGCAGTCTCTACTGCATGAAATAACTACCATCATCATGAATTCAGCTGTGCCCGATTACTAAACATCATCACAATTGGGCTTGTTGATGGTTCACTCATTCATTAAAGGAGTGCCAAGAAGGGTCATTGAACCCTCACCAGATAATCCAGCCACTCTTCCCAGCCAACTGTATTAATTTGGCTCCAATCACACATGGTCTCCTGAATTTGGAGAAGGCTAGGAAAATTAGGCTTTTCCCATGCTGGGTAAAGGCTTTCCAGTGTGCATACACTCAGGTCATACATATACCTCAGCAACTCCTCAGTTATCTAGGTAAGTAAGCTCAGTAAATTTATTGGTTCCCCAGTAAAACTTTAATCAAACATTGGCTTGATACTAGAAACTTAAAAGTGAATAAGCATTGCTTAGCATCCCATGGTAAAGAATTCTCACAACAGATGGAAACTTTATTTGTTAATGCTATTTGTCTCATAATTATTAAAAAAAAAAAAGAAAAGAAAATGAGAATGTAAAAGACATTTAAAGGATATGGAAATGGAGATATTCTCCAAAATAGACAGAAAAAATGAAAAATCTTAACCAAGTGATGAAGGTCTGTTTAGGTATCCAGCTGGGTATCCAGGATTCTTTCCTGCCCATAACTAAATTCTGTCCCTGATACTTCCCCACATCCATCCATCTGAGCTCTGCATCCCCCCAAAATGCAAAATCTCACCCTGGCTTACCAGTCAACCTGTTAAACTAAAAACTCACATCCCATCCTGCTGATCCAGGAATCTGTACAGCCAATTTGGGAATCTCAGCTTTAAAGTTGCAACAATCTCTAACTGAACTGAGATGATTACTTTCACCCCAATTTTAATCAACATAAAATATCTCCAAAACTGGCACCAAGCACTAATCAACTGGGTCATGATCTAGCAAGTTTGGAAGCAACAAACAAGATACAAACAAATGTTAAACTTGGAAGAAGTCACTTACACCAAGAAACACCACTACACAAGTACAGACACCCAGGTCTCAGCAAAGAAAACACCGACAACATGAATAACCAAGATAATAGCACTACTATAGAAATTAACAGCCCCATCATAATGTTTTCTGAGAATGACAGCCAGGTAGATGCAGAAGACAATTTCAAAATAGCAATGATAAATATATTCAAGAAACTCAAGGAGGATATAAATAAAAAACTGAATGAAAATCATGAAAAAAAACAGTTAAATGAAAAAATAAAACAAATGAAAAAAAGAAACTGAAATTCAATAGAACCTCTGAAGAAAAGCCAATCTATAATAAAACTTGAAATAAAAAACTCAGGAACTCAAACAAAAAGCTTAGAGGAAAGAAGAAATAGGACGTGGAGGAAATGATACAGAAAACATCATTTTGAAGAAGATAAGCTTGGGGAAATAGATTACTCAATCAAAGAAAAAGCCAAATCTAAAATAACTAAGGAATGGAATATTAGAGAAGCAGAAGAACACCAGGTCAGAAAGGCAGTAAATATAAATATTTTTAATGAAATCAAGTAAATTTCCCAAACCTAGGGGAAAAGATACCTATCAAGACACAAGAATCATACTGAACACTAAGATAGGATCAGAAAAGAAACAGACATGTCATAGCCAAAACATGCATGTCATACAATAATCAAAACACTAAACACACAGAATAAAGAAAAAATATTGAAAGCTGTGAAAGTGAAAGATCAAGTGGAGCCTTTTCAGTGGAGCCTATTAAAGCCAGAAGGCCATGAACCAATGTCATTCAAGTTATGAAATAACACACATTCCAGTCCAGACTATTATACACAGCAAAACTATTAGTCATCATTGAAGGACAATGAAAAACTTTACATAATATAAAGAGATGTAAGGAATTTTGTCTCCACAAAGCCAGCTCTACAGAAAATATTTGATGGAATACCTTGGTCAAGGAGAAGATTAAACACTCTCAAGATGACCCAAAAATAAATAATTTATCTCAGAATAGTCAACCGAAAGTGGTCTAACAAAACAGAAGTACAACACTAACATAGCAGGAATGAATAAACTTTGGCCAATAATAACCCTCAATATTAATGGTCTCATCTCCCGAGTAAAAAGACACAGACTAACTGGACTAGAAACAGGACCTATCAATTTGCTGTCTCCAAGAAACTCACCTCACCAAAAATGCTAGAAGCCACCTTAAGGTATTAGAATGGTTAAAGATATTCCAAATAAATGGAACTAAGAAACAAGCAGGTATAGCTATTTTAATATCTAACAAAATAAACTTCAAAATAAAACTAGTCAGAAGAAACCAGGAAAGGTCACTTCATATTCAGTAAAGAAAAAATACTCCAAGAATAAATTATAATCTTAAACATGTATGCACCTCACACAGGGCATTCAATTTTATGAAAGAAACTTTATTAGCTCTAAAATTTCACATTGATTCCTACACAGAGAGAGTGGGTGATTTCAATACCCTACTTTCACCAATAAACAGTACAACCAGACTAAATAGAGAAACCCTAGAGTTAAATAATACCACAAATCAAATGGACTTTACAAACATCTATAGAACATTCTGCCCAAACATCAAAGAATACAGTCAGAAACCCATGGACTTTTCTCCAAAATGGGCCACATGTTAGAACACAAAGCAAGTCTTCATATATTTTTTAAAAAATGAAATTTCATCTTGTATTCTATCTGACAACAACACAAAGGAATAAAAGTAGATATCAGTAGCAATAAACCTGATAGAAAGGACACAAATTTATGAAAACTAAACAATGCATTACTGAATGAAAATTGTGTCACAGGAGAAATCAAGATGGAAATTTAAAGTTTCTTAGGATGGAATGAAAATGAAAACATAACATACCAAAACTTTTGGGATGCAATGAAGGCCATCATAAGAAGAAAATTCATTGCATTAAGAGCCTACACCAGAAAATTAGAAGCATCTTATGTAAAGAAATGAATGATGCCCCTGAAAGCCTTGGAAAACCGAGAACAAACACCCCCTAAAATGAGCAGATGGGAAGAGATTAATAAAATCATGGCTAAAAAGTTAAATATAATTTGACTTTAAATGAATTAAATCTGTGATATCAAAAAGTAAACAGTAAAGAAATAATGCTTGGAAATTTTATATATTAATTATCAATTTAAAAAATGAAAAATGAATTTTGTCAATACATGTCTTAGATCAGGCCAGTGAATAAAGATCTGATAAAGAAGAAAGATTATTGAAACATTGCTGATCAATTAACTTGGTGCAAATCAAGTCTACTATAGGGGCTTATTTTTTTTCTTTTATCAATTTTAAAGTTTATTTTTAAACTTTTTTGATTTTTTTAATTTTTAATAACTACATGATTAGAAGCATTTCATTACAGATTTAACATATTCAGTAACACACTCCAGAGCAAGCGTACATCTCTTTCACAAGTGGCTGTAAGTTTCTAGGTTCACAGGTGAATCAATACAGTTATACAATATTGACCTCAGTATAAGCCCTGTAAGACATAAAATTGAATGAGTTTTTAACCCTTAAAAAATATCTCCATTTCATTTTAGAATATATTGCTCTTTGCAGAAAGACTCATTGTTATAACACTGAGATGTTGGCACATGCATCTCTAATCTGTATGTATCTATTACTAGTCATAATTAGTTGCACTTGGATACTTGGTGCCTGTGTATGTCTATAAAGTCATCAGGTAGATTTCAATGGTAATGTATAGGGGCTTATTTTGAAACCAAATTTCAAGCACACCATGAGAAAGGAAATAAATCACAAATCTGTTGAACCACAAACATGTTCTGCAAACATATTATGGACCACAGACTACATTCTCATCCTTTCATTCAAACAGAGGTTTGTAGAACAAGCCTGTCTATTACCCGTGAATACATAAGGATTCAAAGAATAGATATTAGTGGGTGAAATTAACAGAAAAGGATTCTTTCCGTAAGTTGTTAAAGACTATTAAAATGCTTGCTAGCTCTATGCAGATAAACCCATCATTTGACCACGTAGGCCCATATTATGTTAGAAACAAACAAATCTCACTGGGATTTTCTAGATATAATATGATGTAGATGAGTATGATTTTCAGTCTTTCCAAAATTATTTTGCATAAAATATCAGCTCATTAGAGTACAAAAGCATTCTGCTCATATGCAAAAACCCATGTATGTGAGCTGAAACATCTTGAGACCATTAGAGCAAACTTTCAAGATGATTTCAAATACTTGAGAGAATAAGTAATTGCATTAAGAAGACAAAATTTTTTGCATAGTCAGATATTACATTTTCAACAAATCATGTATGTTTGTGATAACTTATAGACAATTACTATTAGAAATATTTATATAAAACTTTTTTTGGTTTTGTTATTTAATCTATAAGACCATGCATTCCACAATCTCTCAGTAAAGTCAAAAGAATCGGATATCTCTGTGCCCACGTGTTCTTGCTATTGTACTTATAAAACCAATGTAATAAGATCATATAACAAATATTAGTGCAACGTTTCTGCAGGGGGAAAAGAGTCTAACTTGAAATATAAGTGTAAGTCAACCCAAAACAAGAAAGCTTTGCTTTATATTCACATATATTCTGAAATAATATATTGATACATAGAAATACATTTTAAAATTTCTGTGAAAAAATGATGCATAAATATAATTTTAGTACTATTTCCATCCCTCCCAGTCCTGCTCCAACCCTCTCCATGTGCTCTCACTCCTTTTCAATTTCCTGTCCCCTTCCTTATTATTGATACATTGTTATTGTTGCATTCATACCATATATATATATACTGAGTCCATGCAGTGCTGTTCCAGTGTACCTGTATTACAGTGACCCATTTGGAGCTAGATGATCTTCAGGGAGAAAAATACTTTTATTAGGAAAGTGGCAGAAGATATTTGCTTATTTCCAAACAAAAGAACAATAGCATGAAAATAAGTTTCTAACAGCTCATTTATTTGTTACCAAATAATACTCTTAAAATTCTAGTATGAAAATGTCACAGGCAACTTTGCAAACTAATGGAAACACATAATAAATAAGTAACCATATTATTTCTTCATAAATTTTGAGCAAATTTTATATATTCTATCTAGACAGAAGAAAACCTGGGACTCATTCTGAGATATAAGGAATTTCTATTTAATTCAACTCTGGAAACTTAATAGCTAGGCTTTTGCAAAACACCAAAAGATATTGGTAAGATTCTTTGGGGAAGGGGAGTTTGACATTTACACTGACGTAAGATGTGCAAAATAATAAGTACTCTGCATTGCTGATTTCATCTGGACCTAACAGCAATAATAGCACACTGAGATCATGCTGATTTTACAGATTAGTAAACTAAGTATCAAGAGGTAGCAATTTCCCAAATATCACAGAGCTAATAATCAGAGCAGTCTGATTCATGACACAATCCTTTCTGATCACAGGGCAAGCATTTTGCAATATATACATCCCAAATGTAATTTCAGCTCTTTCTGCTACAAGCAGACCAAGATTCAGTGCTGCACTCTTCTGTCGTGCAAATGTCATGTCAAGGAGGTTTGCATTTCTGTTCTTTGTCCCATCTTCACCTTATCGTAAGTAATTGTCATCCTTTAATTCTCAGTCTTATATAATATATGAGCATGACTTCTGTCAGAAATCTAAATTACTTTCCACATTTACACCATTCCTTATTAACACAGCTTCAAATGAAGACTTTCTTTTCTAGGGGGGAGACTCTCCACCCAATTTCAGAGCAGTTTTCCTCAAAATGCTGCATTTTTCACAAAAGTAATAGCTCCACAATGTTTTCCTCTGATTGGCCTAGAGCCCTGAAATACAGTTCCAGACTGTAGTTCCTCATCTTCTGAACACTTCACCAGCAGTCAAGGCAAGGATTTCACACAGCCTGAATCTAAAAGGCAAATCCCCTGATGTTCTCCCAGGGAGTGAGTCCTCTGCATCCTTCCTGAGCAGTGCTTTACATCACTGCTCCACTGAAACATAATGATCTTCAGATGTCTTGTTCCCTCAAAGGAAGCATCCTTAATTGGAGAAAACAGAAGAAATGACAATTGTGCCAAGTTTCCTCTGAGGATGCTGAGCTTTCTCAGATCATTTATGACTTCCTTGCTTCTGCTGCTCTTTTCACACCCAATGCCAATACAAATATAAGACACAATTTTTTTAGGAATTATGCAGCTATAAACAAAACAATTTCCTACAAAGAATTTCATAATTGCCTTTTAAAAGCTGGTGATTCTATAGTCAATGCCATAAATACAAACACTGAACAGCATTAGGTGGTTTGCCTGCATTGTCCATCATTCTCATAGTCAACTGAACAAAGATTTGCTTCCAGGACTACTGAGGACCATAAATTCAACTACCTGTGTTTGAAAACAAAACAAAATTCTGCATGTGAATCAAAGTTTTGAATACAGAAAAGAGGCTGTCCTCGTCACTTACCTAGAGCAATTCCAAAGCCTCCCAACAGCGCCCAGGTGTCTCCTCCTGGCAGCCACAGTTGACCATGTACACATTAACTGCTAGCACTTCTGTAAAAACACATCGTCTCACCAACAGCCGGTGTGACTAGGTGGTTCCTAAGCCCTTCTGAGGCCTGTTCTGGCTTCTTCAGCTGTGCCTCACCTCACTCACTTTCCTAACAACTGACCTTGCTGGTTGTTGTGTTGCAAACTCTGTTGTGACCCCTGTTCTCCTTCACTTGCCTTTCTTCTACATGGAGTGCACTGATCCAAGGTTTTTAGTTGACTAGTTTCTTCTTTCATAAAATTATCTGATTTTGTTACTTTCCAGAAGAACTCCTGTCATTTCCATTAAACTTTATCCCCTTAGACTGGATTAGATTTTCTCCTAAATGCTTTTCACTAAGTGCCATGATAGGTATTTATTATCTCATACATTTTTTCCTAGTGGGAAAGACATTATGTATTGCTGAAATGCCAATGCCATAAAAATTGCTAAAAATGTCAAGGAGTTCAAAAGTGTATGTCCTATTCATTCAATTAGTGAGTAAAAATTAAAATCAGCCAAAGTTGTTTAGAAAATCAGTCAAAGGTGCTCATAGCTTTTAGTTTTGTGTTCATTGCTTACTCCTTCTAAAACATTTTTTTCTTTTGAAAAATGTTTCCTGTTGATTATACATAAATTCAGTAAAACTACTCAAAAAAGCATACTGTTCCTTCAAGAATGATCCACAAAGTGAGAGCAAAAGCAAACAATCTGACTTCCCAGACAACCCAAGCAGTAGCAGTGATGGGAACCTGATGCTCAGCTGTGTTTGGAGAAGACTTCAGCTGTCCTTGAGGTCCTGTCACCTTTAGCACGTAGCTGCTTTTCCTTTGTAGAGCTACCTGATGTTCTCCCAGTTTTCCCTTTCCTGGTTTTGTTTGTGTGCTATAGTTTTAATCAACCAGAATCAGTTCTTACTGTGTATAGACCAACGTCTTAACTAATATATACAATAAGTTTACATTCAATCTAAGGAGGCCTTGAAAGATAAAATCTAGCATGAAGATGTCCAAATCGCATTTCTGCCCGCCCCCCGACTCAATGCTAAACTTAATGACAGTTTCCTCTGACTCTAAGTTTCGTTCCCCTGGATGGCATCACCTCAGTGATTTTAATGTCTTCCAATGACTTTAATGTTCCAAACCATCTGTCCTTCTAATCTAGTACTAAACCCAGAGCCATGGGCTTGAAACAAGTTATGATGAAGTTAGTGTAATAATGTATCATACCAAGTTACCAATATTCAATAATTTCTTAATCTCAAATATTGGTATTTCCGTTAAAAGCAGCTACTGTTACTCAGAATTAATTATATATTTGTTAGAAAATCAGACAGGATAACAAAGAATTTTAGAAACTATAAGGCAGCTACTTCCAAAATTCAGTTAACTAACATCAGTGAAACAGCGCATCTATCTAGCTGATCCTGCTTCAGTTAGCTAGGAATAAACAAAGGACTATAGATTTGAGAACTTACCTACCAATAAGCAGTATTTTCTTGAATTGCTTTTGTATTTTGCATATAAAGCATCCAACTTCATTGCAAATGTGATTAATACAAAAGGATTGATAATGTTACTAACTCTGGCACATACTCCCTCAAGGGAAACCTCAACCCACTCTTCTTCAGTGTTGGATACAGAGACAGAATTAGAGATTTATTTTTAATTATTAGAATAAAGCAAAGGTTATGGGATTAGGTCACACAATCTTCATGTTAACAAAATAAAAGAAATGCAGACTCAATAAGATGACTCAGTGGGTAAAGACACTTGATGAGCAATGCTGGCAACCTGAGTTCTACCCAGAGAACCCACATAAAGGTGTGTGGGGGCCTGAGACCAGGGGCGAGGCAGGATGGCACCTAGAGGAAATGGCCGGGGTGTAATCAGACTTATTTGGCGCCTAGAAGAAACAGCCAGGGCATGATCAGGCTTGTTTGGTGCCTAGAGGAAAGGGCTGGAACATGGTCAGACTTGTTTTGAAGAATTGCTGATTGGCTCCTGCCATTTCTATGCATCTTGGCAGCGCATGATCACCTCGCGAAAGCTATGCTGTGCTATGGAGAGAAGACTGCATGCTCAAGTTCACCTTTAATATGATTGGACACTTGGTTCGGGGAGGGGATTTTCCTTTGTGGTTTTTACCTTCATAAGCCCTGTAACGCCTGTAATAAACAAGTTCCTGTTTGACTGGCTCCCTGTCGGGTCTGATTGTCTCCTGGGGAGGATGCGGGTAATGGGCAGACAGCTCACCTCACTTTCCCCGGCTCCTGCGTCGGGGCAGGATCCCCAACATCTGGCACCCAACGTGGCGCCTGAAGACCACTTGGACCCACTATGGGAGCTGATCGCCGGGGCTAATTGGGTGAGTACCAAGGGAAGTGAGACCCCAAGAGATGGGTAACACAACGAGTAAGAATGAGGACCCGGCGCTCACAGCGCTGAGACATATGCTGAGATCCAGGGGGTTAGAAGAGTCTGATTCCTCTCAAAGACGATCTGGGAGGCTGCCCTGCATCTAGCTCCCTGGCTGCCCGCCAGCAATTTATTCCAGTGGGCTACCTGGGACCAGCTTGAACAAATGGCTCGCAAGGCAGAGATCAATAGAGGGGAGGAACCACCCTTGGGGTTTTACCCCACGATCTCAGCCCTTGAGTCATTTTATCAACCCGATCCGACCCTCGGGCATACCGGCCTTTGCCGGATGGATAAGGCCACAGGGGAAGATCAATGGGTCGCGTTTAATGAGGAGAGAGCCCAAGGATTGAAAGTGAAGCGCACACTATGGAGAGATCTGGAAAACAGGGGTGGCGAGAACGGGGGAGACAAAGGTAGGACCCCGGGCAGTCGGGATGAGCATGAGGGAAAGGACCCTTGCCCCCCCCCAATCTAGTCCCTCGGAGCTCTCCGCACCCATTGGACTGGTCCAGGCTTTCCCAGAAACATCAACCCCGGACCCCAGCACCCAGCCGCCTGGTACCCTGGGGAGGCTAAAGATCTTAAAGAATTAAAGAAGGTGGTGGCTGAGGATGGCCCCGGGTCGCCCTGGGTCGACACCCTTCTCCAGGGCTTGGTATATCAACCCTGTATGGCCAAAGACTGGATGGATCTAGCCAAGGCAGTCCTCCCCAGACCCTTGTTTATTAAATGGGTGGCACTATACCAAGAGGAATGTTGGGTCTAGGCAGAAAATAACCATGCCGCCAAGCCCCCGTCCCTATCACTTTCAGCATGCTGACAGGGACCACTGATGCCTTTGCCATGGGCACCCAGCAGGCAGCACTTCTGCCACCGTATACAGAACAGGTCAGGGCCCTTGGCATAAGTTGGATAGGGCTCTATGGAGCCAGCCATATCGGGGA
Organism: Nannospalax galili; assembly: GCF_000622305.1. Taxonomy (NCBI): domain Eukaryota; kingdom Metazoa; phylum Chordata; class Mammalia; order Rodentia; family Spalacidae; genus Nannospalax; species Nannospalax galili. Next base: position 77,729 of record NW_008354017.1, on the reverse strand, counting down.
TCCATCAAAGCTCAGGGGCGCCATTACATGAGTTTGTAGATAGGGTTGAAAAGAGTCTAAGGAGAAAGTTTCCCCCTGGACCACTCAGAGAACAGTTCATAAAAATGCTAGTATGGGATGGTATGAAAAATGACCATAAGGTCACCTGTGCAGGGTTAAAGGACCATTCCATGAGCAGCTGGACTGTGGCCTCAAAGGACATAGGGACCAAAACAAAGGTGACCGAGGCTATGGCCACAGTCCTCAAGACACAGACAGAGGCTCTAGCTACAGCTTTTAGAGAAGCCCTCACAGGCCTTGAGCTGCAGGATAGGCACCCCAGGGCTGAGAACCAGAGATGTTTTGGGTGCAGCCAGCCCAGGCACCTAAAGAGAGACTGCCCACAAGGGAAAAGCCCTCTCAAGGTGGAGGGGGACAAGCCCAGGGCCCCGTGCCCATGCTGCTGCAAGGGGTTTCATTGCAAAAAGGACTAATGGTCCATGTATGATGTGGAGGGCAAACCTTTAAACTAGGTTTGGGGCAACCCCCAGCCCCATCACCAAAAGGGGGAGGGCACACAGGCCCTGGAGGGCCCACTGCCCACTGGACAGTCCCTATCATCCCGGGGCTCTGCCCTGATAGACATCTTGATAGATGGGCAGAGGATCTGGGGCATTATTGACACCAGGGCAGATAGGACCATCCTGAGGAAGGAAGAAGTCCCTGGAAGGTGTCCCGTCGAGTCTGGCCCACAGGTGATGGGTGTCGGAGGCACCATGCCGTCATGGGAGCTTAAGAACTGGCTTTGCTGGAAGGACCCAGATGGTACTAAGGGGGAGATCAGATCTTTGGTGGCTGAGGGGCTTTCCTACAACCTCTTCAGGAGAGCCCTGCTGGGGGGGGGCAGATGTTTTTGTGACCACGGACAATAGGGAGTTCATCAAAGGGTTCCTCAGTGATGAGGAAATGAACAGGGTTAGACACCCCCTTGACCACCTCTCAAACTACAGAGGGGAGGAGTCCGAGTCTCCCCGGGTCCACCCCCAATCCTAGAGGCCGCTGTTCCTCAAGTTCCTGCAATCCGATGGTCCCCAGGGAGCCAAGTTTGGGTGGAACAGTTGCCCTTGCCCAAGAAAAAGCTCCAGGCTTTGAGGCATATTATACATGAACAGCTTATGCTGGGGCATGTCTGCCCCTCCATGAGCCCTTGGAACACCCCTGTTTTGTCATAAAAAAGTCATCTGGCCAATGGAGGATGCTACAGGACCTCCTCAAGGTCAACGCCAGAATGACCCTTGAGGGAGTCCCCTTAAGGGGACTTCCCTGGATACCCACTATCCCCTCAGATCTATTTCTCATAGTTAAAGATATCAAAGACTGCTTTTTCTCTATCCCCTTGCAACCCCAAGATTGCGAGAAGTTCACCTTCTCTGTGCCTTCCATCAACTTTAGCATGCCTGATGAAAGTTACGAATGGACAGTCTTGCCCCAAGGCATGGCCAATAGCCCAGATTTCTGTCAGCACTTCGTAAGGGCTCTCTTGAGCCCAACAAAGTCTTTACCACATGCTACTGTATATGCCTACATGGATGATATAATTTTGGGGGCACCAAATCTCTACCAATTGCAGGAATTATATGAGGTCACCCAAAAATGCCTCCAGGTAGGAGGGCTTCAAGTGTCCATGGACAAGATACAGACTCTCACCCCCTTTAAGATTCTGGGGACTACACTGTCCATGGAAGGGGTAAGTTCCTTGAAGCCACAACTGATTATTAAACCTAATATGACCCTAAGAGAACTTCAAAAACTATTGGGGGAGATCAATTGGCTACGGTCCTGGGTGCCCGTCTCCACTGAGACACTGGGGCCCCTGTTCCAATTGTTGGTAGGCAAACAGCCGTCAGAACTAATCCATCTGATCCCGCAACACCTAGACATTTTACTGGGGGTCCAGGAGGCCCTGTACCAAGCCCAACTGGCCCACTATATGCCTGGAAAGGACCTCAAATTATGGGTGCTCCCCGGTGAGGCCCTGATGACATCCGTCCTCACACAAGGAGGGAGGCCCCTCCAATGGGTACATACCTCCCTACGGACAAGTTGGCTGAACTAATTGAGAAAGGATGGGATATAGCCCTGAGACATTATGGCATTAACCCCCACAAGATTATTATCCCTTATCAGCTAAAGGACTTTGAATGGCTCTGCAGAAACAACAGCCGAATGGCCATAGCCTTGGAGGGCTTTCTGGAAAGTTAGACTGTCATTATGACCCTCACAAATGGGAAACCTCCTTTCGCACCCTCCACTGGGAGGCCCTCAGGCTTTTTGTCAAAAGCCCTCTGACGGAGGCATATAATGTGTTTACTGATGGAGGAAAATTCAGAGCCACTGTAGTAATTTACCCGGCGGTAGGAACAGAACCAAAAACACCTTCACACTTGCGAGGGTTCCGCTCAATTTAAAGAACTCATGGCCATTACCCTAGCTTTGTCCAAAGTAGATGACCCCATGAACTTGTTCTCTGACAGCCTATATGTAGTCAACCTTCTCCCAGGATTATTAAATTCTCATATTCGGCTAGATGACAACTCTATTACCGCCCCTAATGATCCAGGTTTGAACACTGTTAACAGAAAGAAGGGCCCCCATTTTCTTACAGCACCTTAGGGGCCACCAAGGACTGCCTGGGTTCCTCTCCCAAGGCAATGCAGAGGCAGACAAAATGGTGGACCTAAGAAAAACTGTAGATACCTGTAAGTCTTGTCAATGCTTTCTACAGGTGCCACCCCTCCAACAACCAGGGGTAAACCCTAGGGGGCTGAAGCCTAACTCTCTTTGGCAGACAGATGTCACACATTATGTTCCTTTTGGAAAACTCAAGTATGTTTTCGTGTCTATTGACATGTCTCACATGCCTGTTGGACTACCACCCACACAGGAGAAAAGTCTAAATATGCTCAATCTCACTTCCTCCAGTGCTTCGCTATGCTGGGATTACCTCAAAGGATTAAAACTGACAATGGACCATTCTTTTCTTCATAAGTAAAAGCTTACAGGACTTCTCTTTATGGGGAATCCACCATAACACGGGGATCCCCTATAACCCCCAGGGCCAAGCTATCATAGAACGTAACCATCAGGACTTAAAGTCCCAATTACAAAAACAAAGAGGGGGAGTAAGCTCCCACCAACAGCTAGGTTCGGCCTTATTTACCATCAGTATCCTCAATTTTCAAAAAGGTCAATTGGAATCTCAATTTCAAAAACATTGGGAGCATCAGGATCAAAGACCAGAGGTACAGGTCAGATGGAAGGATCTAATAGTGGGATAGTGGTAAGGACCTGACCTGCTCCTTACTACGGGCAGGGGGTTTGGATGCATCTTTCCCCGGATGAAGCCCCAACCCATCTGTGTACCTGCAAGGAATCTAAAGATGCAGGAATAACCCTGTCCCAAAGGTAACAGCCCTTTGAGAAGGATTTCTATGTCTTACAGGATGGAGTATTCTGGATGGACAGCTTTCATTGCCGTGCTCGCTGCTGCTGCCCTGGCCATCATCATCTTTATCGTTACCATCATTATTCAAGATCTGATCAATATATGGCTGACCAAAATCTGTCAATAATGATACTCCTTCTCTTGCTAGCCATTTGTCAGATAAAAGCCGAGGACCTCTGGGCCTTGGTCCCTTCCCGGCCTATACTCTTGCCATTCTCTTAAGTGAGGAGCTGGCAATTACCAAAGACATGGCTCTGCTAGCTTGTGACCCTTGCTTTAGGTCACTTTCTTTCACCCTTTCCATATTCCTGACCAATTAGATTATTGCTCTAAATTATACCCAAGCCCCAGTCCTATCGATGGACTCCTCCTTTTTTAGTAAGGTATGGGAGCATATCAAGGGGTTCTCGGACCCAACTTGGCTACTCTATGGGAGCATGTTTCTAATGCTTGTGCTAGCTTTTGTTCTCCTCAGGTGTCTCTGCTCAGTTATCAAAAGACAAAGACAGATGAAGAAAGTCCTGGTCCAACTTGCCCTGGCCACCCAATCCCCCTTGGGCCCCTCCTCAAGACAAATCCAGGCATGGATGCTTGAGCTAGCCTGAGGGCCCAGGTTGCTTTGCCCCCTTATGGGATAGACCCCAGTATATTAACCGCAAAAGGGCATGGTTGGTCCCAATGATGGGTAAGACCCTCCCAGACTGATGAACCCAAGACAGGGGCCTTGAGGGCAATCATGGTTACCCAAGGACAGGCAACTTCAGCACCTGAGGAGAAGCAACCTAAGACAGGGAGGCCATAGCAGCGGAGGGGGATGGCGACGGTGTGCCCCATCCCCAGGGGCTATCCTTAAGGAACCTCACTTTTAAAACAAAGTAGGGGGAGGGATGCGGGGGCCTGAGGCCAGGGGCGAGGCAGGATGGCGCCTATAGGAAATGGCTGGGGCGTGATCAGACTCGTTTGGCACCTAGAGGAAACAGGCGGAACATGGCCAAACTTGTTTTGAAGAATCACTGATTGGCTCCTGCCATTTCCATGCATCTTGGCAGCACGTGATCACCTCGCGAACGCTATGCTGTGCTATGGAGGTAAGACTGCATGCTCAAGTTCACCTTTACTATGATTGGATACCTGGTTGGGGAGGGGATTTTCCTTTGTGGTTTTTGTCTTCATAAGCCCTGTAATGCCTGTAATAAACAAGTTCCTGCTTGACTGGCTCCCTGTCGCATCTGATTGTCTCCTGGGGAGGCTCCAGGTAACGGGGTGGACAGTTCACCTCCCTTTCCCTGGCTCCTCTGTCGGGGCAGGATCCCCGACAAAGGTGTAAAGAGAACAAACTCCACAGTGTTGTCCTCTGGCCTCCACATATGTGACATGACATGAGTTCCCACCCACACCATAATAAATAATTTTTTTTTAAAAAATAGAAGCACAGTCTCTACTTTGTTGACTTTGAAAACTTAAGCTTGCATATTATAAGATGGAATGAAAGAGTCACAGAGTGAGGATCTGGGGATGTCTAGTGCTGATGCCCCAGCTGAGAGCCAACAAGAAAGAGGACATCGGTCCTTCAATCACAAGAGCTTACTTCATCCAAGAACATGGCCATGGAAGAAGGCTGATGGCTCCAGGACTGAACAGAGCCCACTGTATACCTTATTTGAAACTTTGTGATATTAGGCAACAGACCAGGTAAGCTTTGCCTGGAGAGACTCGAATGCTTATTATTTTAAGACACTCAGTTTATAATAATTTAATACACAATAATAAAAGTAATATAATAGTATATGGAGAAAACTAGAAGAAAAAACCATGTAGAGTATTAGAACAAAGACTATGCATGTTGCTCTAATGAACTCAGCATAGCTACTTCAAAACCGTGACCTGAGAACTAAGAAATATTATTTGTAGAATTTAAAGCTTTGTGTGAATATTAAACATTGAATACAAGTGAATTCCCTACTTATTTACGTTGCTTTTATAATACAGCAGCTGTCACAGCCCACTCATTGACAAGAATGAGACCTGCCACATGATGAGCCTAATTCTCAGCTACTGACTAGCAGATTTGAAAACTTTGTACTTGCCTGTACTCACTCACACAGTCTTTCACATATGAATGAGAAAGTAAGTATTGGAAATTAATAGTGACCCACAACCCATTGTCCTGGGTATTTGGAGACCATCTGCTAAACAGCATCCATGGAAGCTCATTTATTTAAGGTCAGACCAGAGCAGCTGCCTTGTCTGTTCTTAAACACTCTTCTACTGTGGATCCTGCCTTTTGTTGTTCACTTCAGTCCCTTACTGTGATGAAACTTTCTTTCTTCAATTCATTTGTTCTTTCCATTCCTTCATTAATCTAGATGTACCCTTTGCTATCTTGGCATTTTGTTGAAGACCCATAGCTGCTGCATCAAGGTCCCTATTATTGCATTCCTCCTGCATCTCAGAACAGAATCCACATTATCTATAAATGGCTACACCTTACAGTCAAGAAAAGCATTATCAGTACTCCCAAAAGTCTTGCAGCCCAGCAATAGTCTTTTTTAAAATTTTATGCATGTGTATATTGTATATAAGTACCCCATGTCTTGCAATACCTCCGGATGTCAGAAGAGGGCAGAACTCCATGGAACTGGAGTTACAGACAGTTGTTAACTGCCATGTGGGTGCTGGGGACAGAACCCCAGTCCTCTACAAGATCAGCCAGAGCTCTTAACCACTGAGCTATATCTTCAGCCCCCCTATAGTTTAATACAATGAACTTAGCTGTGGCATTTCATAATTTTCAGTGGCTTAGTGATGCTCTAGTAGATGATGAATAGTTTTAAGAACTTCACTGAGCACATTCTGGTTGAATTTTTATTTTTACAGCTTACAAAACAACTATACTCCTGTATAACAGGTGGTTTTCATTTCTTTATCACACCTGCTTCCCTAAAATGCAAGCAGGGCTTTCCTCCCTCCCTCCCTCCCTCTCTCACTCCTTCTGGCTTTTCTTTCCTTCTGGACTTCCCATCCTTCACTCCTTCCTTCTGTCTCTCTTTTTACTTTGCCACTATCAGTTAAAAACAGCAGAAACCCAACCATTCTCAAAATTCCTAGGAGTTCTTATCATAGTTCCTTACTCGGATAATTAAATAACTTTGAAGAAAAGTGCTTAAACTTCTTAGCACGTTACTCAAAATGTTAGTTTTTAAATTACTTATTCCATGCTGTTATCTAATAGGGTCAATTGCTAGTGTTCATAGTTTTTCTCTTACTGTCATTTCTGTTTTCAATCTTAATTCAATATCACATTTTCTCATGGTCCCTTTTCAACTTCAATTTACATGCATGTTCAATATCATCACATATAACCAGACTCCACCTCAATTTAAGGCTCAATTTCTCTGTCTTCTTTTCCCCTTCTTCCTTCTACTATGTTTCCTCATCTCATTTTCCTTCCCTCTCTCCTTCTGTCCCTCCTTTTCCTCTTCCCCTCCTCTTAATATACCTTCAAGCTGTTGTGTCCCCAATTATAACACAAAATTCTCCAGTAAATGAAAGGAAATAACAGGGAAGTTTATTTAAAGGTTCTATGATGGAGAAGACAGTTTAAATTCTGTGAAGAGCTATCACGTAATCAAACACTAATGAAATCACAAACATAATATTGATTTTAACATGAGAAAACAGTACATACTTTGATTGCAACTTAAACTTGAAATGGTGAGCCACAAATTTAGCAGTACATCCATAACATGCCATGAGATTGAATTCATGAAACTTGGTGTCAAATTTCCAGTGTCCAGAATTTTCAGCTCTCCTGAATTCATCACTCATGCTACATCATGATAAGGCACACATATCTACAAATAACTAAGCAAAAACTAGTCATAGCAATCTTCAACTAAATGAATTATCATATTAAGAATACTCACAATTTCTTTAGAATAGCAAGGAACTCCACGACCTTCTCTGTGGTTCTATCTTCTCCATATAAACTAGAACCATCATGTACTTTTCTAAGATAGATAGCTATGTTATGTGAATCATCAACTTGGGGTTTCTTTTCTTCTATATTTCCACCAGATTTTCTGAATAAGGAGACAATATGTATGATATTTCACACTACATAAAATTTATTTTCAGGAAGATTTACTTTATTATCAAAAGTAGTAAGACACTGTTCTGAGATAAATTAGCATTTTAATAACATGTACTTTCTCACTACCTCAAAGTTTTTCAACCAGCAGCATACTTATACTTACATTCCATTATACTCTAAGTCTAGAATTAGCATATATAAAATATTTCAGCATATAATTTGATCATATATATGATAACAAACATTTGAACTATCATTTGTAATATATAATGTTTATGCAATTTAATGAAAAATTTCAAGTAAACAACTGTCCTTTCCATTTCACTAAACAGACCTGTCTATTAGTGGTTTTACCACCAAGCATAACTTTTTAACTACTGTTTCCCAGTAGTAAACTATGAGCATCTTGAAAGTAGTCACTAACTTTATTCTTATGTTGTGGTATGTTATACACCTAAGTCCCCAAGAGATGTATGAATGGATGAGTATTTCTCATTCAGTTTTCAAAAAAAAAATCTGGTTAAGTTTCTGAAAACTTCAGGTACAGGAATGTAAACGTGGTGTCAATATTTAAGAAGGAAATGGGAGATAAAATAACCCAAGTGAAGATTAAGTTCAGATGATGGATTGGGTCCTCGATAGACGTAGGATATCATAGGTCCTTGATAGGCAAAGAATTTCAATAGTTAAAATGTAAGATATGTGGACTAATGATCATAAGTTATCACGTTGATATCCAACATTTACTTAGTGCTTAAATGTGCAGTTCCTCCACTGTGCATTATACATGTACTCTCCCAACATTAGCACCAACACTTTTTTCTCATTTATAAGATAAGAAAATTTCAGAAAGTGTGTCATTTCTTCAGAGAGACAGACAGGCACAGAGACACATGCACAAACAAAGAGAGAAATACATTTAAATAGATAAAAAAGAGATAGAATATTCCAGGGAGAAGATATTAGGAATTTTCCTAGATAATAAACACCTGAAAGTTGCTAAATATTTGTTCAAAAATTTTTAGCTTGTCAAATAGCAACTTTACAAACTTATGAATAGCCTCAATTAACCTTTTCATGCTTTTTGACATCGCCATACTCAGTTATCTTTGGATTAATTTTCACTTTAAGTAAGTGACAGCAATGCATGAAATTGCTTATGAAACTGGACTGTTACCATATACAGCTAGACTGGAAGGACAGTTCTATTTCTTCCTCTAATGCTGACATTGTATGGTTTGGGCATTGTTTTGCTGTTGTTGTTTGGTGGGGGGGCGTGATGAGGCAGGGTCTCCCTACAGCCCCAGCAGGCCTGAAACTTGTTACATAGACCAAGCTGATCTAGATCTCACAGAGATCTGCTTCCCTCTGCCTCCTGAGTGCTGGGATTAAAGGCATGCACCACTATACCCAGTTCGTGGACACTGCTTTTAATTATGAGGTCAAAATAGATTTTTTAAAAACATTCATAAGTTTTAAAAGACCAAGAAAATAATACAAGTTTAGAAAGATCAAGAAAAAAAGAATATTAACATTCTCCAAGATTTTGGAAGCCAAATATTGCAAGTATGTATAGTACTGCATAACTATTTCCTATATACAGACAACACCAGAGTACACACAAGCCTAAACTTTGTTTTCATAATTGCTTTTGTTTTCAATATAAATTCATAAAATATATATGCATTTCTTTAAAAACATAATTTAGTTTTCTGTACTTAAAATATTCTGGAGATGAAATCTAATGGATTTTATAACTTATTTTCTTGTTAATCTTCAATAGTGTGTTCATGAGAGTTAATGACCCTAGTTCATTTATTTTGCTTATGTATAAGATTTAATTATATGTATATACTAAGAAGATTTGTTTTCTGTTCTTTTCATTGTGCTAGCCTGTAAACAATTTGATGTTTTCTTCAAGTTTGTTTGTTTTTCTATAACCAGTTTCATAATGTAAGATGTCAATCAGAAAATTCTCCCAAATGGAATTAAACCATGAAGTTTGTGCACCTTCAGTTACTCTGATTATACCAAATAATTTTCTAAAATGAGTGCAACCCTTTAGCAATTTATATTACACAAGGTGGTGCAGTTGCCTTACATGAAGATAAATGTGTGTGACTCTAAAGATGGACCAATTGTCTTATTGTATTCGAATTTGAGACAGAATCTCACAGTCTCAGACTGACCTAGAACTCAAGAGCCTCCAGACTCAAGGTCCCAAAGTCCTGTCACTAGTGGCATGTGCAACCATACCAAACATCCTTTCATATTCACCAAGACTGACTTTATAAAAAGGTATTAATTAATCCATTCCCCAATAACCACAAATTCAAGTAATTTGTTAAAAACTTTCAATAGTATTAAGATGCTATTTGTTTCCTATTTTTGAAATTAAATAACTCTAAGTAATGATGGTAAAATCTTTTCAACTTAAGCATAAATCAAGACGATGGTACCAAACTACACTAGTAGTTACTGAATTCCTCTAACTTCAAGTCATTATTACCATTAATCTTACTAAATATTAACTCACTGCACCTGGACTCTAATCTGTGATTTTCCCTGTAAAATGTGAGAGGAATAAAATTTTTGAAAAATTCTTAACAGATGTTCTTTCTTCAAGTAAAAGTGCTTTTGTTTTTATCTGAGTTGTGAGTTAAAATACTGCCTGTTTTCATGTTGTCCATATTTACTTAAAAGGGCAGTTAACAATCAAACTATCCCTAACTTGGATGTTTAGGTATGACCTGGATATTGGAAATATACTTTCACAAAACTGAATAAAAAGTAAAATAAGATCATCCTTTCCAAAACTAATATTGCACTCTGGCCAGTGATAAAATTTAAACTTTTAAGGGTGAATTAATAATGGAAAACATGCTTCCCAACACTGGTGAGCTTGATGATAATTTATAACTAATGTTCTTATACTGTATAAAAACTTGACAACAATTGGAATATGTGGATGAATGTGTGAAACAGTGGTTTCCAATGGCCAGTGTATTATCTAATATTACAAAATCATGCACCAGTAAGAGCCATTCATGGTTCACAATATAGTTTTCATACTTGGCAATGTAAACTAACATTCTCTAAATAAAAATGATTCGAGTTCATTCTTCAACATCATCTAAAGTTAAGAATTAGCACCATCTTCTAGATGGGAGATGAAGATTTTAAATTAAAGGTAAATTTCTTAAAGTTACAAAATTATGTAATTGCAGAACTAAAATTAAACCCAAAATCTGTTGTGTGCAGAGGTTCTCACAGTACATCCCAGAGAAATTGTTTCATAGCTCTTGAAAGCTTTAAAATTGTTCTTATTCCCTGAAATCACTATTTAGCCTCATCTGTTTTTGGTAAACCCCCATACATGTTGCTAAGTGCTGTTTAGAGACAGAAATATAGCACATTTCCTGGGATATCTCTTATAGGATTCTTCCAAACAAGAGAATTAACTATTGTGATGGCTAACCCTGGGTGTCAACTTGATTGGATCTGAGATTAACTGAAATGAAAGGGATCTTCTTGATTGGATCATCTAAAGCCGGAAGACATACCTTAAATGTGGGCATTACCTTCTGATGGCAGCCGGTATAAAAGACCAAGGCAGAGGAGAACATGGGGCTTTTTGAGGCTTGCCTTCTCTCTCGCTGGTGAGTTTGTCTTGCTGCTGTAGACTGAAGACTAGCTGATATTTTGGAATTTGTCAGACCTTCAGCACCGGATTGGGACTACTGAGACATCCAGCCTTGTGGACTGAGCAACTACAGATTCTTAGCCTCTCCAGTGTGGTGCAGCCATTGGTAGACTACTCGGACTCTATCCTGTGAGATAAGCTGATAAATCTCTATACATATTCATTCTACTGGTTCTGTTTCTTTGGAGAACCCTGACTAATACAGATTGTGGTACCAGGAGTGGTTCTAGAGAAACAGAATTGAAAG
>NW_008354017.1:65080-66170 GCF_000622305.1 Nannospalax galili | reverse complement strand
CATTTGAATCTCCTAACTCACCTCTTGTGAGGAGCAAGAAATTTAGTGACTCTATACATAAAACATTTGATGATTTGTGGAAAAATAAGAAAAATAATGATGCTGGCTGGTTACTTTTAGCATCTCTGGATAAAGTAATGAAGATAAACAATGAGCTTAATGACAAAATTGACAAGCTCCATATTCGAATCAACAGTTTAAATGTTTCCAAGTGTGCCCTGGAAGAGAATCTTCTCTCCAGCAGCCAGAGAGCTAAAGCTGCAGAAAATCAAGCTGGAGCCCTTATTATACGTTTGGCTGACCTACAACGTAAATTTAATTCCCAGCCTCGAAGGGTGTCAGCATTAAAGGTGCGGGCATTGGTAGGAAAAGATTGAAATCCTGACATGTGGGATGGAGATATTTGGGAGAACCATGAGGAGTCTGAGGATTTAGAATCCTCAGATGCTGAGGAATTTGATTCACCTGATGAACTAATTGCCCCACCCTCAGCAGACCCACCCTCTCCACCCTTGCCTGAGGCCACTAATCCCATTGAGGAAGCTAACCCCATTCAGCAAGATGAAGCAAAACGGAGCTGATGTCCCTCAGGGCCCAGTTATTGTTGCCACTAGACCTATAACCAGACTCAAAGCTAAGCAGGCCCCTAGAGGAGAGATAGAAAGTGTGGTCCATGAGGAGGTCCGCTACACCACTAAAGAACTTAGTGAATTTGCTAATTCTTTCAAACAGAAATCTAATGAATATGTCTGGGAATGGATTTTAAGGGTATGGGATAATGGTGGAAGGAACATAAAATTGGATCAGGCTGAGTTTATTGACATGGGCCCCCTGACTGGAGATTCTAGGTTTAATATGGAAGCTCGTGCTGTTAAAAAGGGTGTTAAAAGTTTATTTGATTGGTTGGCTGAGGTATTTATCAAAAGATGGCCTACTGACAGAGAGCTGGAAATACCTGATATCCCTTGGCTTAGTGTTGATGAAGGGATTGTAAGACTCAGGCAAATTGGTATGCTTGAGTGGATTCGTAGTGCAACATCAAATCCTCCACAATGGGAGGGCCCAGAGGACATGCCTTTTACTGATTTTA
>NW_008354017.1:64088-64867 GCF_000622305.1 Nannospalax galili | reverse complement strand
CAGAGTAGGGGTCAGGTGGCAGTATTGAATTATCAAAGATAAAGTGACCGTGCTTATTGTAATGGGTGGCAAAGGCAAAACAATACCTACAATGGCATGACTCGAATGGACCTGTGGTACTGGCTAATCAATCATGGTGTTTCTGGGGACCACATACATAAGAAGCCTACTAAGTTTTTATTTGACCTGTATAAGCAGAAAAGCTCTAGGATGAATGACAGGGAGTCAGTATTGGATCGTAGCAATAGAGAATCTCGTTCAGTCAACCAATTTCCAGACTTGAGACAGTTTACAGACCCAGAACCCCTTGAACGAAGGGAAGGCTGAGTGCCCTTGAGGAAGAACCTTGTTACAGTACCAAAGAGTTATGCTGTTCACCTCTCATCCATCCTTCCCCAGAGAGACCTGCGGCCTTTTACTAGAGTATCAGACATTCTGTGGCCTATTGGATACTGGTTCTGAGTTGACACTGATTCCGGGAGATCCTAAAAAGCATTGTGGCCCTCCAGTTAAAGTAGGGGCTTATGGAGGTCAGGTGATAAATGGAGTTTTGGATGAAGTCCGACTGACAGTGAGTCCAGTGGGTCCCCGAACTCATCCTGTGGTTATTTCCCCAGTACCAGAATGTATAATTGGGATAGATATACTTAGGAATTGGCGAATTGGTTTCCTGACCTGTGGAGTGAGGGCTATTATGGTTGGAAAGGCCAAATGGAAACCACTGGAATTGCCTCTGCCAGGAAAAACAGTGAGCCAGAAACAGTATCGCATCCCTGGAA
>NW_008354017.1:63022-63553 GCF_000622305.1 Nannospalax galili | reverse complement strand
TAAATCCAACCAAAATTCAAGGGCCTTCTACCTCAGTGAAATTTCTAGGAAATCAGCGGTGTGGAGCATACAGAGACATTCCTTCTAAGGTGAAGAATAAGTTGTTGCATTTGGCCCCTCCCTCCACCAAGAAAGAAGCACAATGCTTGGTGGGCCTGTTTGGATTCTGGAGGCAGTACATTACTCATCTGGGTGTATTACTATGACCCATATATCAAGTGACTTGTAAGGCAGCTATCTTTGAGTGGGGCCTGGGACAGGAAAGGGCCCTTCAACAGGTCCAGGCTGCTGTACAAGCTGCTCTGCCCCTTGGGCCATATGATCCAGCAGACCAGATGGTGCTTGAGTTATCAGTGGCAGATAAAGATGCTGTTTGGAGTCTCTGGCAGGCCCCCATAGGGGAATCACAGTGGAGGCTGTTGGGATTTGGAGTAAGGCTTTGTCTTCATCTGCGGACAACTATTCTCCCTTTGAAAGACAGCTCTTAGCCTGCTATTGGGCCTTAGTGGAAACTGAACGTTTGACGCTGGG
>NW_008354017.1:43208-61353 GCF_000622305.1 Nannospalax galili | reverse complement strand
GTCACTTTTCCAGGGAAAGAGCCAAGACCTGCAGAGGTGCTTGCTGATGGTGGAGGAAATACAGAATGGGTCGTAGAGGAAGGTAGTTACAAATACCAACTTAGGCCACGTGACCAGTTGCAGAAACGTGGATTATAATTGACATGAGTATTTTTGTCCTATTTGGTTAAGAATAGGCTTGTGCATGTATATACATGTTAAGCAGATACTTCAGTCATTCTTTTTTGAATATGTAATCAAGATGTGTTAAGTGGTTAAGTGTTGTGAACCTATATGATTATATTGGGTTATGAGACACTAAAGGACTAAACATTCCTCGAAGGCCTTATCACCCACTCTAAGATATATAATGCATTGGTCATTGTATTATGGGATAGTTATATCATGTTAGGTGAAACTATGACCTCAACATTGTTTTCATTTGAAAATTAAGCATGACATAGAAAGGCGCTATTGTGCATCAAGTTGACAAGGGGTGGACTTGTGATGGCTAATCCTGGGTGTCAACTTGATTGGATCTGAGATTAACTGAAATGAAAGGGATCTTCTTGATTGGATCATCTGAAGCTGGAAGACACACCCTAAATGTGGGTGTTACCTTCTGATGGCAGCCGGTATAAAAGACCAAGGCAGAGGAGAACGCGGGGCTTTTTGCAGCTTGCCTTCTCTCTCTCTGGTGAGTTTGTCTTGCTGCTGCAGACTGAAGGCTAGCTGATATTTTGGAATTTGTCAGACCTTCAGCACCAGATTGGGACTACTGAGACATCCAGCCTTGTGGACTGAGCAACTACAGAAACTATGGATAAGCTCCAGCATATAAAAGGTAAATCGGTAAATTGCAGGCTTTAGCTTGTACTTAAAAAGTGTTGGCATTATCACACACACATGTTGCCAAATATACCCAAATGTAAAACCTTGTAGTACATGAAATGTTCTTTATAAACACTTGACATTCAACATAGTCAACATTGGAATCCTGTTACTTCTTGTCTTGTCAGAAAAGAAGAGAATAAAAGTTCTTCCTTGAATTATACTAATATACTGTTTGTTCTAAACTCAAAGTTTTGCTTTTTAATTTTCAAAAGCCCTAAAAAAGGGGCTTTAAAAATTAATAGTGGCCTTTTCTAAGTCTGCCCTTGGGTCTGTTTATATGATGGTTACATTTATTGATTTACATATATTGAACCATCCCTGCATCTCAGGAATGGAACCAACTTAATTATGGTGGATAAACTTTTGTGTGTTCTTGCATTCATCTTGGGAGTATTTTTGCATCTATGTTCATCAGAAATATTGGCCTAAAGCTTTCTTTTTTGTTGAGTCTTTGAGTATCAGGGCAATATTGACTTCATACAAAGGACTTGAGAGTGTTCCTTTTCTATTTCATGGAATAACTTAAAGAATATTGGTAGTAGTTCTTTGGAGCTTTGATAGAATTCTGCACTGAATTCATCTGGCCCTGGGCTTTTTTAATTGGGAGATTTTTAATTACCATATCATTTTGTTCATTGTTATGGGTCTGATTATGCAGGTCATTTTTATTTATCTATAACTGTATCAATTTCTTTTAGATTTTCCAGTTTTATGGATCATGGATTTCAAAATTATGTCCTTATGGTTTTATGAATTTTCTCAGGGTCAGTTGTAATGATCCTCTTTTCTAAGCATTAATTTTGATTCTTCTCTCTCTCTCTCTCTCTCTCTCTCTCTCTCTCTCTCTCTCTCTTTGTGTGTGTCCTTGCTTTCTTTTTTCCTTCCTTCCTTTCTCTCTCTCTCTCTCTCTCTCTCTCTCTCTCTCTCTCTCTCTCTCCCTCTCTTAGTTTGTCTAAAGGTTTGTTAATGTTGTTAATCCCTTTAAGGAGCCAACTTTTCATTTCTATGATTCTTTGTATTAGCATCTTTGCTTCTATTTTATTAAGTTCAGGCCTGATTCATCTCTTCCCATCTACTTTTTTAAGGTATTGTTTTCTCTTCATCAAGGCCTTTAGGTTCTTCATTGGGTTATTAATAAGAGTAACTTTCTGTTTTAGGCCATTAATACTGTAAATATTCCTCTTTGGGCTGCTTTCATTGTGTCCCATAGATTTTGATAAACTAGGTTTTCACTTTCTTTCAATTTTGGAATTTTTAAATTTCATCTTTATTTATTCTTTGATCTAATTTTCATTTAGTAGTGTATTGTTTAGCTTCTATGAGTTTGCATACTTTTCATATTTCTACCATTGTTGATATCTAGCTTTATTCGTTTGTGGTTGGATAGGACCTATATTGAACCCTCTTCTCCGAAGATCAGGGATCATTGAAGAGGGGGCAGAAAGATATAAGAGTCAGGGGTAGTAGATTAATGCAAGGAAACTATGTTGTCTGGACAACACAGGGTAGTTGCACATATGAACACTTATGACAATATACACAAGACCTATGAAAATCCAAATCAGACATGGCCCAGACTGGATGGGTCAGTGGGCAGAAAGCCCCAGCCAAAATCCATG
Organism: Nannospalax galili; assembly: GCF_000622305.1. Taxonomy (NCBI): domain Eukaryota; kingdom Metazoa; phylum Chordata; class Mammalia; order Rodentia; family Spalacidae; genus Nannospalax; species Nannospalax galili. The sequence continues at coordinate 58,861 of NW_008354017.1, read as the reverse complement.
ATTTATTGGCAACTGATAGATGCTGATGAGAGAAGGAACAGTCAGTTTTCCTTACTGATGTGATTCCTGGTAGGCTGACCAGATTCCAAAGGATAGAGCCACACCCAAGAGCACTTGGGAAACACAGACTGGACTCAATAGGCTTTTTTTTTTTTAATTAAAAAAAAAGAAGATAAATAATAATAGAGGACATGAAGTCCAGGGAGCAGGTAGTAAGGTAAGGGAAAAAGGGGGAAGGAGGTCTGAATATAATCAAAATAAATTGTATGAAATCCTCAAATAGCTACAAAATTAAATAATAAAAAATTTAAAAATCTGTTATGAACAAATAAAATAGTAGGATGCTGGGGAGATGACTACATGGATAAGAATACTTGTTGCAAAAACAAGAGGAACTTAGTTCATATCCCCAGCACAAATGTAAAAACCAGGCAGGGCTGCATGTACCTGTAACCCCAGCACTGGGAGGCAGAGGCAGGCAGATCCCGGGAGTTCTGCAAACCAGTACAGATGAAATGGTGAACTTCAGTAAGTGAATCTATCTCAAAAGAGGTGGAAAGTGATAGACATAGACTCCTGAAGTCCTTCTCTGGCTTCCACATGTGTAGCCCAAATGTGCACACCTGCATACACACATGTGTACACAGCACACATACAAAGAAAGAAAGAAAGAAAGAAAGAAAGAAAGAAAGAAAGAAAGAAAGAAAGAAAGAAAGAAAGAAAGAAAGAAAGAAGGGATGGAGGGAGGGAGGGATAGTGGGAGGCTGGGAATGTATATAAGCTATAGTGTACTTGTCTGGAATACATAAGGACATGATTTCAATCCATAGTATTACATAATAAATAAATAAATTTGGCTTATATGTATTCTTTAGGCTACTATAGTAATATATTTATCAGAATCATGGAAAACTGTAAGTAAACATGAAGGAAATTCTTAATGAAAGAGATGAAATTTTTACATGTAATCTTTTACTAAGGATAAATTAAAGACACTTGAATCAGGAGACTTGAGGTTTCTCAAGATAACCTATAATATGTTAACATATTATCATAAAATTATAAAATAATAATAAAACCCCATGCTGCTTCTTCACTAATACCCTGAATTTCTTCTAGTCACAATTCAGTTCACAAAAAATGTAGTGAATGCCTAACTTAGGTAACACATGTTTATTTTCTTCCTCATCTCAGTTTCAAGATATGAATTATTTTTATTTTTCCACTTTAGCCACTCTGCTTGTCACACCCACAGCACCCTCTACACCTGTGTGTTACAATCTGTTATCTCATTTTAACTCATCCATGGTTTGTTCAGCATTCCGAAGTTAGCTCATTGAGCTCTTACTCCACTCCTTAATGGCTTGCATGTAGTTCCTTTCCAATTTCCATATCTATGGGTAATTCACCTCAGTGCTAATATTCTCTATCTGGGACTATGAATTGTTGAAAATAAATTAGAAACCACCACTCTAGCCATTCAGCTGTACTATCACTCCAGCAACAATTACTTTTAATGTACTGAAAAGAATTAAGTATGAAGAATGCATGGCCTGTGGATTTTCAGTGTCCCTCTTCAATTTTTAAGGCACTTTCTCAAGCAGATCTTGGTGTCAGAAACCTAATCTAAGTAATGAGTGGATGTAATAAGCATCCTTCTCTGGAGTGAATACAACACTCATCTGGGGACACAGGAAGGCAAATTTCCAGCCACCAATTCTGCATAATCTGGGACAAGCTCCAAAGTTTCCACTATATCATTTTGAACTATGGACTCCATTTGAATGAAATATGGGCCTTTCCTCCTTAATTGCATTTGGTCTTTGATGAATAGAATTCATAAGGCATAAACATTTACATCAGCTGAAATCATAATTTCACAGGTGCAATACATATATCTTAGCCAGTGGCATCACATTGGTCTACTACTGGGATATTGGCCCAAAATCCATGCAATGACAAATACTTCTAGATTAACTGACTGCTTACAGTCTAGATTAAGAATAATTCTGTGAAAGTGCAAAGCTCTCTCTAAGATTCCAGTGACTGCCTAGGAGAGTGTTCTCTGATCTCACTTTCTCCGTGCTGCTTCCTCCTTATACATACACACACCATTTTATGTTTTTTTTAAATGGGGGAATAATTTTGAGTTTGTTGTTGTTCTTTTTATTAAATTTGTTCCTTGACATTTTCTCATGTGTATATGAAGCATTCTGATTAGTGCCTACCTTCATTGATGACCCTATCTTTGTAACATCATTGACTTTGTTTTGTTTTGTTACACACTGAGTCTAACCAGACCCATCCATGTAAGCATGGGGTTGGTGCTATCACCACTGAATCATAGTGGGCTCACCAGTGGCTACTTTAAGACATTTGAGAAAGAATTAAAGAAAATTTTAGAAGGCAAAAATATTTTTGATGCTCATAGACAGGAAAAATTAATACTGTGAAAATGATGATCCTTCCAAAAGCCATCTACAAATTGACAAATAGAGTTTATAATCCTGGAAATATCCTAAAGAGATATTGGATCATATATGACATGGAGCACTTAAAACTCACACATAGGTTTTTTTAATGTACTCAATCCCCATTCCCAGTACTGATGGTTTTCCCTTACTTAATAACAGTGCATCCATATTTCAGTCATTTTCTGCATCCTCCTGCTTCTTTTCTGTATTTCCTGCTTCTTTCTATGTTACTTACTTCACTTCTAGATTGATTCTGCAACTCAAAATTAGAATGCCTCTATCAAGCAGAGCAATTCAGCCTTGGTCAGCACCTATACCCACATGCTTCTAATCAAAACTATCATAACAGAGGCCATAGTAAATGTACCTTTTGACAAAATCCACGCTTCCTTAGTTGCAGTCACCATTTTAATGGCAAACATTTTTTAAGTAATAAGACTTAAAATGTTCTTGTGTCTTCTATTTTAATGCCAGGAAATTCTGTCTATGTAGGCAGTTTCTACAAATTGCCATTTGTTTGCTGCCATGTATTATGGCATGAATTACCAATCCATCCCAAATTTCATTTTCACCTCATAAGAATGGGTTTAATTGGGGTCACAGTGGATAACACAAGGAAATCAATGAGGCAATTAGTGAGATTTCTATAAACTTCTATGAAGTAAATTCTTAGGAAAATAAACTATGTTTAAGATTATGCAAGACTAACTGGTTAAAACTTCATGCTTGTGAAGAGTTAGAATGTGGCATATCCAGACCTAAATTTTCTTGGGTGATCTTTACTTCACTTAATAGCCATTTATTGCCCACCATTTATTGTTTTGTTTTGTTAACAAAGCATCTTTTGAATTATCAGGTAAAATCTTTGAAGTACATTAACAAACACTAACTTCTACCAAAAAGAAAGCTATTCATGCTATTAGATCACATCTAAAGCCTATAGCAGAATTCTCCCCCCCCAGCACCACACACAGCATACTTTGCTATACCTACCTGATGTTTTTACCAATACATTTGTAAAAAAAAAAAAAAATTTCTTTGATCTTTGGTCTTTTTTTGAGCTATGTGACTATCAAAGGTCATTAGCTGCTTATATGTTAGAACATGTTGTTCAGAGCAACTTGAATACATGTTCCCTAGCCATAGTCACTCGTATTTGGCTCAGAACAAACTCTCATATTCCCTTTGAAATGAGAGGTGTTTTGAAACGTTTTCCTTTTCCTCCCTTCGTAAAATTTCCCAAAAGATCCAAATATTGCGCTCATGAGCTGGGTTTCCCCATCTCTCTTTCTTTCTTCTTTTCTTTTGACCTCCTCTTTACCTCTAGCCATCACACTTGTCTTAATACTCAGGGGACAGATAATATGAAAGCTTTGATTGGAAAGGTTTTCAAACAAATTACTAGGAGCAACTACCAAACTGAACTTTTTTTTTTTTTTTGGTCTTTTTGAGACAGGGTCTTCCTGTAGCCCCAGTTGTCCTGGATCTCACTATGTAGACAGGCTGGCCTTGAACTTACAGAGATCTGCCTGCCTCTGCCTCCTAAGTGCTGGGGTTAAAGGCATGTGCCACCATGCTGGAGAGCTGGCGCAGCCCTTAAAGGCTCAGGCTCACAACCAAAAAGACAAATTGAACAATTTTAATATAAGCAAAAAATCACCTTAACATCATTTGATGTCTTTACTTCAGAAACTTCTCCCTCTCTAGGCCAGCTTTTGTTTTCTTGAAACTTAAAGCATTTCTTGAGTTTTGTGACCCGGAATTTCCTCTGACCCTAATATGACAAGCCATGATTCCACCTCTTTCCCACACTCTCCTGAAGGAGTCAAGCCCATTAAGGGGAAGGGCTACGGATATATAAGCCAGGAAAACCATGGGGTCGATCTCTCTCCATTTTATGTGATGGTCGAGAAGCCACAGGATTTATATTTGCGTGTGGACTTTCTAGCACAGTCATGAATGGGGTAGTGGCCATTTTTGGAAGAGAGTGCAGAGACCATGGTTGGGATCGTGCATGCCTCAAACATGGGAAAGAAAAGCCTCCACCTCTTTGTAAATCAAGCCCTGTCCCAGACATCATATAAACTATGCAAAACCCAAGTAGAATGTATTATGTCAGTTTTGTCAGTCCATGTCAGGACTGTGAGACCCTGAGTGAGGGTGGGGAAGGGAAAATTTAGTGAAACAATTCATGCAGTGTGGCAGGATGACGCTGGAAATGACAAACCACAGTTCAGGAAAAGCAAGGGGGTTAAGGCACTCTCACATGGGTTATACAATGGATCATAGAATATGTAACTAGAATGACATGGGCCATGCAGACATGGATGGATTTAAAGGGGAAAAACCCTGGGCCACAACGATCCTGTAAATGTGGGAAAATAGCTCAGTTACTTCTATGTGAAGATTCTTTAAAGGATATAGACAGCCTACAAAAAATTTACAAGCCTTGGACACAAGAGGGGAATCCAGAGAGAGGGCGTGGCCACCTTGCATAATAAAAGATTGTTCCAAGACAAGGGCAGCCCTAGTCCAGGCTGAAAAGACCAGGAAGTCTGACAAATTCAGTCTCAGCTTCAGAGCATGAGAGAGAGAAAAAAAACGGGAGATTTTTAACTTGCATAAGGTTAGGGGACCAGAAGTCAAAGGACCCAAGGAAAAAGACAGTAATGAGAAAAAAAAAACAACCTAAAAATAATAGTAGCTAAAGCTTCCCCTCAGATTTAACAACCTTTGATGCAAAAAGAAAAAAGTTAACAGTAGAGTAGCTAGAAGGAAATACTCCACACTGGAACTGTTGAAACTAAGAAAGACTTTCAAACAAGCAATCAAAGAGCCCCTCACCACATGGCTTGTGAAGGAATGGGGCATGGGAATAAATAATATAGGTTTAAGTCCTTTAGAAGCATCATAGCTGAGTTATATAACCACCCATACATCCTAGCGACATAGGCTGTTTAACCTTGGCCAAACAGAAGGGAGCAGTCCCTAATGGAATGGCTTATGCAAGGTATTAAAAATACATTGTCATCACCAATGGAGACTCCCATGATTAGCAGGGGCTGGAGGACCATAAAAGAGGGACAGGAGTTACTGAGAGAACTAGATATGATAAAAGCAATATGTAATACCCAGTTCACTGGGCCAGATGGGGCTGTTTACCAAAGATATAAAGGAAAGCTTAATTCAACTGGGACCTTGAGAATGGTACAGAGCTTTAATGGTTTTGATAAGTCCTATAATGGGACAGGATCTTTGTAAAGGGAGAGAGCCTTTGGCAGATCTAAGTGACTCAAATCAGCTTGTAAACCATGTCTGCAGAATAATAGAGCAACAACAAGAGATATAAAAAAGACCAGACAGAAGAATCGGTCTATTTGGGTTATTTGAAGACAATTGTGGCAAGATTTACGTCAAGCTCAAATTCCCAAAGAAAAACATCGATAGAAAACCAAATTTGGTACTAAGGAGTTTCTAAAAGGCTTTAAAACCTGAAGAACAGTTCACAAAAGGCATTCAGAAGATAAAAACTGTCCCAGGGTGGTTAAGGATCCCCAAGGATTAAATAAGGTACATTTCTCTCCTGAGAAAGGCAATGCTGGGGATAGAGGCAGTTTTTCCCACCAGGTGTAGTCAATGGAAAGGCAGCAGATATGGCTACAGCCAGGAGGCAGACCCAGGGTCTGCATGACTCAGGAAAATAGGTACAGCAGGGACAAGAGAGATCCTCTGCCTCCTTAGCCAGATACAGGTTCAGGCAACCTGAGCCAGAACCTGCAAATGTACCAAGGATAAAAAGATACAAAGAGACTCCATGTAAAATCCCCGGGATGGGGAATGACTCCAAAGGGATAACTAAAGATTGTAAAGAATTACCCAAATTAATGACTCTTACTCATGCTATGGTACCTAAAAGAGATCCATGGAGAAGGCAGTTAATATAACTGGATAAAACCTTTCCACACTGTGTTAGACCTTGTCTATGATTCATTTAATATATGATGTTAACCTTTTAGTGTTTAACAGATGTGAAACCCATTTGAAAGATATCAAGTACGCCTGAAGAAACAGGCCTGCAATAGCTGTAAGATTCTTGGAAATTTTATAGTTGGGTAAAATAAAAACAGAGGCTCCCAAACTGTACAACTGTTAAGAAAAAAACTAGAGTACCAGGGGTGAGTTGCTACCCCCATGATCTGTTGGTCAGAGAGATCCTAGAGGTCCTCAAATTAACCAAGGCTATTGTCACTAATGTCAATTGTACACTAGAAATGTCAGTAAGGTCATGTTGCTGAAGACACTACATGATGTGTGCACAGGAGAAGACGAGACAGAGCCAAAACTAAGCTGAAAACTCCATGCCACTGGATGAATGTTTCCATAGTGTCAAAAGGTGCTATGCAGATGGTTGGGGGGAAAAGGATCTTCTATGATTCTGCATGATAATGGACTCCAAATGCCGCACACTATGGACATGCCAAGCAATGCCTGTAAATGCAATAATGGCTCAACTAACATACATACAACTGACAAATTTTTAATTGGATAAGGCCCACTCCTAGTGGTGGAACACACAGCTGGTGCCATAGACCAGGCCAACCCCCTATGTCAAAAAAAGCTATATGCCCCAGAAGGGAAGCCATTGCAAATATATTGTTTAATGAATATGGTACATTTACTGGGATATATTCTAGGCATTTGTATTTACATCTGTGTTTGTTCAGATGTGTCTATTTCCTTCCATTTGTCTTTATAGTAGGGGAGACCCCACTGAAATAGATCAGCAGCCACATCTTGAAGACAAATGATGGGGAGGTCCAAGAGATCAATATCTTGCCACAATACAAGAGAGATCACCCTGCATCTGTCACCCCTCCCAGGCTCAGGGACCCTTTCTGAAGAAGTGGCGGAAAGTTTGTAAGAGCCAGAGGAAGGGGTAGAGTGTGACCCGTAAGTTCTTCTGACCCTTCTGACCCTTCTGACGACAAGCCATGGTCCCACCTCCTTCCCACACTCTCCTGACGGAGTCAAGCCCATTAAGGGGAGAGGCTATGGATATATAAGCTGGGAAAACCAAGAGGCCAGTCTCTCACCATTTTGTGTGGCTGTCGAGAAGCCACAGGATTTATGTTTGGGTGTGGACTTTCTAGCACAGCCATGAATGGGGTAGTCACCATTTTTGGAATAAAGCACAGAGACCATGGGCAGGATGGCACACACCTCAAACATGGGAAAGAAAAGTCTCCATGTCTTTGTAAATCTCCCCCCCTCCTTTCCAGATGTCATTTAAACTTTGCAAAAAACAAATTGAATGTATTATGTCGGTTTTGTCAACCCACATCAGGACCATGAGACCCTGAGTGAGGGTAATTTCAACAATGCTATGGGGAAATGCTTTAAAAAATACAAGCATTCAAAGCAATTTTGAAGACATTCAAATAATAGTCTATCAGAATGTATTTTCTTTAGGTTTTCCCTTGCTTCATTTCCAAATGCTTATCCTTATTTTCTAACATACCCCAAAATCACACTTTCAGAGAAAACTGATAATCCATCAAGACTGTAGGTGCACCATACCAAATGAGTGTCTTAAAATGTTTTTTTAATATGTTATATATTACAGTATATTAAATATAATACATAATAAGTATTACACAGAAGGTCTTTGGCACTTTAATTCATATGAAGCTACATGTTTACTGCCTATATACTGACAAGTAAAATTCTGAGCCATAGTTCAAGCAACTGGATTGTTCTGACCTCTTTAGTGTCTAAAGTCCAAGCTTAAGCCACAATTCCTTGCTTTGACATACTTTGACAGCTTAGAAGTGATGGGTAACATGACTGACTGAGCGCTCAGAATTGCACGACCATGAGAAATGTTCCCAACAGAGCTCACTGTGCAGGTCAATTTGTCATTGAGAATACTGCTGAAGAAGTCTGTGGCTGCTGGGGAAGGAGCAAACTGCCAAAAGCCCTTTGTTCTTCCTCAAACTAAGTTATGAAATACAAACTAAGAGAAAATTATTTCACAAAATACTATCACTACCCAGTTAAGTTATAAGCCTAGAAGTTGCTATACATTGAAAACTTCCCTGGCCTCTCTTTTTCTTAAATGATCCTTTGTCGAGGAAATATGGAACTTTTTACAAATAATATATGCTGATTGAACTTTATTAAAATGTCCTTAGAAAAAAATTCCAAACTTCCTTTCATTGTCATTTGAGAATTTTTTACATGCATGTAATTTGATCAAATACACCTCCTTCCTTCTGCTTCATTTCCTCCTCTATACCTACCACCAATTCTCCCTTCCAACTTCATCTACTCTTTCTTAAAACCCACTGAGTACACTTAGTGTTGTTTATATCTGCATGGGTATAGGGCCACATATTGGAGCATGGGTAGCCTCACAGGGGCTGCATCACTGAAGAAAAATGACCCTCCTTGATAAGCCATCAATTGTCAATTTTCTATGTTGTGTACATTAAATGCAACACATAAATGACTGTTAAATTCAATAAAAGTACAGTTGTCTTTATGGTGAATTTTTTCCACCACTCTTTGAAAATAGAAGTTTGTAAATATTCAAATCCTTGCATGAAATGGTGCAATACATGGATATAATTTATACGTGAGCTTTATACTACTTATAATCCCATATGCAATTAAAATATTATATATAAAGAGATATTATGTTACAATTTTTATAAATAAGGAAAAACACTTGTACATGACCAGTACAGATATAATTTTCTGAATTTTTTTATCTACAGTTGGTTGATACAGAATGCATGGGAAGTGGGGGGCAAAAATATCAATGATCAAAAGCCTATAAGCACATAGATGTGTATTAAATACTCCAAGGAAAAATTTTTCCTAATAGGTAAGTTATATTTTATAGCACCACATATCTGTAAATCTCAGCACTTCGGGAGGCAGATGGAAGAGGACTGGGAATTTACAGGTCAGAGTGATCCACATAGCACGTTCAAGGCCAGCCTGAGCCACATACAGAGACTTTATGTCATAAAAAGAGAAATATTGGGAATGGAGAGATGGCTCAGTGGTTAAGAGCACTGACTGCTCTTACAAAGGACCCAGGTTTAATTACTAGCACCCACATGGTGGCTATGAACCATCCTTAACCCCAGTTCCAGGAAAATCCAAAGTCCTCTTCTGACTTCCATGGCATTGCATGACATGGGTGCACTCACATACATGCAGGCAATATACTCATACACATAAAATAAAAATAATAAATTAAAAAAAATTAAATTCTAATTTTTACATATGGGTATTTATGTGGGAGCAAGTATAAACAGAGGTCACAAAAATAGACAAGGGATCATGAGAGGGGAAAGAGGGTTTAATGAAGGTGAGGAGGATAAAAGAAATATTGGGATATGAAAGTGGAAATGGTACAAGAGGGGAGGAAGGACAGGGAGGGGGGAAGTGGATCACGTAAAAAAAAATGTTTGAGAATATAGCAAGAAAACCTGCCGATTCGTAGACTAATTAAATAGGTAGGTGTATGATAGTATAGCAAAACTCCAGTTTCATAATTTGATAATTTTTAAAATTCTTAAAATACATCAAATAATATATTCATTTAGCAGAATAATATAATATGTTCACCTATAGGCCTTGCGAGCTCCCCAACCATGGGGTCGTGGACAGATTTACAGTACCAATCATATGTTTCCTCAGGCAGAGCAGGCTGTAAATCAAATCAGAAAGCAGTGTGTTGCCTCCATAACTTTCATGCCACTACTACAAATGTGGGCATACCTTGCCATGTCAGTAATTACTGCCCTTCATGGGGTTCACAGCACAGTAAGACTGTTGATGACCTTCTCCCTGCCCAGGAGCCTGCATCACACATTTCAGTGCTATCAGAGCTAGCCAGGAGAGAGGATGAGTACTGGCTTGATTTCTTCATGTCCTGTGACCAATGCATGTAGTGTCTTCAGCAATAGGGTCTTACCATCATCTAAGAGCAATGGCAATAGCCTTAATTGTTTTAGAATATTTCTTAGCTATTCATGTTTCTTCTGAGAGTTTTCTACTCAGTTTGATAGCTCATTTTGTAATTGGGCTGTTTCTTGAGGTTAAGTTTTTTAGTCCCTTGTATATTTTATGCATTAATATCTGTTAGATGTATAGCTCTCAAAGATTCTTTTCACATTCTCTAGGTTTCCTCTACACTTCATTAACAGTTTCCTTTGCAGTACAGAAGCTTTTTAACTCCATAAAACCCCACTTTTTTATTATTGATCTTCTTTCTTGGGCTAATATATTCCTATTCAGAAATCCTTATCTGAGCCCATTTCCTTAAGGGTACTCCTTATTCTTGGTTCTATAAGTTTTAAGGTTTCAGGTCTAAGACAGATCTTTGGTCCATTTGGAATTGATTTCTATTCTAGGTGAGAGAGAAGGAGCAAGTTTCATTTTGTATCTCTCTACCTTAGATTACTGCAGCTCTCAGACCTCATCAAAGAAGTTTCTTTGTACAGTGGATAGTGGTTAGCACAGAAATTCACAACTGGTCAAAGTTCAGAGAATAAGTCCTTGGGGAAGGCACAGCCACAAATGGGACAGTAAGCCCTCTAATTTGGGATACTCTTCCTGCCTAGGTCAGCCTCCTAAGAACTGGGATTACAGGCGTGTACCACAAGGCCCACTTCAGAATCCACCAAGAGTTTTGTGCTTGCAAGAAAATCTGAAAGACATTAATCTGTCTGGCTTTTATTGTAAGTTTGAGAGTAAAATCAACTCTCTGTCATTGACTGCCAAAGTACCTCTGTAAATACTTAAATGATTACCTTTTAAATAATAAGTCCCTAATTTTAAATTAAATAAGTAGGAGGCCATTAGCCCTAGGCTATCTCTGTTCTTTGAATTCCAAAGGAATAACCTTCAACTTACACATGAAGTAATTAAACAGAAACCTAACAAAAAAAATTTATAATAAATAGCTGGTTGCGAGCCAGTCACAGACATCTAATATCAGCCATATGAGGTGTATTAGTTACCTTTCTGCTGCTGTGATAAAAAACCATGACCAAGGAAACTTAAAAAGGGAAAGTTTATTGGGCTTATGGTTCCAGGGAGATAAGAGTCCATCATGGTGGATGGAGAGTGATGACAGCAGAGGTGGTCAGAGCCAAGAACTGAGCACTCACATCTTCAAGCAGGTATGGGGAGCAGAAACAGAAAAACCGGAAATGAGACAAGTCTAAGAACTTTGAAAATGCACACCCCAGTAATGTTCTTCCTACATCAAGGCTGCAATTCCTAAACCTCTGCACACATTGCCACCAACTGGGCCAAGTATTCAAATAAGCCTATAGGGGACATTTTTCAGTTAAACCACCACATACGGAGGGAGTCAACTGATGGAATTATGCCCAAATAAGACAAATGACTTCTCACACACCGTCCAATCTTATTTTCTTTTCCTGCTGCTGTTATACTCTAACAAAAGCAGCTTAAAGGAGATTGCAGTCCATCATGGTGGAGAAGTCACAGATGCAGGAGCTTCAAGACGCTGGTCACATCAATCCATAATCAGGACAAAGAGCAAGGAGTGCATGCATCCTAGTGCTCAGCTCCCTTTTACCACTCCCATGCTGCCCAAGAGCCCCTACCTCAGAAATTGTTCATACAACAATTAAGATAGGTCTTCCCACTTCGGCTAACATAAGAAAATCCCCAACAAGCATGCCCAGAGGCCCATCTCTCAGGTGTTCTAGAATCTGTTAAATTGACAACACTATGTGTCACAACTTTTAAAACTTACTTTGAGAAGTATTTTTCTTTTAACATAATGGAAAATGTATGCTATCTTCCATAATGCATCTTTTTGGATCACAATACAAATGGATCTTGTGTGTGTGTGTGTGTGTGTGTGTGTGTGTGTGTGTGTTTCTGTTTATATTGTTCTGTTTTATAATGTAGTCAGGGTTAATTTTGCTGGGGCTTGAGGATTATTTCTCACTCTTACTAACCTATGAGATTTCCTTTACCAGAATACAAATTAAATAGCCAACTGTTGTTTTATGTTTTTTGGTTTTTTTTTTTTTTTTTTTTTTTAATTTTCCACAAGACACAAGGACAGTAACAGGGATTACAGAGCATATGGGCTCCAGTGTGGGAGGGGAGACTATGTGAGAGTGCCATTTGGGATATGGGTATATAGATAAATAAGATTGTTGTGTGCATGAAATACACCCAAAAAAATCAACAAATAAAAAAAATGAGTTATATTTGAGGAAGAAGCATAAAAGTTTGCTCCATGTTAATTAGTAGAGGTGAAATACATTACCATTGAAATCTACCCAATGATCTCATATCCATGTTCAGGTGGATCTCAAAAAGTAACTGACTGTGACTAGTAATAATCAGATACATAGAGATTAGCGACACATGTCAAAATACTATGGCAATCAGATATTTTGCTGTTAAAAAACAATGATCTGCTGGGCATGGTGGCAGATGCCTTTAATCCCAGCATGCTGGAGGCAGAAACAAGTGGATCTCTGTGAGTCGAGGCCAGCCTGGTCTATTTAGTGAGTTCCAGAGTTCCAGGCCAGCTGGGGCTACAGGGAACCTCTGTCTCAAAACAAAAACAAAACAAAACAAAAAAAAATGATCAGTATGTTTACTGGGAACAGATAAATCAACTGATATGCAGTAGTTATCATACAGAATTCCTGGAGTGAAAATCATAGTACTGTTAATTTCACCTTCTGATTGGAATACAGAAGTAATTTAATTGTGCAGCCCCCTTAAACAAAAATGGTACTTTATATAATGTTCAGTTTCATCTTTTTCTTTTGTAGGTTGCCGTTTAACATTTAGATTATAAAAAAAATTGATAAATGGGGTCCTAGTTTTTTAATTTGTTTTTATTGAATTTTTGTGTATTTCATACAGAACATCTCAAACAGTCTTACCCCATCCCCACTGGCACCATCCCATACCACAGGACACAGTGAGTGAATGAGGCTGTGGGTAGTTGAGAGTGTAGACAAAGAAAATCTGCCAAAACAGAATGAAGTAGGAATTCGCATATCCACTATGTGATAGATGGGAACCTACTAAGAAATACTGTCCAAAGAGAAAGATGGCTTTTGTCACGGTGCAGTGACCACAGTCCAAGCCTGAAGGGCTTGGGGACCCCGACAGATAGAAATCAGGACACAGGAGATGCAGAGGTCTATGTGCTAGTGCATGTTTACTGTGAATCAAACCAAGCTTATATAGGAATAATATCTAGAATAACCAAGGAATAACTAAGGATACATCACTAAACAGAAAGTAACCAGGGAATAACCAAGGATATATTACGTTACTACCAAGAATACATTACTTCACCAACTGAAACTCTCCCAACGTTGACAGTATCCAAGATTCAGCTGCATAATATTTATAACATCTTAGATATAAGGTGTACTGTTTGTGATTACTCTTAGCAACTACTATAATTCATTATTTCTACATAGAAACCAAGCTATCAGTGCTGAGAAACTCTGGTGCCCATAAACTGAAACAGAACTCTTTGGTTATGTTTCCAAGACTGCCAGTTAATCAGGGGAGCATAGCCTGTCAACTCAGACCACAGAAGCAGAGAGCAGGGAAACTCCCAGGGTGGACGCATTCTTTCTCCAATGCTTAAGTCAAGGCAAGCTGCCACAGCCTAATGCAGCAATGGCTGTGCCCATAATAACAGTAGCTCCCAACAGGCTTTGAGGCTGGATTTGGGGATAACTGTTGTTGCTGTTTGTTTTGATATAAAAATATTACAGTTACAATGGACCAAGACAATTTGACAAGGGCAGCTTCACCATGTGATCTCATACCCCACTCTCTTGTACAAGGCTCAGTTCTTTGCTATTGATAATACATGAAATCCAGGCACAATGGCCTACACTTCCAATCCTAGCTACTTGGGAGGCAGAGGCAGTAGGATCACAAGTTTAAGAGCAGCCTGAACAACATAGCAAATTAAAGACCAGTCTAGGAGCTTAGTGAGGCCCTGACTCAAAATAAAAATTAAAATATCGTGGAATGTAATTCAGAGGTAGAGCACTTGCCTAGCATGTGCAAAACCCATAGTTTAATCCCCAGTACTACAAAAATAGATAAATAAATAAAAATGCATGATGTACTGGTACACATAGAAAAATGTCCAGTCAAATGAACTTCAAAATTATTTCACTTGCTCATTTGCTTGTCATTCATATGTTCACTAACACATAACAAAACCCTATAATTATTTGCAAAAGAAAATTCCTCACTATGTATTATAGGTTATTTTACAGTGGAAAATTTCTCACAATGTGTTGAAGAGTATTTAAATCCATTTCATAAACACTGTAACTGATTAGTAAAAGGGAAAAATTATTTGACAAAAGATTAAATAAATACATTAATGTCAATTACAAGTATTTTTTTCTCAGTAAGAAAGTGAATCTGTCCTTACTTGCCTTTCTTTGTTTTCATGTCCATTCCCAACATGGAGTACTAGTAACTGACCAAAAGTATCTGTATTTTTAGTTTTGTTTGTGGACATGAGCTCACACATCCATAGAGGCACACAAAGATTTTATAAGGATGGCTTACTACACCCATGCCTAAAGTTCTAGATTCCCCAAGAAATAAGCCATAGACACATGGAGAACAGGTATTTCATGAAAGAAATTATAAAAAACATTAATTTCATCAACAAAGAACGATAAAAAGTTTTGGAAAGCAGAACAAAAGGAAAGACAGACCAGAGTCCACAACTGGGTAGTGCCCTAAGCCTAACACAAGTGAGTGTGACTGCAGAGGATCAGGTCCAAAGCTCAAGACAAGACAAGCCTCAGAAAATCCATACCTGATAACAGATCATTTTCAGAGAGAAAGGGAGTGAGGGTGAGATGGGCATAAAAGCATTTTACATGTATGAGTGTATTGTCTCCATGTGTGTACGTGTACCCAAGTCATGCAGTGAGCAGAGGTGTCAGAGAACTGTGGCCAGATTCCCTGAAACTGGAATTATCAACATGGTTGTTAGTTGCCATGTGAGTGTGGGAATTCGAACCCAGGTACTCTGCAAAAGCAGCAAGTGCTCTTAACTGCTGAGCCATCTCTCCAGCCTCAGGAAGTCATTTTTTAAGACTCCTGCTGAAT
>NW_008354017.1:39207-43157 GCF_000622305.1 Nannospalax galili | reverse complement strand
GGCCAGATTCCCTGAAACTGGAATTATCAACATGGTTGTTAGTTGCCATGTGAGTGTGGGAATTCGAACCCAGGTACTCTGCAAAAGCAGCAAGTGCTCTTAACTGCTGAGCCATCTCTCCAGCCTCAGGAAGTCATTTTTTAAAAGACTCCTGCTGAATTGACTATTAGGAGGCTTTAGAGGGTGATGTCCCTCTATCCAGGGTCAGTCTGGGAACCAAAAAAGTGTCAGAGAACAATACTCTGAGTCTACATCTACAGAATACCTCTCTCTGTATTAAAAGATTAAAAAGAAAAAGCTTTTTGTTGCCTACAAGAAATATACCTCACTGCCCCAAAAAACAATGCAAAGCTAAAGAACTGATGGTTTCAGAATGGAAGTTCCCAGAAATACCTTGTATCTTCAAACTGAACATTTTTCAAGGCTAATTAACTAATTAGAACTTCAATGATTGTGAAGTTTGAAATATTACAGGTTCAGAACCTAATTACAATTGATCTTGGACTATCTTTAGTCTCCTAAATACCCACTCCTTACCCACCTGTGTGCTGGACCTAACATCCTGTGACTAACAGATAAAAACCTTCAGGGATGTATTAATAAAACCCTTGTTTCCACCAACTAAAAGCCTAAGAATGCCATCACACAGCATCTGAGGCCTAGAGCTAAGGTTTCTCTGCTAGAATTGCCTACTTAATGTTGCACCAATATATTTATGCACCAATATATTTATGACTTTCTTTGTCCTGTTACTATATAAACTTCATTCAAGGGGACTAAATCTGTACTCATGGGCTACCATCATTCATATTTGACTCCAGAATAAACTATTATTCCCTTGGATATGAGAATTGTGTTTTGATTTGATAGTTTCTTGGAATACCTTTTCCATCCTTTTACTCTTAGGGAGTGTCTATCTTTATAATGAAGGAAGCAGCAAATAGATGGATGCTGTGTTTTTCTTTTAAATTTGTGGAATTTTATTTCTACCCTTCCCAGTCCCCTACCAACTCCTCAAATGTTGCCACACTCCTCTCAATTTCTTGTCCTTTTCTTTGATTATTATTGTTACATACACCTGCCACAAGAGAGTATCTTCTAGACATGATGGGGGAGCTGTACCCATAAAATCTCAACAACATGGTTGCCTAAACACGACCTGCATAATAACAACCCCAGCTGGCATGTCAACATGGAAGAGAGAAATTTCACAATAACCTTATCCAGTGGTACCTAGATAAAACGCTACAGGCAATTAATGGCTGCTGAGAGAGGGGGAATCAATTTTCTTCAGGGACAAGGTCCCTGATGTGTTATCCAATCCCAAGTTGTCATCTTTAACATATACACATATAAACACCACTAAATGGAACCAGTGGGGTGTGTGTGTTTTGTGTGTGTGTGTGTGTGTGTGTGTGTGTGTGTGTAAAACAGAGATCATGAGTTTGCAGAGAAGGGGATATTGGAGGGGAAAAGAGAGAAGTGAAATGATGTAAACACAGTATTCATGTGTCAAATCTCAAAAAAAAATATTTTAAAGAACAGATGTGCATCAAAAAAAAGAGAAAAGAAGTTACTAGATTATAAAAATATAAGGACCAGTAGGAGAGGGGAAGGAGAGAGGTGTGGGGGTGGATATGTCACAGTGCATAATGTTCTTGAATGAAAATGCCTTTATGAAAACCAGCACTATGTAGCATGAATAGATACCAATTTTAAAAAGCAGACACATAACTATACATGTACACATAAACTTTACTTTCAAAAGAAGACATTATTACCTTTTTTCATCCTGTTTGAAAATGTAAGGCAATCTGTTTTTTTTAGGCACGAATATTTTCGGATATTGCTTGATAAATGTATCGTGAGCTGACAGACTATGGGAAGGATGCCGGCTTTAATGAAAAAAAAAAAAAAGAAGAAGAAGAAAACAGTTAATACAATAGACAATAGCTTCCAAAAGAGAGTTTAAACTCAGTATATACAAATTAATTCTGTACCTATTTCATGCTTTTTTATTTTTGTAACTGATAAAAGCTGTTATGTAATGACATAATGAAAATATCTCCAAAAGTATTCACCATTAGCTTATGTACACATTACTTGAATATATATTTTTGAATATTTACAATGGTTTATGAAAACCTCAAGCACTGACTGAGAGAATAATGCTTGAGGTTTTCATAAGAATTTTTATGTGAAAAGCAGCATTTCTCAACCCTAGACAGTCATCTAAATTATCCAGGATGCTTTTTTGACACAAGGAGGTTTCTAACTGCTTTCCTGATAAATAGTAAACTCTAATGGTAGAGCCTGAGTGGACTTCTTTGCTTTACAGATCCTCCCAAGAAGGATTCTTCTACACAGCCAGGTTTTGAGCCACTGTGAATATAAAAAAAAAAATGCCAATAAACAAGATCTATTAAAACATGATAAATTGTCATGAAACATCAATTAATAACCTTTGTTTCTATAAAATCTGCCTTACTTAATTTTCAGTTGGCATCACCATGAATTGTTGTCAATTTTTGAAATGCTAAACATTCGAAATGATCACCTTTCAAATTGAACATTGACAAACATCTTAGTCAATCTTTACTTCATGGCAATGAATATAAAAATCCTCAATAGAAAACTTTTTCTTACATTATTGTCAATGCAAACAATAACACTTAAAAATATTTATAACAATTTCTTTTTCACTGAGCTACATTTTCTAAAACATCACATTAACATTTCACACAAAATGAATTCCACATAATTTAAGAATCTTGTTTTATTTATCTTGATCCAAACAACAAAATGTGGGTAATTTAATGCACTAGGGGTTTTCAACCCTTTCTTACACCATGTGTATATACTGACCAAGCATTCACTCATTTTAAAAAATCTGACCACTTATTTCAATGGAGGCTTTTCAAATATATTCCATATACCTATGTTGAGCCACATTATACAATAGTCTATTTTTCACATGTATCTAATCTTATTGACTATTTGTCCTATCCAATATACACTATTAAAATCTCATTGCTTATTTTTATAACCTAATGATGTCGATATACCCATTTTACACATAAAAGTATGACCTTAATCATTACCCAAATTCATGTAAACAGTGAGCAATATATGGTACAAATTAAAACTTAGCTGACTTCAAGACACGTTCTCTTAAGATCTTGGATAAAGTGCCCCAAATAATAAAGTGTGTTATTTATTGCTGTGTGTCAAGCACAATTTTAATCAATTTACACATAGAACATCATCTAATTCTTGCACAGCTGAATGAATTAAATTATTTTATCATCCTCATTTCATTTAGATCCAAAGAAGTACAGAAGTGTGGTATTTTTAGTCTACATGTAGCCCATGCTATAAGTCTTAGAAATTAATTCTAAAATGTCATCTGGATAGATCATCTTTAGAATGGATTAAGGAGAGTTTATTCCAGAATATTGGGACCTACCTGATTCACTCTTGTCATTATCTACACATAAGACTGAGACATCTCTTTCACATAATTCTTGAGAGTCTCCGAGATAAATTGGCTGGTGTACATGAACCTGTGTTTGTGATCTCAGCATTCAAAAGAAAAGTGTCCAAGAAGTAAAGTGGAGGCATGGAGTGCAGAAGCTTGAGATAACACAGTTCTCAGAATGAATCCATGTGTCCTATGATACTGATGGTGTATGTTGTGTGGCACAGAAATGCACCTAGCAGTATACTCCTACTTCTGTGCCTCCTACATTCAAAGGTCACAAAATTAAATGATGTAAGTTGTTGGGGACCCCTGCTGTTTAGGGTAGCAGTCTCCCCATGTCCAGATAGCCACAAGCTGGCTCGGCGCAAATGGGGGGACTCCCCTTCTCAGTGGGGCGCCTTCTGCTCTCCTCCCTGACTTACTTTTGAAATGCCCGTCACAAGATACATGCCCTCTGGCACAGGACCTG
>NW_008354017.1:34895-39078 GCF_000622305.1 Nannospalax galili | reverse complement strand
GAATCACTGAGATCTGAGCTGAGTCACTTGTCTTGAGCTGTAACACTAAATCCTGTGATCCAGTCTCCCCGGGGGGCGCTATCCTTCCGTCATCGACTCACGGAAATCCAGCTTCAGCCGTCCCACACCTCTCCTCGTGACCCGGCAGCTGATGGGTCCCGAACTTAGAGAGAGAGTGCATGGGTGAAATTGCGGCGGAACTCGATGGGGCCAGCCCCGGTAGCAGGTGGAGAAGCAGGGACCTGCCAGCAATGCGGAGCAGAGGAGCCGCAGAACCCGCTGCTTCCCAGGTACACGCAGGAGACCGGCGCTACGCCCAGCAGCTGGCGCCCTGAGATCCCCACCCGCCCATAGTAAGTGTCCAAGTAGGTATAATAAGGTGGGACCTGATGAATTTAAGCAATCATGCACAGAAAGAGGGACTGTGACCCATCCATTAAAAGTTCACTTTTTTATATTATTGAACTTTATGTACAAAATCATTTGATTTCAAATACACATTTATTGTAAAAACATTCTTTTAAACTGAATTTTTTACACCTGTTGTACTATTCAAATGCTTTAAAAAGTTCATTTTAAAAAGTAAACTAATAGAAGCCCAATGTATTCAGATTCTGCAATTTTATAAAAGTCAGAAATCTGAGTTCCCATGGGAAAAGTTATGATTTTTTAATGTTGATAATCTCCATTAGCCCCATCCAAAAATAAATCATGGATTGAAGTCCCCCCATTACTATGTTTGGTAACATCTAACCATGAAAGAAGTTTAAAAACATATAGTCTAATCCTGAACAAGAAGAGGAAAGATATACTGTGGGACACCCTACAGCAGTCTTTGAAGTAGATATGAAAATCATATATTTTAATTGGATTTGTTATTATTTAAACATATAGCTATCATCTAGTGAATAAGGAAATGATACCTATAAGGTTTGTATAACCTGTCTAAGTTTATAGAAAATAAAACTGTAGTATGCAAATATAGGAGGTCATGATGCCAAAGCTGGGGTTCTTCTATTCTCCGAATAGGTTCAAGTCTAAAAGGGGAGGCAGAAGGTAAGGATGTGATCACACAGTTAGGGAATTCTGTAAGGCCCTTAGCTGGAGTCTCCTCTCCCAACCAAGGATAATAGTTTTACTGTATTCAATGACTAGGTTCTAGCTAGTGAAATATTAAAGAGAGAGAAGAGCTGTGTACCTATCCCTGATCTTTGAAGACACATTCCACAAAAGATTTTCAATGTCCTTTTCCTGTCTACACTAAAGGTAAGGAAGAAGAGTGATTTAGAAATGCTCAGGATAAAAATGAAAGAACAAGAGTTTGGTAGAGTCCTAAAATACTAACTAGAAACAGCCTACCAATTAAAACAAACAAATAAAAAACTTTTAAGGCATTATAAGAAAGAAACAACAACAAAAATCTATCAAATTAAACTAAACAACTAAGATTTAGGGTTCATGCTTACTAGACAGAAATATTCCTAACATAATATTTCTTTTTAGCATATATTTTAATGGAATTTTTGTGCCTTTCCTATAAAACATCTTAATCATCATTATACCTCTCCATCCACACCCCTTATAGCCCCTCTACCATATTTCATGCATTCTGTCACATATGTTAAGGCCTATCCAGTCAAGCTAGTGTACCCAGATATCCCTCAGTGCAAGTTCATTCACTGGAACCTGATCAGCCTTATTAAAGTCACTCCTTTAAAGAAGATCAACTCTCCCTCACCCAGCAGTAATCGGCTGGCACAATATTTCTTATTCATTCCACTCAATAAAATGTTTATTGATTAATAATATGTATGTGCTTATCCTAAGACCGCTTATATTTTCCTTTTAAATTAAATAGTCCATAAATGTTTAGCCTATTCTAACTTGGCATGATAGGCCTTAACACAAATGGCAGGATGCGTGAATTCCCATGGGGGGAGGGGCTACAGAAGGGTGCCAATGGGGAAGGGGGTATAAATATTACTTAGATGTTCTATTTGAAATTCACAAAAATTCAATAAAAATTTTAAGAAAAACTTTAACCTATTAAACTCCTTACAGTTTTTTTCCACCTAAATTTGTTTTTTAAATAATTGTAGCATCTGCACATTCACTCTGATGAAAAGTGAAAGAAATATGAATACTGCCCTTTCACAAAAAGGGAGAGGTGAAATTTGACATGAGTTAACTGAATATACACATACATTGTTCTATAATGGAAATTAACCTTGCATTACAATATGAGTTGAAGAAAATACTCTGTAATGATATCAATAATGTATTTGCATTATGTCCTAAATATAAAGATCATTTGATCAGCAGTCTTTTCATATAATGCCATTTCACTGTCACTCTAACTTGTTATCCAGTCACTTCAGGATTTCAAAATTGTGTTTTCCAAGAGAAATGTACCTGCTACTACAAATCAGTGAAGAATAAAGATTAATCCTTCACTTTTAATTTCCTGAGACTCATGAAGAAAAAGCAAAAGTTATTTCTGAAACACTAGCTACAATACAACTTTAGGACCAAATCTAACCCTTCTAGAGAGATATTGATCTGTCATAAAGTTTTACTTCCTCTGAAATAACTGAAGGTCTCCCCACACTGAGAGTCAACATCTGGCTTGTATACAAAACTGAAGTTGTGGTTTAACCTTATACAAAGTACTTAACCCCCACTTACTTTTTTATCTCCAGAAAAGTACTTCCTATCTTTAGGATTATTGTAGTAATTAGAAATAATGGATTTAAAGTTCTCAGCCTGTTTATGTTAGGTGTGTAAAAGTGGTAACTATTAATATTAATTCAAGTAAAAATAGAACATTAGTTAGCAATGTTTTACTTTATTAAAAGTGTATGAATTTTAAAAAAAAAGCAGTTTCTTTGGTAAAAGGGCATGAATTCAGGTCAACGTCAAACCTTAAAACAAAACACATAACTAATGTTATTATTAAAATTAGAAAATCAGCTGACCACACAAAGCAGACTACTAAGATATTGACTCTGAAGGAAACTTCCTGATTGGGACAGAACCAGCAAAGAATTATCTAGCACTAGTCATTTTATAGTGTCAGACATCCACCACACCTTAGAAGCCTAGATATAGAGAAAATACAAAAATTAAAAATAATGAAAACTGTCATGGTAGTCTCCATTCTTTCATGAGTCTTCTCTTACAATTGTTGACATCCTTAATAACAACTTTGTAGTACATTAATCAATCTACTAAGAAGTATTCACTGCCTCCAAGGACTCCCACATTGTAGGAAAAGGCAAGAGAGTTAAAGATGTGGGCAATAATAGGTGGGAGGTCAATGAGGAATGCTGAAGGCATCACTGGAGTTAAAGAAAACTGCTGAGTGAATGGGAACGTGGAACCAGACTAGGAAAAGAACTCAGAATATTCTGGGGAGAGACCTTTGATGGAGAAGGTAGTAGTCACAGTTGGGTGGTACTTTCTCACTCTAGGAAAGAGAGACATAACTGTCCTCTCAATAAATCAGACACATAGGCCATAAAGCACTATATGTTGTACATAAGCCAATCTTTCACAGAAAGATCAGAAGCAAAGCCAAGCTACCATAAGAGCAATCCATGGAACAATTAATAAGCAATATTCAGCAGAAGTATACTTCTAAAATGTGAAAATCCTATTTGTTAGATATAGACTATACAATAGTTATATCTAAAATACAGAAACGAAGATAGACTCACTGTGTTTAGCAACACAAGAAAGTAACTGGAATGTCATGACAACCTTTTGAGGACAAAACGAAAGGAAGCTCTCAAAATGAACATTCTAATTTTTTCAATATTTTTGTAAGATTAAGATATAGAATACAATGTTATAGGATATATATATAGAGAGAGGTAGATAGGTGATAGAAGATAGATAGATGATGATAGATAGATGATTGATAGATAGATAGATAGATCATAGATGAAGATTAGATGATAAATGATGGATAAATAGATGATAGATAAATAGACATATAGATAGATAGATGATGATAGATAGATAGATAGATGATAGATAGATAGATGATGATAGATAAATAGATAGATAGATGATAGATAGATAGATAGAGATAGATGATAGATTAGATGATAGATTAGATGATAGATAGATGATAGATAAATAGATGATAGAGAAATAGAGAAATAGATGATGATAGATGATT
>NW_008354017.1:12545-34881 GCF_000622305.1 Nannospalax galili | reverse complement strand
AGATAGATAGATAGATAGATAGATAGATAGATAGATAGACAGATGATAGGTGAAAATAAGTTCCTGTGGTTAAATAAATTAACTACCTGTCATATCACATACTTCACTTTTTTGGTGTGTTGGTGTTTATTGTAAGAGCAACTAAAATCCATTCATTCAGCCTGACTCCCAAACACAGTACCATTTTTTTGCCCATATGCCTCATATTGTAATTTAGATCTTTAGTTATCTTCATCCTATGTATCTGCAACTTTTTATCCTCTAGATTACTTTTCATAATTTTATTTATTTATACTATTGGAAATAAAATTGTTTTCTTGATTCATTTTTCAATTGGGCAATTGCTTATATATAAAATGTTGAGTATATTGCTTTGTATTCTAAAAATTTACTGACCTTAATTATCAGTTTTAACATTTAACATATAAATAGATGTTTGGGTAACAGGAAAGAAGGAGCCTGAGAGAGAGGAATAGTAGGAGACAGGTATTACCAAGGGTGAAATTGGTAAAATGAAGGTATTGAACTGGGAGGGGAGGAAGGAGGGTTATATATTTATCCCCATGGGAGAGAAGACATGAAGAAAGAGCCCAAGTTGGAGGATCACCAGAGACAGGTATTATCAAGGGGGAAATGGAACTACTTTAACTGGGGAGGGAAGTGGGAAAGTTAGACATAAAGAGAGAGGAGAGAGATTAATAATGCTTAGCTGGTGTGAAAAAACAGCAGGAAATGTATTAGTTCAAAAGCCTATTCAAAAATAGACATACGATATCTGTACATGAGTGACTATGTCACAAGAAACACAGTGCCAGACAGAGAAACCTTCCTTTGAGATGTTGGTCAGGACAGTCCAAGAGACTATTAGTTATACAAGCTATTGACCCAGCCCTTGACTATCTCCCAGAACTTGAAGGTAAGATCCCACTGCTGAAGACAGGACATAATCTGGACACAGAACATGACTCTGAACCTGACCTAGAAACCTCTTCCCTAAAGACTGTCTCTCATAGTTTTGGAGGACACTATGCAAGCTCCTAAGGGAGAAAAATCAATCAATGATTCAACCCCAGCTTTAAAGCCTAATAACCACAAGAATGACTGGCACAGCAAACTATATTAGTGCAGTAGTGGCACTTTTGTCTTGGGGGTAATCAACAGCTATCTAATTGCAATTAAGGTGGTCCATGTCTTTAATCCCAGCACTTATTCAGGAGGCAGAGGTAGTGCTATGGTGATACAGGGAGATCCTTTCTCAAAAAGACCAAAAGAAAAAAAAAAAAGTCTGCTCAATAGGAGGGAACTTATGTGTGGTACTGTAAACACAGACAAATACACATGGCTGGAGAAGTAATAGATCTTTGAGAAAGCCCTAAGTCTTTCACATCCCTAAACAAATGTGATTTCTTACTATATGTTAAATATATATCCTTTTATTTACAGACAACTATATGAGTTCCCAGGCATCAAAGAAGCTTCTTTTGTAACAGAGAGAGACTACTACAGAGTTCCACAACTGGTCACAGAGATAATAATTGTCTGTGAGATGCCAAACCTAAATGACACATCTAAAATGGAACCTGTACACCTAAGGCTAACAGACATAGTTGAACAAGGGGTAGAAAGAATAGTAATGCATCTCTCAACTCTCATCAGCAAAGCTTCCTTATGCAACAGAGGGCAATGAACACAGAAGGCCACAAGTGGTCAAAGTGTAGAGAAAGGGAGACTGCACAGTGTGTGTCCCTGAACAGAACTCCTATATAAAACTTCACCCATCCAGGCCTCAGAGACCATTGTGAAAGAGAGGCAGAAAGATTTTAAGAGCCAGGGGAGGAGGTGCATGACCATAAGGAAACAGAGTCTTACTGGATCCTGGGACCTTGCTCATATGAACTTACATCAATGGTGACAGCATGCACAAGAGCCATATAACCTCACTCAGACAAAACCCAACATGAAACTGGGGAAATGGGCAGGAGGCCACAACTTTGGTGATGGACTATTGGCAGCTGATCCACTACTGGGTGAGGGAAAGTTGGTCTTATTTAAGGGAATGATGCTAGACAAACTGAACAGGCTCCAGTGGATGAACTCACACTGAGGGATATCTGGGTACACAAGACAAAATGCATGAAGTCCCGTGGATGGGACGTGTGGTCGGGGCACAGACAGGGAAGGGGAGCTAAATATGATTAAGATATGTTGTATGGATTTAACAAAAAATCAATAAAAATATATTTTTTAAAATCTGCAATGTCAAAATAAAAATGTTCAATAAGATATTTCATTGGAGAATTACAAACTAAAACTGTGCGATTCCACTATACGTCTACTAGAATTGATAAAATCTGTAACACTTAAACTAAAAAATTCTAGCAAGCTTACTGAACCCCAGCATTAGAGTACTGAAATACATAAAGCAATTGTCAAAAGATCTGAAGGAATAGATTACAATATAATTAATAGTAGGGAACTTTGGCATTCTCTGTTTAACAATGGACAAGTCATATAGGCAAAAAAAAAAAAAAATACTGACCATGATTTATCTATTATAAAAAGAGCATACTGAATCCCAGCATGGAAGTAGGGGAGATGGGTAGGAGGCCCTAACCCTAGCCTGTTGGCAACAAGGGGCTACTGGGAGAAGAAAAGTCAGTTTCCTTAGGGTGTTAAGGGAAGGAAGGGTGTTACTGAGGAGGGAACAGTGGGAAGGCATCAAAATATCATCAAAACACTTCTTGTGGAACTTGTAAAATTTCAATAAAAAATGATAAACAAAAATCACTTACAGGCTAATACCCTCGATAAACACAGAGGCAAAAACCCTCAAAATATCAATAAGCCAAGTTCAGAAACACATTAAAAAGATCACTCACCTTTAGAAAGTAAGATTTATCACAAGAATACAAGGGTTGTACAACAAAAGCTATTTTAAAAATGTAACCTTCCATATTACTATAATGGTAAATATCATATGATAATCTTAATAGATATATAAAAAGCATTTTTCAAAATTCGTTATCTTTTTTTTCTTTTTTCTTTTTCTTTTTTTTTTTGGTCTTTTTGAGACAGGGTCTCCCTGTAGCCCCAGCTGTCCTGGAACTCACTATGTAGACCAGGCTGGCCTTGAACTCACAAAGATCCACCTGCCTCTGCCTCCCAAGTGCTGGGATTAAAAGAGTGTGCCACCATGCCCGGCCTCATTATCTTTTTATGATGAAAATTATCAGCATATTAGCTATAGAAAGAATGTTTTACAAAAGAGTGAAGGATGTGTGTGAAAAGAGCTAAAATCGTATAAGCCCTCAATATATTTTTTAAAAGAACTTTCTAAGATTAGAAACTTTACAAAGACACCCATACTTAGCACTTATTTTTGACATAGTACTTTTTTAACATAGAACTAGAAAATCTCTACCTAAACTTGGACAAAAGAAAAATAAAATTCAACCTAACAGACAGTTGATATTATGTTTGTTCCAGACATGTCCTCATTTATATCACCCTTAAAACACAAAATTTTAAAAACACAACAAAAAATTACTGATTGATAAATACAAGATGCAAAATCAACATACAAAAATAGTATTGTATACACAAATAATAACTATGAAAAATTAAGTAAAGAGTCTCACATTGACAACAACAACAGAATTTGAGCTCAATGAAAAAAACTTGAAAACAATATCAAAAGAAACTCCAGAAAATATACAGGCACACATCAAAGTGACTAAGTTGCCTTTATTCCAGAGATGTAGGGATGGTGTAACATATATCAATAAATATAATAAATCAATATCAATGGACTTAAAGGAAATATCACTTGGTCACCTCAATAGATGCAAGAAAGGCTTTGACAAAGTCCCACATGCCTTTATGATAAAAGTTCTAGAGAGAATAGGGCTGGAGAAAAATGACCATATATAACAAATTGATAGCCAACATTATCATAAATGGAGAAAAATTTGAAGCAATACCATTAAAATCAGGAAAATGGTACAGTTGTCCACTCCCTCCATTCCTACTCAAAATGTTAGCTAGGGCAATAATATATAGAAGGAAATAAAAGGGATATACATAGGAAAAGAAGTCCAAGTACCCCTGTTTCAGATGATATAGTGCTACTTATAAGAAACTCTAAAGACTCCACGATAAAATTCCTAGAACTGATAAACACTTTCAGTAAAGTAGAATGATACAAAAAGCTGGGCGTGGTGTCGCACGCCTTTAATCCCAGCACTCAGGAAGCAGAGGCAGGCGGATCTCTGTGAGTTCGAGGCCAACCTGATCTACATAGTGAGTTCCAGGCCCTCTGGGGTGACAGGGAGACCTTGTCTCAAAAAGACCAAAGAAAATTATATGCAAAATTCAATAGTCTTTCTGTAAAATAATGACAGATACTCTGAGAATGGAATTAAGGAAACAGTTCCATTCACAATAGCTTCCAAAAGATACTTTGGAGTATTACTAAGGAAGCAAAAATACCTCTAGACTGAAACAGAAGTCCAGAGAAAGAAAAGACAACACTAGAAGATGGAAAGACCTCCTATGTTCATGGATTGGTGGAAATACTGTAAAAATAACCATCCTACCAAAAGCAACCTACAGACACCTGTATTCACAAAAATAGAAAAAGCATTCTTTAAATGCATATGAAAGAACAAAGGACCTCAGTTATCTAAGGCCATCAGGCAATGCAAATTGAAACTACTTTGAGATTCCATGTCAGCCCAGTCAAGACTGGATATCATCATGAAATCAAATGAAAATAGATGCTGGTGAAGAGTTGGGGAAAGAGGAACACTTATTCACCACTGATGAAACTATAAAATAGTGCAGCCACTATGGAAATCAGTCTGGAAGTCTTTCTTTTTAAAAATATTTTATTTATTATTTTTTTTATGTGTATGAGTGTATTGCCTGCATCTGTATAAGTGCACCCATGTTGTGCAATATCCATGGAGGTGTCAGAAGAAGGCATCAGATCCCCTAGGACTGGAGTTACAGATGGTTGTTAGCGGCCATGTGGGTGCTGGAACTCGAACCCAGGTCCTGTAAGAGTAGTCATTGCTCTTAACCACTGAGCCATCTCGCCAGCCCTGGAAGTTTTTCTAATAGCTACAAATAGAACTAGCATATGAACCAGTTATTCCACTCCTAGGTATATGGCCTGTATCCTATTACACTCAGATACCTGCTCATCCATGTTCACTGCCACTCTATTTTCAATACTTAGGAAGTGAAATAAGCCTAGATTTCCATCAATTTATGAGCAGTCAATAAAAATGTGTTACATTCTCAGTGGAATTTTACTTAACTGTAAAGAAAAATGAACTTACAAAATTTGCAGATAATAGATGGAACTGAAAATTTTATATTAAGTGAAGTAACCCTAGAACAAAATAAATCAACCACTTGTTCTCCCTCAGGTGTAAATCCTAGCTTTAAAACTCTAATTTTGTATCTTCAGCTTGGAGTACTTTAGAATCCAGGAAGCCTGAAAGAGGACATTGGGAAGAGGATGCCTTAAGGGACGAGAGATAGTAGAACATAGGTGCTGCATAGGACTGTCATGGGACCTGCAGGCTACATACAGATGCCTTCTTCCAAAGCTTGGTTGTGCCCACTTGCCTAGGATTATCACAGCCATACTTGCTAACTGGTGCACTCCGACAAGAAAGGAGGGGTAGAGAGACGCAATCATATCTCCCAACCAATCAATGGCCCTAGTTGCACGAGGGGGCGGGGCAAAAGGTGTATAAGCTGAGGAAGCCATAGGGAGGCTCTCACCATTTTGTGTGACTGTGGGGAAGTCACTATCCATGCCTCAATGGAGACTTTCTAGTGAGGCCTTAGGAGAGGAACATCCATACTCCTGAAAGTAAACTCTCACCCACTGTTCGGTAAGTAAGCTCAGTAAACTCACTGGCTTCCCAGACTATAGTTCTGCAAAATTGTACCTCGTTTTGTCATAGGGCTCAAGACAGGACAAGACCTGACATCATTTGCCCCTCCCAGAAGGAATTTTAACTATAATAGGTAATATGAAAGTAGAGAAAGATACTGGGCTGGAAAAGCTTAATCAAGGAAGGGTGAGGCAATACGGGAAAGGGGAGGAGGTTAGCCAAAATTAAAGTTGATGAAAAAGCCATGTGGAAACCTACTATCTTGTAACCAAATTTTTAAAATAAAATTTATTATTAAAAAAGAGTTTGGAAAACTAGTGAGTTCCCTCTCTCACACTATCTAGCACCTGCCATCTCAGTTCTCGGGCCTGCTCTAATTGCTAAGATCTTTGTACCTCCAGACTTAAGAGCTCTCCCAGCCTGACCTATCAACCAACCTGGTCTCCTAGCAACTGTCCAGCCCAACCTGCTACTCCAGGACTGTAAGGAACCTCAACACAAAAGTTGCACCTATCCCTAGCTGAACTAAGACCACATCTTACACCCCATTTATATGTTAATATAAAGTGGCCCCCAACCTGAACACCAAGTACTGGGTCCTAATAAGATAAGTTGGGGAACCATCAAATAAAGATACAAGCACCCATTCACCAAAGATGAGATACCCTACCCATATCAGGAAAAATCATCACTGACACAAGCATATGTCTCATTTAAAAAAACACAAACAACATGAATAACCAATATAATATGTCTACTTCAGAAATTAGCACCTCCATCATAATGTTTCTTAAGAATGGAAACCTAGGAAATCCATAAGACAATGATTTCAAAATAGCAATCATAAATATGTTCAAAGAACTCAAAGAAAATATGAATAAAAGGTTGAATTAAGACCGTGAAAACCCAAGTAGTTGAATGACTAAAATAATTCAAAATGTGAAATTAGAATTTACTAAAGAGAGAGAATGTCTGAACAAAAGCCAAACTGAAATAAAACTTGAAATAAAAAACTCAGGAACTCAAAAAAGAAAACTTAGAGGAAAAAAAACAAATAGGAAGTGGAGGAAATGGACCAGAGAATAGCCCATCTTGAAGACAAGGTTGGGGAAATGGATCATTGACCAAAGAAAATGTCAAATTTAAACAACACAAGAATGGAATATGCAAGACCTCTTGGACACTGTACAAAGATGAAAACCTATGAGTCATGGCCTTAGAAAAGAAACCCAGGTCAAAGGCACAAAATATATTTTTAATAAAATCATAGAACTTCCCATATTTAGGGAAAGAAACACCTATCAGGGTAAAAGAGGCATATAGAACACCAAGTAAACCAGACCAAAAACGAAACTCCCCACATCATATAATAATCAGAACATTAAACATATAGAAGAAGAAAAGATATTGAAAACTGCGAGAGAAAGATCAAGATATATATAAAGGTATGCCTGTGAAAATAACAGTTGAATTTTCAAAGGATGCTGTGTAGACCAGAAGGGCTTAGACCCATTTCCTACAAATCATCAAGGAACACAAAATCCAGCCCACACTACCATATTCAGCAAAATATCAGTTATGATAAAA
Organism: Nannospalax galili; assembly: GCF_000622305.1. Classification (NCBI taxonomy): domain Eukaryota; kingdom Metazoa; phylum Chordata; class Mammalia; order Rodentia; family Spalacidae; genus Nannospalax; species Nannospalax galili. The sequence continues at coordinate 27,385 of NW_008354017.1, read as the reverse complement.
GGAGAAAGAAAAACTTTCCATGATAAAAACAGATGTAAGGAATTTATATCCATGAAACCAGTGCTATAGAAAATATTTGATGGAATATTTAAGTCTGAAGAGAAGATTAAACATTCTCAAGAAGGCTCACAGAATAAATAAATTACCCCAGAACACCTAGTTAAGTAAAAGAGGTCTCAGAAAACAGCACTACAACACCAACATAACAGGAACTAATAAATATTGGTCAATAATAATTCTCAATATTAATGGTCTCAAATTCCCAGTAAAAAGACATAGACTAACTGACTGTATTAGAAATCAGGATCCATCAATATGCTGCCTCCAAGAAACACTTCTCCCCATCAATGATAAAGGATGGAAAATAGTAATACATCTTTCAACTCTCACAGGGAAGCTTCCTTATGCAGCAGATGGAAATTAACACAGAGACCTACAACTGGCCAATATGCAGAGAATAAGAGGCTGCAGAGTGCTTATCCTTGAATAGGACACCTATATCAAACTTCAGACTCCCAAGGCTCAGGGGTCATTGCAGAAGAAAGGGTGGAAAGCTGAGTGAGAGGCAGTAGATAACCACAGGAAAAAAAGAATTTTCCAGTCAACAGGGAAATTACTCAGATGAACTCACAGCAATGGTGACAGCCAACACAAGCTTCATGTAGACGTAAGTAAGACAAAAATCTTAGCACGGACTTTCACACATGGGTTAAAAAAAAACCCGACCCTACCTGAGGAACTATTGGCAATGGATGGCTGCTAAGAGGGAGGAAGTCAGTCTCATTTAAGGGTAAGACTTTCTTCACAGACTGACCAGGCTCCTATGGATGGACCCACACTGAAAGGCTTTTTGGGACACAAGTTTGACTCTTTAGACATATATAGGTAGATAGATGATATAGGTATAAATAGAGCATATTAAAATTGGGTGGTGAGTAGAAGATGTGTAGATGGGGGAGGGGATCTAAATTTGATCAAAACATATTGTATAAATTTTGAAAAAAATTCAATAAAAAATAGAAAATAGTAACAAGTACAGAAAAAAGAATTCGAAGAGATATATTCTGCATGGTTTGAAAAAGGCTTCTCCTAGAAGCCATGCATTATTAAACAAAAAAAAAACCATTGCAGGTGTAGAAATATCTCCTTATGAGTTGTTAGTCATGGAGGCTCCAAAGGCCCTTAAAACTACACAGGCTCTTTCTATTGTGGTTGCCCACCACAACTAGAGCCTATTATCAACGATATCATATTCCTTGGTTACATGATAAAGAGAAATCAAGCCAGAACTGAGCTAGACGCTCCTTCTCTGCAGGCTAGTTTTCTGAGTCCTAGAAGGTTCTTTGCAGGCTGGTGAAAGAGAACAGACATCAAGTGCCTGACTCTACTTTGATCCCTATGAACTAGAGACCAAACTACCAGCTGAGGTATGCCCATTTGTGCAACAGTGGTACTACTATTTTAGGAGTAATCAACTGGTCTCTGATTGTATTTGAGGCCTACTCCATGCCTGGTACTATAAATCTAATAAAAAAAAAAATAAACTGGAGGAGGGCATAGACGCTATGGGGGCACCAAATACTGTTTTTTCAAACTGCCTTCTTAATATTTGTTTATGACATGAACATGGTTTCAAACTGCCTTCTTAATGTTTGTTTATGACATGAACATGGTTTCAAACTGCATTCTTAATGTTTGTTTACAACATGAACATGGTTTCAAACTGCCTTCTTAATGTTTGTTATGTACAAATGCTACTTTCAGCCTTAGTCAAAGAACCCTCTTTCCCATAGACAGTGGTGAATGCAGAGACTCAGGCTACACCAGGTGATGAGAATAAGTGGTGGATGAGTCCTCAGCCTGTGAAGACACTTATATCAACCCCTCTATAGCTCATAGAGCATTTCCTAAAATTGGACAGAAAGAAGGTATGAACCAGAAGATAGGGAGGACAGCCGTGAAGGGCATGGCACAGCCATTGTAATCATGAGCAACAGCAGCCTCGGATGCCTGCATTGCATCTATACAAGAATGAGCACACTGGTGGAGAGGCATGGATACAGGAAGGTTTCAGGAGTCTTGCCACTCACTGCTGAACTGCTTGCTACTGATAGATTCAGGGAAGTGGAGGGTGGGGATATTATCTTCAGTTTTGTACCCACTGGTGACCCCAGCAGGCTCCAATGGGTGGTTCTAATCCAATGATTACATACACAGATGGCCCTGGTTAAACTAAATGGGTCAGAAAACAAAACCAAAAGTCATGAATCTGGGAAAAGAATTGGCAGGGATGGGAAGGAGATGAGATATGGTGGGAGGAGAGAGCAACGAACAATCAGAATACATGTGCATGAGATTGTCAAAGAACAAATTTTATAAAATATTTTCAAAAAGAAAAATGAATTCTTGTATCATATTTCACAGAAATAAAAAATAATCCTAAAATTTGTATGCAGCCACAAAAGACCTCCAAGCTACCCTTAGCATTTAAAAAAAATTACATCATGAATACTGATTCCTAAATATGTTATAAAGCTTTTAAATCAAAGCAGCAGAGGACCAGTGCATGTGCCAATGGAAGAAGATAGAAAAAAACTATACATTTAGAGCCAATTGACTTTCCATACAGGTACCAGGAGTATACTCAGGGGCAAAGATCTGTCTCCTCAGTGAATGGTGCTGGGAAAACTGGGTACCCACTTGCATAAGAATGGCATTTGATCCTTATTTCACACAGTATTTTGACTCAAAAATCAATCCAATACTTAAGTATGAGATTTTAAATATAGTATAAATCTAGCAGGAGAAAACTTAGAGGGAAAGTCTTGCAACATCTGTCTGGGCTTTAAATTTTTATGTATGATCTGAAAGCATAGGAAATAAAAGCTAAAATAATCAATCTAAAAACCTGAACAGCCAAGAAAATCACCAACTAAGAACAGGTTGCAACAATGGAGGAAAATATCTGAAAACCATACATCTGATGAGGAGTTACTGTCCCCGAACACAAGCAACACAAAAGCCCAATAACCAGAAAACAAATAATCACATTGAAAAGTGGGCAATAGGGGGCTGGGGAAATGGCTCAGTTGGTAACCTGCTTACCACACAAGCATGAAGACCTGGTTCTCACACCCAGAACTCATGTAAAAACTGAGGCATAATAGCACACACCTGTACTCCCAGGGCTGGAAAGGCTGAGACAAGATCCCTGAGACTGCTGACCTGCAAGCCTAGCCTAATCCGTGGGCCCTGGGTCCTGGTGAGATCCTGTCTCAAAAAGTAAGGGGAATGGTTCCTGAGGAATGATAACTAAGGTTGATCTCTAGCCTTCACACACACACACACACACACACACACACACACACACACGTGTGTGTGTGTGTGTGCGCGCGCAATGGCTCTAAAGAGGTATTTCTCAAAAAATTCTGTTTTAGTAGAATCCCAGAGAATATTAAAGATTCATGCCTTCTTTCCTCTGAAAAAGCAGAAATGGGAAGATAAGTGAAAATATACAAAAAAAATCCAAAAAATTTGAATATGTCAAATAATTTGAAGTAGTCAAGAGGATGTGACTGAAACCTCTAAGTCTTAAAGAGGGGGAAAATATATATAAAGACATTGTGTCACCATAAAGATGATGATGTAAGGTGGAATAGTGCTGACTGACAGTGATAGATATGGAAGAAAATGGCCGGTTTTAAGATTTCAGAGTTGAATTCTGACTCAGGTAAAGGTGTTGGAAACAAAGCTGAATTTTAACTTTCTATTTTCAAGTCTGAGAGCTCTTAAGAATCCTGAGCTCTGAGCAAGGATATTTCCTAGTTCCCTAGTCCAGGGTATTTCAGGTATCACTTCACTCAATATTTGTGTTTTCAACCATTTAATTCTCTTTTTCCTTGTGACTACTTTTTGAGCACTAAAAAGGGCCCATCTCAGAATAAATTATACTTATTACATACTAAATTAGTTTCTTCAAAATGTAACTATATAGTCTTTCCCTTCAATCTACAGAAATCAAATGTGTAGTAAATAGGTACCTATGAGAGTCAGTGGTAGCTTTTACTATCTTTTATCAATAAAACAAGCATATTCATATTTATTTCAGTGACAGAGAAAGAAATGTATGAATAACTTACCTGCTATGTAGCCCTCTAATGTGGCATAATGCATTCAACTGGCTGTAATTAATGTGCTTACTCAGTCTCAGGCCTGCAAAAGAAAATAAATTTAAAATGTGAGTAATTTTCTATAATCTTATAAAGCAAGTGTGTAAATAGAATTTAATTACAAACATTCATCATACTAAAAGAGTTCAGTGACCATAGAGCAAGCATTTAAGGTGTCTGATACACAAACAAATTTCAATGGGGTTATTAAGGTAAGTATAGAATTTAGTTTTTAATGTATTTTCTCTGAGAACTTCATGCCTGTATAAAATGTATTTTGATCATGCAGACCCCTTCCATCCCTCCTTCTATTATTCTCAGACCCCTCCATCAACATCCCCTCATGAACCTAATGTGCTCTTAATCTTTTTTAAAAATCTAACCCACTGAGTCTAATTAGTGCTGCCTATAAGGGCGTGGATGTAGGCCCACCCAGTGGAGCATGGGCAACCTACCAGGGCCCACACCCTTGAAAATACTGATCCTTCTCTAGCACTTATCAACTGCCAATAGTTCCCCAGCTTGTGGTAAGGTCTTGTGAGCCCCTCTCCATCCATGCTGGAATGTTAACTGGCTTGATCTTGTGCGGGCAACCATAGCTGCTGTAAGGTGATTATTGCAGTGGTCCAGTCATATCCAGGAGACATTATTTTGCAGCAGTCCTCCACATCCTCTGTCATACACAATCCTTCTAAACCCTCTTCTGTGATGTTTCCAAGTCTTGGGGAAGGAGGTGTGATATAGATGTCCCATATGGGCTGAGCAGGCCACAGTGACTTATTTTCTACTCTGAGTCTCTGTATTAACCTCTACCCACTACAAAAAGAAGTTTCTCTGATGAGAGGTGAGAGCTGCTCCAATCTTGAGTGTAAGAGATATTCAGAAGGAAGTTTGATACTATGTCCATTCAGTAAAAGAATAATGGTTTTTATTAGTATGTAATAATAGTATATCGTATAAAGTAGCATATGTAATAGTAAGCTTTCCCCAAGGGTCCAGAACTTCTCCAACTACAGGTTCATGACCAGACTTACAGTTCAGTTCCAGGCATGACTTCCCTCCTGTAGAATCCTTAAAATCTAATCAGAAAGCTGTTGCTTGTCACCAAGACCTTCATGTTACTACTGCACTAATTGGGCATAAAATACCAGGTAAATTGCTATTGTAGCTTCAGGGCTTACAGCTGTGTAAATCTGTCGATTTTTTTTCCCCCCAAGCTTCCTTCACAACAGTCTCTGTCACTATGAAACCTAGCCAGCAAGAAAGATGCTTCCAGTCAGTATCAACTTGATTTCTCCATGTCCTTTGATCAAAGTATGTGGTGTCTTCAGCAATAGGGTGTTACTCTCAAGTTCTGGTGAGAAAATAAAAGCAACAGCTTCTGTTGTTTCGGGGGGTTCTGGAACCCCACCGCACCAACCAACAGCAATTCAAAGGGAGCTATTTTATGTCTGGCATTGGGCTTTTTCTTTGATAATCTATGACTTTGGAGAGGATCCTTATTGCCCCATGTAGGGTGATTTTAATTAAAGTCTTTTCTTAAATATGTACATTTAAAAGCACACTATATAAATATATATATGGCTTATAAAATAATTTGGTTCTATATTTTTTCCAGATAGAATTTAATTTTTTATTGATGTCAAACCTGGTGTGACAATTTCCACTTACATTAAATGTCGAAATTTGTGCCATATGTCATTTCTCCAAAAAAAATGTCTTTCAGAATTCCTTCCAAGATTTTCAAAATGCAAGCTGGTTCCAGAACTATTCTAGACACAGTAAATCAAAGAAGAGCTTTCTTGATCATTGCTTCTCCTCTTCTCCCTCCTTCTTCTCCTTCCCTTCTCTCACTCTCAGTCCTCTATGCAAACCTATCCCAGGCTCTGTAGACCTCCTTTTTTATTTATTTTTTATTGAGCTTTTAACATTTCATACAATATTTCCAACTCACATCCAGACCCCATCCCTCATCCATGCCTCCACCCCCTTCCCCCCACCAAACCCTATGTACGCTGCCATATATGTTGAATCCTATTCATTCAGGTGTTTGTGCCTAAATGTCCTGCAGTGTAAATATATCCACTGGCATTTAGTCAGCCCATCCAGTGTATGTAAGTCATATTCTCCCTCACCCAGCAGCAATCAGTCTCAAATAGTTTTCAGTCTAGTGCTGGCCGGCCACCTATTTCTCACCTCCTCTTTGGGCCCTTGTTTAATTGAGCTGACATGGGTCCCGCATTGGATACCACTGCTGCCGCAGCCACACATGAGCAAGCCTCCATGGGCCTGGAAGCCTCAACCTCATACTCCATGAACCAGCCCTGGCTCTTATAATCTTTCTGCCTCCTCTTCCACAATGGTCCCTGAGCCCTGGGTGGGTGAGGGTCTATGTAGGAGTCCCATCCTACACTCTACAGTCTCTTATTCTCCAAAACTTGGCCAGTTGAGGCCTCTGTGTGTAAGCCTCACTGATGAGAGTTGAGGGGTGCATTATTTAGTTGTAATACCATGTGAAATGATTTATTCAAATTAACCAACTTATAGTTTTGATATACCCAAAAATTAATATATTATTTCAAACATGAAATATACAAAATCTTAATCATAGTAGACTTTTAAGGAAATACATTAGGAAGAGAGTTGTATAGAGTATATATTAGTTTATTTTCTTAACGTATTATAAGAATGGGGCCATGAATTGTATGGATGGATGGGAAAGGGAGGTGATAACATAGAGATTGATGAGGAATGGGGGGGCAAGAATTAAGGTTTGAGAAATTCTAGCCACAAAAAGGAGACTCAAAGACATCAGTACCATTTATCCTCCAGTTAAGGCAGTTTATAAAAGTTAAGAATCATGGAACAAAGATTACAAGAAGAATGGCTAGCAAATAATAGCAAAATTAAAATACCACTTTTTCACAGGTTGAATATTTTCTACATTAATTTAATAGAAACACAAGAGTCTAAGTGAGTTGTGGATACATAAGACATGTTGCCAAACCTTCACAAGTGCATTGTATACACAGAGGTATCAGACGGCTTGAAAATTTAAGCCAGAGTTTAATTTTTACTGGAGATATAAGTCAAGATATTCAGATGCAATTTGAAATTTCTCTAATTCATCCTATTTAATCCAAATGTGATATGATTTTCCAGAACATGAAACTGTGTTTCTGAGTCTCAAGAAATCTAAAATATAGATGTGTACAATAACCAGCGGTCATTTGTGAATAAATTGTATTAAACCATTTTATTTCCCGGGGAGGGGGAGTTATATTAATTAACACATAGTTTCACTTAAAAGGACAACTAAGTTAAACATAAATTCTATACTATAAAGTTACTACAGCAGCATTTTTAAAAATTATTTAATATTCATTCATGAGCAGTCTTTGCTACTTTTTTAATTACTTTGCCTGAGAAAAGATACCAAGGGAAACCAAGGTGTCATGCTAAGCTTGGAACAGCCCAGTAAACTAAAAAGTGGAAAAGATTATACAGCACTTATAGACCTGTTTAACACACAATTCATAAAAATACGTCTTCCCTGAGCCTCAGTTCCAAGAGGTATGTGTTACAAGGGTCTACTATGAAGAATTTCAATCATGTAATGGGATCTTATCTTTGAAAACAGATTCATTAAAAAGAAAAGAACCAGATGTTTCAACATGAAATTGTAACCATGGAAAGACCAGATGTTAATCTTTTCCAGAATTTTCCAGTGATCAAATTTAATACAGGAATAAATCTTAAACAGTTTCAAAGAATACAGTTTACATTTGTTATCTAGTCTTGTTTTCCCTCATGGATATGTTTTACCCAAGTTTTGACCAAAACAGAGGTGCCTTAACCCTAGGATGGGGTTAAAATCAAGGATTTTGACCAAAATAAGTGTTAAAAGTGATTTGAAACTGATGGCTATGAATTAAACCTGCCTTAAAATCCACTGTGCAGTTAAAAAGTCAAATGTCTGCTGATATATGCCCACTGAAAACTTTTAAGATAGAAAAAGTCTAGTGTTGTATTAATGTTTGTTCCAGATAAATATATGTTCCTATTTGTATAATATGGTAAAGAAAGTGTACTTGAGATAGATTGTTCTAGTTTCTTTTGCACATGTCCAGCATTTCTCAAGGTTTACTTGTTTCACTTCTCACCCTTCATCATTTGTAAGAGCCATTTATCCAATCCTCAAAGAAAATCTTATTGGGGAAAATATACGTAGCATTCACAAAACAATTCTACCGTGCATATTAGAGATGTATAACATGGTTTTATAGGGTATATAGGCTGTAGAATGTTTACTGTTCTGTAGTAGATTAAGCGATCTATCACATTTTATTAGTAATTAATGTATACATATAAAACAAAAATCCTGAATGCAGCACAAATTTACAAAATTTGTTCCTTATCACAATAGCCATTTTAATCAAATCTATGTGGCTCTTAGTGGGATGCAAGACAGGAACAGCACAGCCTTTGAGAAAATGTCACAATGACCCTGTAGAAATGTCAGAGTACAGTCAGCTGGAGAACACAAGCCTGGGCCCTCTTCAGAGTCTTGCAGCCCACACTAATAATTAACCCAATGATAAGTGGAACCTTTCATAATACAATTATCAGTGCAGGAGTAAGCAGTTTGGTAGTGACAGAAACAGAAATATTAACAATTTTTTGCTGCTCTTATACTATAATAAGCAAATGGTGAACTCTATCACAAGACTGAAGTTTTAAGAAACTGGAATGGGGGCTGAAGGGATGTCTCAGTGGTTAAGAACACTGGTTGTTCTTCCAGAAGACCCGGGTTCGAGTCCCAGCACCCACATGGAAGCTAACAACTGTCCGTAATTCCAGTCCCAGGGGATCTGACAGCCTCTTCTGACCTCTGTGGGCATTGCATGATATGGGTGTACTTACACGCAGGCAATACACGCATACACATAAAATTTAAAAAAATAAAATAAAATTTAAAAAAAAGAAACTGGAATGGAGAAAATTAAATGATTATAAACATGATTAATTCTCCTATGTACTTGGATAAGTGGCCTAATTTGAGGGACAAAAAATAGGTTTGTGAATAAGGCTACACATAATAAGAGTACATTCAGTGTGCTGATATTAATGGTGAATAGGGTGCTTATTTATATCTTTTTTGTCTAATTTTTGTTTTCTAAAATTCCAAATTTAATCTTCCTTCAATAATATTGAATAAACATAGCATTTGAAATGACGCAACTTAAACCATTAAGAGACAGGGATAGTGCCCAATCAAAATTTGTATAAAAACCACACATAAACAGGGACAGTTGCACAAATGAACTTGTATCATTCCTGTTATTTGTCTGAGTATGTAGGTTATAATATTAAAATAGTGCTTTATTAACTGAGAAAAGTGAATTCTTATACCAAATTATCAATTTCCACCTTTATTCAACACTTTTGGAAAAATAATCTACATTCATTCCTATTTCCTCGACTCAAATCAGTTCTCCATCCACTCTAACTTATCATTTGCTGCCATTGAGTAAAACTGATGTGATCAAGATTGTCACTGATTTGTAGTCTCCATTCCAGGGATCTCCTTTCATCTGTTTTGCTTCCTCGTCATTGTTCTACAGACTGAAGTCTTCCCTTAAGCATTCACTTTGTCCAAGAATCCATTCTCAATACCTTCATCTTCTCTTGTCAGTCTAGTGCCTCTTCATGAATAAACGTATCCAGACCATGATTTCAGGTATCACATTCTGAGATTCTCAAATCAAACTTTCAAGCTCAGGTCTCTAACCTTTTCCATTAATATTCACATGAATACCACACAGGAAAATAAAACTCAAAATAGCAAAGATTTTAAATTTCTACATTTATTCATTTTTTGTTGATGACTATTAATTATATATAAAACTGGACTTTATAAGGACAATTTCATACAAGCATATAATGTACTTTGACCATATTACCCTGTATGATGCCTACCCTCCTTTATCTCCACCCATTAATCAACTTCCTTCACCTAGACAGCTCTGCTTCTGTTTTCATGTCTTAAATGCTTAAATGATTTTGTGTATCTACATAAATCTAGGATCCACAAATGAAGGACAAAGTGATATTGTCTTTTTTATTCTGATGAAATTCATTTACTCTCTCTGAAGTTGCATCTATTTTCCTGTAAGTCCTATGATTTCACTCTTTATGGTTCTATGCATATTACATTTTATTTATCCATTTGTCTGTTAACAGGCACCAAGCTTTATTCCATAACTTTCCTATTGTGAATTGTGCTGCAATAATCATTGCTGCATAAGTGTCTGTAATATGTAGACTTAGACTCCTTCAGGTAAGTGGTATAGAAGCTGCAGAGCTGATCAAATAGGTTTATTTGTATTTTTGTGAAAAGCCTCCATATTAACTTCAATAGTAGCAGTGCTGGTTAACAGTGACAACAGCAATATGCAGGACATCTGTCTAGATCCTACCAATATTTGTTATCTGTTTTCTTTTTTTTTAATTTTTACAAAAACTTTATTGAGAATTTCATACATGTATATAAGGTGTTTTGATCAAATCCATGCCCACTCCCTCCCCTCCAACATTCCCCCCTCTGAAGAGGTAACCCTAAAATCTTTTAAGGATTAGATACAAGCTCCCAAATACATTTTGACATTTTTGGCCTTTGTAGCAGAGTATGTTGCTAACAGGCCCAAGGACATTTTGACTTTTAGCCAAAAAAAACTGGCTACATTTCTTTGGGGTCTTTTTACCCTAACTGTCTAGCCAATTCCTACCTCCTATTCTTATCATGCCATCCTCTGAAGGGGTTACCCAAATTGCCAATTGGGAATAGAGACACCAACTGCTCTGGATACTTCATGCTGAACAGGGATGCAGGGTGAGACAATTGGAGTACCCCTTCAGTGGGTCTGTTTAAAGACTCCCAAATTGCATAACTCTTATCTCTAAGGGAAGAAGAAAGTCCTTGAATCATGAATAGGAGATGTGAAGAAGAAGTAAAGGCAAGAGTAATTAGCATTACAAGTTCTAGAAAAAAGAAGAGGGAAATTTTCAAATGTTCATATGAGAGCCCATTGGAGTTTTTTGACAAGGGCTTCCAAAAGCATCCCTCTATTGGGTTCTTCCTCAACTATCTTTTGTCTTCCAAAGCTGGACTAGTTGGTTGGGAACAGTGGCTAGAGACTCAGGTGAGGGTCCAGTGACCCTGCTTGGCACTCCTTTAATGAATGAGCTCAACTGTCAGCTAGCCCAATTGTGACTATGATTAGTGGTCAGGCTCAGCTGAAGTCGTGATGATGGTAGTTATTTCACACAGAAGGGATTGCTGTATAGCATCTTCTAATTAAAAGGGCCTGAAATTTAAAATAATTTGGTGCTAGGAGCCACATTTGAGGGAGAACTTATATCAGTTGTTTTTCTGAGTCTGTGTTACTTCACTTAGTATAACAGTTTCTAGATCCATCCATTTACCTGCAAATTTCATTATTTCATCTTTCTTTACTGCTGAATAGAACTCCGTTGTGTAAATATACCACATATTTGTTAACCACTCATCAGTTGAGGGACATTTGGTTGCTTCCATCTCTTAGCTAATATCCATTCTGACAGATGATATGGAATCTCAATGCAATTTTAATTTGCATTTCTGGATAGCTAGTGATGTTGAATATTTTTCATGTGTTTACTGGACAATTAATTTGATTGTTTTGGGTATTTTAGATTTTTTAGGTTTTGGAGTCTAGATAGTCCTCAGCCAGATGTGTAGTTAGCAAAGACCTTCTCTCACACACACATATACTGCCTTTTTATTTTATTATTCTGTTTTCTGTAGACAATATTTTCAATTTCATACAATCTCATTTGTCAATTCTTTGCATAATATCCTGATCAACTGGAGATCTTTAGAAGAAATTCTTGCCCACACCTTTATCATGTAGTGGTTCCTTGTTAGTACTTGAGGAACAGTTCCTCTAACAGTTTCAGAGTTTCAGGTCTAACATTAAGTTGTTCCTTTCATTTGGAACTGATTTTGGATATAGTGAAGGAGACTGATCTGGTTGCATTCTTTCATGTCTTATGTAATTTTAGATAGCCCAAAGTTAACCTATCTATGACACTTTTTGAAACTCTTATTTCCTAGAAAAAGATTATATTTTCTAATATTCTCTTATGGTACTGAGAAGTGGTTGCACTAAAAGTGTTTTCTTTATGACTTTTCCATTTACACTAATGGTATTTCAATTCATCATGATCCCACAAGGGTTAAGTCTATTTCATAATCATAGTTCTACTATAAAATAGTAGAACTTATAACAATGCTTGGAGATAAGTAAATACTATGTCATAAACATAATGGATAAGTAATAGTAAAGTGGTTCTTATCTGTCAGATGAGGGTCAATGTATGCAATGAAAACCCAATCAAGATAAAAAACGAAGGTACAAGGGAAAAGAAATTTGTTTGGAGGAACATTTACAGCACTCTAAGAAGTACTCTGCTCTTTATAGTACTATATTTCATCATTTTATCTCCCTGTCTCTGAGATTGAAGAACATATCAACATCATTTTGAGGCAGTAAACAAAATTCAACATAACAATGAGTCCATCTCAATAACATTAAAAGTTTTAAAGGGAAGAGAAAACTCAACAATTGGAGAAATTGAAGATTAAATGTATCTCTTAATTATGAAACCTGAATAATATCAACCAAACAGTGAAACATCAATAAATTATTAATAAGGTACAGGAGCTCATGCATACTTCTTTAATTGGAAAAAACAGTCAGAGTTCTCTAGGGAAAGGTAGTGTGGTCCTGAAAGGCTCAACCAATGAAATGAATGATGATAATACTAAGGAGGGCCATACTGTTTAGGAAGGAGTATATGATGATGAGAAAGTGTTAAAAATTAACATCAGATAAAATTCAGTCTATTTGTGGATCCAGCTTCCTACCAACAAAATAATTCAAAAATTATCATTCAATGCTCTTGTAACTCTGGCTTCATATACTCTAAAGAAAAGGTAAAAATGATTTGACTATTAAAATCATATTCACCAGAAGCAAAATTTTGTTCTAGGCTCTTCTTTTCTCTCTGTTCCCATCCATTCTGCATGTCTTATAAACAGACACACACACACACAAACACACACACACACATGCACACACCCCCACACACACTTATACAGAACCTTCATTAAAGAAAAATAAAATTACAGGTTATTAAATATGAATATGATAAAAGAATATTACAAATGAAAAAAGCTACTCATTCAGCAAAAAAATGATATTTATAACAAAAATAAAATCCACCTAAGAAACAGACAAAAGCTTAAGAAAACATAGTCTCAGATACACTCAAATAAATAAGGAAAAAAGGAAAAAGAAATCGCAATGTAATTGTTGAAGACAGGAAACATTATATGTGAAACTTATTCTTGAATAAGAAGATATAAATAATGGCAAATGAAAAGTACTCATAATATAAAAACTTTTTACATGTGAAGACTTGAAATTAATGAAATGCAATCTTATAACCCAAAAAGTAAAAATGAATCATGGTACATAACAAAGGGACTAGATAGTCTGGCTGAGTAACAAATGTTACTGTGTTTCAAAGATAACAAATAATTACTTAGTACCCATTTCATATGAATGCAAGTCTTATAATTGTGAAAACTCAGCATAGACACAGACCTCAAAAGTAATGACCCTAGCAAATACTAAGGCAATCTCAGGGAAGAAAAAATATAATACCTCAGAGTCATGTGGGACCATGTGCCTGCTTCGGGGAACACCATTTAAATGTCAATGTTAGCATTGCAAGCACTGAATGAAGAGAGCATGTGTTCATACAACCTCCTGAAGAGTCTGGCAGTATATGCATTGGTCAGCTTTCTGTCACTGGAACAAAACATCTGAGAGAAACCATTTAAAGGGAAGAATGTTGGTTTGGATTCGTGACTTCAGAAGTTACAGTCCATGGTATAGATAAAATTTATAAGTTTTAAAATAAAAAGCAAAGCTCTTGGGGTAAGACTATAGTGCAGCTCTCTGTGCCGGGACTCCATAAGACACATTCACCCTTCCATCCCCCACCCCACCCCGCCGTTCTATACTCCTAGTTTGGGCCCTGCGACATCTCAGGCCTCTTGGGGTAAGTCTATAGCGCAGCTCTCCGCGCCGGGACTCCCTAAGCCACATTCACCCTCCCATCCCTCCCGCCGTTCTATACTCCTAGTTTGGTCCCTGCGTCATTCCTAGTCTTGGGGCCCCAGACACCTGGGGAACCAATACTGCTTCCTGATCCTTCTGACCCAGACCAACTCTGTCCCTTTCTTGGGCTCCAGGAGCACCGCTTCTGGTCCTGGCCCCGCCCTCACCTCTCTCTCCTTCCCTGGTCCTGCAACACCCGCCAGCCTCTTTCTGGGGCTCCGAGGCTTACCTTTCCTTTCCCTGATCCTTTGCATCCAGTACAACCCAGCTACTCAATCCACTCCCTGGGAAATCTTGGGGCTTCTTCCTGCCCCATCTGCCTTTGCATCCCTGCGTGGAGCGGACACGGCCAGGGTCTCAGTTCAGTCCAACACCCAAGTTCCTGAGGCCAAAAGCATTCTTAGAAGATTCCAGACCTAAGGAGAAAGTCTGAAAACTTCTG
>NW_008354017.1:1382-7334 GCF_000622305.1 Nannospalax galili | reverse complement strand
TGGATTGCCGTAGATGAGGAACAGCTGATCCTCCTGGAACAGGGACCTCTGGCTGACTAGATTTACCAGAAGGGCAGATAGGGGGGAATGGATGGGGGTGCTGACCGCACAGTGGACAGTGGCAGGGATGGCATAGTATGGAGGCTCTAGTGGGAAAGGAAGTCTGTCTATCTGACAAGTTTGTATTCATGCTCAGATGCTGAGGAGCTCAGAAGGGGGGCGACTATGACCAATGACAGTCATGTATATAGAGATTAGAAATGCACATGAAATCTTCTCAATGTCAATTGCCTTGGAATGAATTCTTCTGTATGAAAAAATAAAAAATAAAAAAAATAAAAAGCAAATTCTTCAGAGATTGTAATGAAGTATTTATGCACTAAATATCAAGTGGCAAACTGACAGTCTCAGCAAAGCAGAAAGAAGAAACTCTGTACATTTCCCCCTATATACCAGATAATTAAAGATACAATTTTAAGACTTCTTAAAATAATGGAGGCTGAATGGTGACAAAATAAACTAACATAGGACTTAACTTGAGAGTTCTTTGTAACAAAATCAAGATGTGCAAGGGGAAGTGTATTTTGTCCCATGTTATGAAGATGCAATATGTAAAGTTGATCAATCAAGAAGAAATAGATGACTAGGTATAAAACCTAGTCATTGAATACCTTTGTGTTCTGAATTACATAGATCAAAATTTATAATAAAGCAAAAACTGAAAAGGCAATGGAAACAGAATAAACTCCACATTTATTGCCCTTCATTATCACACAAAAACCAAGGAGAAACAATCCACTAAGGATGTACATGGAACAATTGCTGAGCTATGTAAACCATGTATAGAACTTATAACCTAGTCATTGAATACCTTTGTGTTCTGAATTACATAGATCAAAATTTATAATAAAGCAAAAACTGAAAAGGCAATGGAAACAGAATAAACTCCACATTTATTGCCCTTCATTATCACACAAAAACCAAGGAGAAACAATCCACTAAGGATGTACATGGAACAATTGCTGAGCTATGTAAACCATGTATAGAACTTATTCTTGCATCAAAACGGAGGATACAACAGGAAATACAAAATGAGCCTGAAAAAAATCTTACTTTGCCAGAAAGCAAGAAAATGCTCAAAGTATCTTGAAATATATCCCAGTGAGAAAACTGTGAAGTATTTGTACATCAAAATATATAATGACAGTAACTCCTTAAAACCTGTTAAATAAAATAGAAAATCATTAGTTTATGCATTTATTATTTCATTTAATATTTAAATACTTTCTAAAGCTTCTACACATAACATTTATTAAGTACAAAGGGAAATGTATGGCTCTACTGCAGGAATTGCTTCATATAGGACCTTCATCAAATGATTAAAGTCAGAATCAGCAATAGTGAGACAAACATAAAGTTCTACACTGCCTAACAATGTGAAAAGAGAGGAACACAGAATCGCCTCTGTGATGTTTCTGCCAAAGATTCTACAGTGGATCTGAACATGAGGGAACATGAGACAAACCGAACTGAAGTCTATCCTGCAAAATAACCAGTTTGTAACCTCTCTCTGTGGAGGTCATGAAAGTCAAGGGAAACTGAGAAACTGTTTCAAATTGAAGAGACAACACAGCAAGTGAAACATGAGATTTTTATTAGATCTTTTTCCTAGAGTGACACCACCAGAATAATTGGATAAAGTTCTATGGTATCTAAAGACTAGATGACACTAATATATCAGGGATAACTTCCTGATTTTGATAGGTATATTGTTATTATGTAAGACAATATTCTTTAATACGGGCTAAAATAGGGAAGCTTGAAAATGGCAAGTGGTTCTGAAACAGTACAGTTCTTTATGTTGAATTTCCAAGATCCATAAGATGTTTGCTTGAAAATTCTGTATCTTTCTTATATTATACTGACTTTGGTTGTTCAAAATTAGAAAAAAAATCTACCATACATTAATAGAAAAGATAAAATGCTTGGGAATTCATTATTTCTAAAGTTCTCATAGAAAAATAAACATATGGAAAACAGTCTCCAAAAGTATTTTCGAAATGAGTAACCCTTAGAGGTTAATCTTCCCAGACACTGGAATGTAGTGCTTCAATGATGAGAGCAATTGCACATGAGCAAAATGAGAGGTAAGTGGAAAGGCAAATATATAGACACCAAAATAAACCTAGAATGCATGCACAAATTTAGAGTGTCATAAAAATTAACATTTCAAGATAGTAGAAAGATACCAGGGAAATGAGTTGCACAACACATAATGTTAGAACAGTTGGTTGGTCAGCTGGAAAAATACTGACCTGCACCTCACTGTTCCACACCATTATAAAATCCACATGCATCTAATAGTTAAGAAGCTTAATATAAAAATAATGCTATAATATTAAAACAAATTGTGGCATTATTTTTAATGGTATGGAGACTGACTTTCTAAATGAGATTGACAAGATGAGGATATAGAAAACGACACAAACATTCTAAAAACACTGATATGATATCTAATCAGAGACAAAAGATAAAGGCAAAAAAAAATTTTTTTTTAAATAGAAAAGGGAAAATTTTTTTCTACACAAAGAATTCTTTCAAACAAATGGGAACTACAAAAATATGCAATGGAAACAAACAGGTTGCTCATTTAAATATAAATGGTTATAATTATATATAAAGATTATACATTTTGCTGTTAAAGAAATGTAAGTTTAAATAGAAGTGAAAATTTTCAACTATTTTATTATCAAAAATATTTATAATTTATGAGTAAAAATCTTAAGAATTGATGCATTAATATACTATTAATGAGACTAGAAATTAATACAATGAATAGAAATATTTTCAATATTTATCAAAACTTTAAATGCACATATACTTTAATTTTGGAGTTCTTTTAATGCTCTCATTGCTCATTGCAAAAATGTATGCACAAAGGGCTGGAGAGACGGGTCGATGGATATGAGCACTCACTGCTCTTGCAGAGGACCCTAGTTTGCTTCCCAGCACTCATATGGCAGCTAACAACCATCTATAAATCAAGTTGCAGGGATCCAATGCCCTCTTCTGGCATCCACAGGGACTGCATGCATGGGTGCACTTACATACATGCAGACAAAACACTTGTACACATGAAATAAAAATATTTTTTAATTATGCACAGGAAAACAAGTTGCAGGTTTAAGATGGTAGATTAGAAGCCAAATTGGTTAGATGGAATAGAAAAAAAATATAAAGATCTAAAGGAAAATAGATCCTATAAGAAAAAGAGTTAAAAGCCTAGTTAGGGTTTTCTCTCCAAAGAAGCCAATCTGGTGTCCCCAGGAACATCAGTCTGCCAAATCGGGCTATTTCCACCAGCAGATGCCAGAGAAATACATAAGCACAAGCAGCAAGGCATTGTGGGAGCTGGAGATAGTCAGGACTGGGAAAACCTAACCATGAGGCAAAATACAGCCTGTGGAGAGGCAACCAGAACACAACAGAGTTGTGACTAGAGAAGTAAGAGCACATCATGAAGTCTGAAACTGAGACTCTTGATGGCCCCCAACCTCCAACCCACCCATGTCAGAAAAATGCACAGCAGAATGTGTGAATTTCTTTTGTTTGTTTGTTTTTTGTGTGTTTTTTGGTCTTTTTGAGACAGGGTCTCCCTGTAGCTCCAGCTGTCCTGGAACTCACTATGTAGACCAGATCTCTCACAGAGATCTGCCTGCCTCTGCCTCCCAAGCGCTGGGATTCAAGGCACTCAGACACATAACAGCACAAGCAGAGAAGCCTTCCATGGAGAGGAGACAGTAGAATTGTAGTGTACTGGCCTGAAATAGAGAGGTTTTCAGTGCCCGCACACAGACCCCATTACCTGGAAGCGCTGAACAGAATCTCTAGCACTTTGGCATGGGATTGCTAGAATCCTGATGAAACAGAAAAAGCTTAAACTTAAACGGGCCAGCCTTCCAAATACCCTCATAGCCTGAGTGACAGACTGATCCCTGAAACACCAGAAAAGAGGTTGCAATTTGTAAGTAAGAGGAGTTGGTCCAGGGAAATCTGACAGAAAAGGACTTGAAATACAGAAATCCTTCTCACTGGGAAGAGCACATTGACTTAACTTGTGGGAATTACCAAGACTAAAAGTGCTTCACTCTCCTCTGTAGTGACTAATGAACACTCAAGGAGAGGGAGAAGCCATGTCTTCCCAACAAGGAAGAAATACTTAGGGGAAAATACCTCCTATTTCATGTTTTATTTTTATATTTCATTAACACATAATAGTTACACATAACAATGGGACCTCATTATCCCCTCTCTCCTCCATGACAGAATGCTGAAGACCCATTTTTGTGCAAGTGTGCGCAGGTAATCACACCTGCTAAGAGTTCAAGACTGCTGCGGTCATGTCATATGCAGAAAATAACATTCCACAGCACTCCACCCCATCCTCTAGCTCTTACTTTATTTCCTCCTCCCCTCCCGTTCTTCAGTGTTCTCTGATTCTTAGAGGGAGTGGCAGAGATGCCTTCACTGTGATTGAGCTCTGCAAATGCTACCTGTTCTCAGCACTTTAGCCACTTGAGTCTCTGCAGTTACTGTTGACCACTGCCAAAAGAAACCTCTCTGAACAAAGCTGAAAATGTCACTAATAATATGTGGGCTTCTAATTAGACATAATTATTTAGAAGGTAATTTGGTATGCACAACATATTGATTTAGCAAAACAACAGCATACCAGCAGGGCCTATGACCTTCTCATGGTCTTTTGGGTAGGTTTACAGTACCAGACATGAATTCTCTTCTGTGGAGCAGGCCTCATATCTTATCAGAGAGTGATTTTCATTTATCTGACTATTTATTTATTAGTATTGACACATTTTAATTTTTTTAGGTTGTTATGTTTTAAGTTGTACCTCATTGGAAAAGGTTTTAATAACGGCCCTTTCCCTAAAATTACTCTGATGATTTTCTAGACCATTTCTCATTCCTCTAAACTGTAAACTTTTTTATCATTCCCCTTTCCAAGTCCATCCTCATTTCACAAGTAAGATATTGATACAATTAACTCTAAAAAGAATCTATAAACTACATTTCCCCTAGTGGCACCCTGAGCCTTGCTGGTACACAAGTGTCTTCTACTATAAGTTAACACCAGGACTGTGGTCACATAATCACACTTATAACTGCATTTGGATTCTCCGCCAAATAGCAGTAAGGAACATAAATCCAAGTGAAGACAGCTCACAAAGAAGCTCCCATGCAACAAAACAAAACCAAAAATTGGGGAAAGGGACAAAAATAAAAACCAGAGGACACATCCATCCCAAAAGACACACAAAACAAAGAAACACACACACACACACACACACACACACAGAATGAGACAATACCCCATTATGACACCTCCACATGTTCACAACTCAATACTTGAATTCAAAGACAATGAAAAAAATGAAATGTCATAAAAACATTTCAGAGTCCTACTTTTAAAAAGGACTAATGACCACATAGAGGATTCAACTCAAGCAGATGAAAAAAGTAAGGAAATAAATTCAGGACCTAAACAAGAAGTTATCACAGTGGGCAGTCATAAAATGGAGGAATAGTTAAAAAATATGGAGGAAATTTTCAGGAAGGAAGCTGAGGCTCTGAAACAGAGCCAAACTGAATCTCTATAAGTTAAAGAAACAAGAGCTAGAGAGAAGGTTCAGCAGATAAGAGCACTGACTGCTCTTGCCGAGGACCCAGTTTCAATTCCTAGCACCCAAATACATGGCAGCTAACAATCATCCATAGCTCCAGTTCTAGGGAATATGGACACAGGTGCACTTATACACATGCAGGCAATGCACTGCTACACATAGAATAAAAATAATAAAATATTTTTTTTAAAAGTTACAGAAACAACCAATAAATTTTTTTTTTTTAAAGTGGAAAGCATCGCTCCTAGCCTGC
>NW_008354017.1:0-178 GCF_000622305.1 Nannospalax galili | reverse complement strand
ACAACCCAGCTACTCAATCCACTCCCTGGGAAATCTTGGGGCTTCTTCCCTCCCCATCTGCCTTTGCATCCCTGCATGGCACGGCCACGGCGAGGGTCTCAGGTCAGTGCCACCCAAGTTTCTAAGCCCAAAAGCATTCTTAGAAGATTACAGACCTAAGGAGAAAGTCTGAAAACTT
>NW_008354016.1:2448754-2449435 GCF_000622305.1 Nannospalax galili | reverse complement strand
AAAGATACATAGTGTTTTCAGTTTTTTTAAATTATGGAATCTTGTCTACAGGAATAAAGGTTTATATTTAGCTTCATAAGAACTGTATGTGTTAAGAAAAATAATTATATGCACCCATGCATCTGTAAACTATAAATTAGATTTTGATGAAAATGAATTGATTCTTGACAAAATTCTGAATATTAATGGGACAGAAGGTCCCACCTGACTATTCTCTGTTCTTGCAGTATCCTTTTTATTGATATATGCTGGCTTCTTCGTTCTCTTTTTTTTTTTTAAATTTGTCACCTACATATGGCAAATAACTGTGAAACATTTCAAACCTCAAAGTGACACTAAAACTGTGAAGTATGAAATGGAAGTGCCAGAGTGTGTGAGACACATGGCACAGCATCACGCAGTAATTCAGTGTGTGCATGCAAGGAAAACAGCACCACTGCTGCAAGATGCCTCATGATGAGTGCAGCAGAAATAAAATAAATAAAACAACCTTCATTTGCAAGCTCTCCCCAATGGCTCAAAGTTACCACTTTCTATGTTTAGCGGCCCTGCTCTAGTAATTATGCCTGTCTCTCTTCTGAATATGTGCTGTGAGAAATAAAATTATAAATAAATATTTTCCTTACTATATTTGTATTTCTTTCACACTCACAATGCATGACTATAACTAGTTTGGATACA
>NW_008354016.1:2444980-2446894 GCF_000622305.1 Nannospalax galili | reverse complement strand
CCTCTGCCTCCCAAGTGCTGGGAATAAAGGCATGTGCCACCATGCCTGGCTATAAGGCAATATTGAAAAACCTATTCACTACTAAATCTGAAAGTCTAAAAGAAATGGATGGATATCTGAAATCATGGGAACCTCCAAAGTTAAACCAAGCAGAAATCAACAATATAAACAGACCCATAACACATAAGGAAATTGAAACAATAATACAAAGCTTCCCAACTAAAAAAAGCCCAGGCCCAGATGGATTTACAGCAGAATTCTACAAGACATTTAAAGAAGACCTCCAACCAATACTATTTAAATTATTCAAAACTATAGAAACAGATGGAGAACTCCTAAATTCCTTTTCTGAAGCCAGCATCACTCTAATACCCAATCTGGGTAAAGACACAACCAAAAAAGAAAACGATAGGCCCATATCCTTAATGATCTTAGATGAAAACATTCTCAACAAAATACTTGCAAACTGCATACAACACACATAAAAAAGATCCACCATGATCAAGTAGGCTTCATTCCAGAGATGCAGGGATGGTTCAACATATGCAAGTCAATAAACATCATTAATCACATAAATGGACTCAAAGACAAAAACCACATTGTCATATCAATGATGCAGAAAAGGCTTTTGATGAAAATCAGCATGCATTTATGTTCAAAGTCCTAGAGAGAATTGGAATGGGGGAACATACCTCAACATAGTGAAAGTTATATACAACAAACCCACAGCCTACATCATTCTAAATGGAGAAAAACTGGAAGCATTCCCATTAAAATCAGGAACCAGGAAAGACTGTCCACTATATCCACTCCTTTTCAACACTTGAAACTCGTGCTAGAGCAATAAGACAGGAGAAGGAAATTAAAGGAATACTAATTGGAAGAGGTCAAACTATCCCTTTTTGCAGATGATATGATGCTATACCTAAGAGATCACAAAAGTTCCACAAGAAAACTCCTAGAACTGATCAACACTTTCATATAGTGGCAAGTTATAAAATCAATCTACAAAAATCAGTAGCTTTTCTATATAACAATAACAAGCAATTGGAGAATGAATACAAGGAAATGCTCCTATTCACAGTTGCTACAAAAAAAATTTAAAATATCGGGGCTGAAGAGATGGCTCAGTGGTTAAGAGCACAGGTTGTTCTTGCAGAAGACCCAGGTTTGAATCCTAGCACCCACATGGCAACTAACAACTGTATGTAACTCCAGTCCCAGGGGATCCAACAGTCTCTTCTGACCTCCGCGGGCGGATGTACAGATATGATTTACATACAATTTGGACAGAATCTGGACTAATGAGTTTTACTTACCCTTTCACCAAAAAGCTACAGTTTGTAATGCACACAAGTTCATTTATTCATGTCCTCTTGTGACCTGAGCCCCTGACCTTCATCCCTCAGGACCACACCTCATGGATTGGAAGAAGTAATATTGTGAAAATGACCATCCTACCAAAAGCAATGCAAACCCAATCAAAATCCCAGTGACATACTTCACAGAATTAGAAAAATCCATCCTTAAATTCATATGGAGGCACAAAAAACCCTGGATAGCCAAAGTCACCCTGAGCACAAAGAGCAATGCTGGGGGGATTACTCTACCAGATCTCAAAACATACTACAGAGCCATAGTCATAAAAACAGCATGGTACTGGTGCAAAAACAGACACATAGATCAATGGAACATCATTGAAGATCCAAACCTGAGTACACACACAAAGGTGCCAAGAACACACAATAGAGGAAAGAGAGCATCTTCAACAAATGGTGCTGGCAAAACTGGATCTCCACCTATAGAAGAATGAAATTAGATCCTTATCTTTCACCTTGCGCAAACATCAACTCCAAATGGATCAAAGACCTCAATGTGAAACTGGAAACCCTGAAACTATTAGAAGAAAATATT
>NW_008354016.1:2426059-2444949 GCF_000622305.1 Nannospalax galili | reverse complement strand
TAAATTGGACAGAAGTTGCTCAGGAATTAAGGTCAGCAATCAACAAGTGGGGCCTCATTAAACTAAAAATCTTCTGTACAGCAAAAGAAACAATCAAAAAAGTGAAGAGAAAACCCAAAGAATGGGAAAAAATCTTCACCAGAGGTACACCTGACTGAGGTTTAACATCCAGAATATATAAAGAAGTCAAAAAACAAAGAATCGAGAGACCAAATGATCCAATTAATACATGGACTAAAGATCTAAACAGAGAGTTCTCAAAGGAAGAAATAAAGATGCCTAAGAAACATCTCAAAAAGTGTTCAACATCATTAGTAATTAGGGAAATACAAATTAAAACCACCCTAAGGTGTCACCTTACCCCAATCAGACTGGCTAGGATCAAGAGAACAAATGATACCAAATGCTGGCAAGGATGTGGAGAAAGGGGAATGCTCATTCACTGTTGGTGGGATTTCAAAGTTGTGAAGCCTCTATGGAAAACAGTGTGGAGAACTCTTTAAAAACTAAAAATGAACCTACCATTTGACCCAGTTATACCACTCCTTGGCATATACCCAAAGGACTCATCCTATTGTAGAGACACTTGTACATCCATGTTTGTTGCTGCTCTTTTCACAATAGCTAAGAGATGGAAGCAACCTACGTGTCCCTCAACTCACAATAGTTAACAAAATTATGGTATATTTATAATGGAGTTCTATTCAGCAGTAAAGAAAGATGAAGTAATGAAATTTGCAGGTAAATGGATGGATCTAGAAACTGTTATACTAAGTGAAGTAAAACAGACTCAGAAAAACAAATGACTTATGTTCTCCCTCATATGTGGGTCGTAGCACCAAATTGTTTTAAATTCCAGGTCCTTTTAATAAGAAGATGCTATACAGCAGTCCCTTCTGCATGAAATAACTACCATCATCATGACTTCAGCTGAGGCTGATTGCTAAACATATTCACAATTGCTGACGGTTGTGCTCATTCATTAAAGGAGTGCCAAGCAGGGTCACTGGACTCTTAACCTGAGTATCCAGCCACTCTTTCCAGCCAACTAGTCCAGCCTTGGAAGACAAAAGAAAAATGAAGAGCCCAATAGACGATGCTTTTGGGAGCTCTTGTCAAGAAACTCCAATGGACTCTCATATGAACATTTGAAAACTGCCCTGTTCTGACTTTTTTCTAGTTCCCTGTCTAGAACTTGTAATGCTAATTACTCTTGCCTTTACTTCTTGTTCACATCTCCCATTCATGATTCAAGAACTTTCTCCTTCCCTTAGAGACAAGAGTTATACAACTTGGGAGTCTTTTAGATAGATCCACTGAAGGGGTACTCCAATTGCCTCACCCTGCATCCCTGTTCAGCATGAAGAAGCCAGAGCAGTTGGCATCCCTATTCCCTATTAGCAATTTGGGTAACCTCTTCAGAGGATGGTGTGAGAGGAATAGGAGGTAGGAATTGGCTAGACAGTTAGGGTGAAAAGACCCCAAAGAAATGTAGCCAGTTTCTTGGCTACAAGTCAAAAAATGTCCTTGGGCCTGTTAGCAACATACTCTTTTCCAAAGGCCCAAAATGTCAAAATTATTTGGGAGCTTGTATCTAATCCTTAAAAGATTTTAGGGTTACCTCTTCCAGGGGTGGGGGGGGGATGTTGGAGGGGAGGGAGTGGGCATGGAGTTGATCAAAACACCTTATATACATGCATGAAACTCTTAAAAAGTTTTTGTAAAAATTAAGCAACAACAACAACAACAACAACAAAAACTTGTACTGAAGTACTCCAGTGCAGTGGGAAAGGTACAGGGGACATTGTTTTTCCATAGTGGTGAGGAATCCGGGAGATAGGCATCGGGTGGGGGCAGCCTGACAGATATCAACTTGAGGTACAAATGGAATGAACTTGAGAATTCAGAAGTTACCAGGGAAGAGAGTGAGAACTCAGTGTTTAAACTTGAAGCACAGGTAGAAGGGGCAGGTTGACTGCTGTGCTAGGGAGGGCTTAAACATCACAGAGCCACTTCCTGCCTCATCTCCGTGTACCTCGTATGTGAAGGAAAGGCATGTCTTGCTTATACTGAGCTGTATTTCTTTATGTTTATATGTGCACAAGAGTCTGATTTGTTCATTCCTGACAGGAAACACAATGCTTTTGGATCATAGACAGACATTAAAGTATTTAGACCATCTTGCCTCAGTTTCCCCTTGCTTGTCTCAGGGAGGGTGTTATGCATACAGTGGATTCAGTACTATAAAAGAATGCTGAAATTATGAATCTTGGAACCTAGAGTGTTTGGCACATTTTCCTCTCTTCAACTGAATGCAGTGGAGGGAGTGATGAGCAAGTGTTTTATAAACATAAGCAAATCCAATCTAGAGAAAAGAGATGTAGTAAAGGACCCAGGCATATTGCTTTGTGGAAGATAGATAAATGACTTCAGAGGAGGTACTCCTAAATCTCCTTTGAGGGCTGTGTCTTTGACTTCAGTGGCTTATCAATCATTTAGGCATTTTTCATTCCATATGCTAGAATTCCTCCCTCAGAAAACAATACCAATATGTGAAAGTGTGCTATTTGGAGACTAGTCTTCTGGACTCCTGCTTTAATTTTAGGTAAGGAAAACATCAGGGTTGCTTTATTAGGGATGTGTGCAAGTCTTCTTCAATCAAGTGGTCTCAGTAAATCTGAGCAAAAGCTTAGATTTGGGTTTCACTGATCCTGGGAAGAAATCTTAAACTTCTTTCCTCTGGGCAATTGTTAAGCTTTTGACTCTGATACATACTTGGTAAAGATTGAGCTATATCACTAGGGGGTAATTGGTAGCTCACAAAAGCTAAAGGATACATTTAATTGTCTTAGATTCACGAGATAATGAAAATAGAATTTCATAGCACAGCAGTTTAAATCACCCACTTCCTTGTAATTCATTTCATTGGCCAGAATGAAAGATTTATAATTCCCAAGTTATTGCTTATATTCCCAGTGTCTACCATACCACCTGTCACATCGTAGGCATTCAGAAACTATCTGTTGAATATGACTGAATAACTGGAGATGTATAAAAACAGTTCCTGTCCTTAAGAAACCACCAAAGAGTTCACAATCTAGTGGGGAATTGGCATTCTGTATAACACACATGTGTTGGAAATTCCAACAGTAGAAATTCATACGACATCCACCCAGCCCACACACTAGAATGTGAAATGTCAGTAAATTGCAATCTGTCATTCCTGACTAATGAATCTGTCTATAAAATTTGTAACATTTTCAAGTTCTAAATTTTATTATAATTACTTCATATGAAATGGAATACAGTTTAAGTAATGGGTCTTAAAGAGAAATGTGAAACATCATTTTATAGTGTATATACAAAGTTTCATTTTTTATATGAAAAATATTGAATTTAATGAATATGAAGCAGTTTCAAAACAAGTTTCTCTGTAAAAGAGACCTTAGCACTCTCTGGCTCTGCCGTGTCCCCCAGAAAGTTGACACCTGGGATAGAGAACACAGTATTTTTTTTTATGGCATCCAATTTCTAAATTATTCAAGCTAATTTCAGAAAACTATGTTCCAGTAACACATTGATTCAGCTTAACTCTTTAAGATGAACTGATTTCACAGTATAAATTGGAGTTCCTTTTTGAATAGTTTTTTATTGTTTTGAGAATTTCATACAGTGTATTGTGTTTCTATTTGGACCGTCTCCTCTCTCCATTCCCACCTTAATATACTCCCCTCCCGCACTTCATGTCCTTTATTATTCTTTTCTTTTTAAAAAAGACCTATTAAGTCTAATCTGTGTTTCCAAAATGCTCTTGGGTATGAGTCTGTCTCTTGGAGCTGGTCAACCTACTAGTGGCACACTAGTGAGGAAAACTGACTCGCCCTCTCTCAGCATCCGTCATTTGCCATTAGATCTTCAGCTAGGGTTGGGACTTCCTGTCCTGAAGCTCCTTTTTGGCAGGAGGACTAAATATTCTTTAGGAAGATCTGGGTAGAAATGAGTCTTTTCTCCTTTGAAGAAAGTTGAAGCAAGCATGTATGTAGCATCTGGAGGATTTTAGGGGAAAAGGGAAGCAATTAATTTATGTCATTGGAAAACATAAAATAATATTTAAAAGCTATACAATGATATAAGAGGTGTTAACTATTTTATTTACTGATTCTTAGAATAAATGTTTAACTAACATGTCAGGTTTTATAATGAGATGTACACTCACACATTGCTAAATGGACTCAGTAGGCTGTTTACACACACACACACACACATACACACACGTAACTAATAGAGAAGAGTTCAGGATATTGAGATGGGCAGAGTGTGGCAGAAGTTGGAGGGAGAGGGAAAGTTGGAAATGATGTAAATATTCATGTATGAAGTT
Organism: Nannospalax galili; assembly: GCF_000622305.1. Lineage (NCBI taxonomy): Eukaryota > Metazoa > Chordata > Mammalia > Rodentia > Spalacidae > Nannospalax > Nannospalax galili. The sequence continues at coordinate 2,440,571 of NW_008354016.1, read as the reverse complement.
CTCAAAAAATAAAAATTTAAATTACAAAAATAAAGGAAAAGTGTATCCTGTAACTGACGAGGGCTGCCAATGGTTTCAGTGTTAGATCAGTTTGCACCCCTTGAAATGTGAATGATAGCAAAAGGAGAAGCTATTTCAGGCACGTCTTTGTTCAGCACATTCTTGTAAAGCAACTGGAAATTCAAATGGAAAACACAGACGCAGAGTATTATCTTAGGAAAGGGCAGATTCTGCAAGTGGGTGGAAAATCTGCAAAGCTCTGGCTGTCTTTAGCTTATGGTTTCACTGGACCTTGCATGAGTTATTGCAGAGAAAGTGCCTATGGTACAGGTAGGATGGTAGGTTAGGCCAGAAGCTCCTCTCCCATTTCTGCAAGGTGATGTCATTGGTAAAAGACCAAATCAGAAGCAAAACAAAACAGGAAAAAGGGAAAAAAATAACAATAACAACCCCCAAAACTTGCTTGTAGAAAGAATAAGCAAAGAAACTATTATGTTAGCCTGAACTGTGAGACTGTTCTTTAATTCAGAACCATAAATAACCTCACCTAGTACTAAGTCAGAATTCTTATTACCAGCATCTTAAAAATCCCTAAAGTGAGAAATTAAAGTTATCATAGCTGAAAATGCACCAACTGCCTCCAGGGAGCAAACACAAATGATTTTTCAGGACACATCTTAACCACAGCTTGCATTCAGCACATGTATTTCCCGCTTCTATGAAACATATAAATAATTCTCACTCTTATGGAATATGGGTTGTAAATCCCTATTTGTAGTGAATCTGATTTACAAGGTAAAAAATTAAAACTCACAAGAAAGTAAGCCACCAGGAGTGAAACTGAGCTTCTGCCCTTAACTAGAATTAGATTCACAGAGGCAAGAGATATTCAAATTATCAGCTAAAAGATAAATAGCTGAGCTTAATGTATATAAATACTCATAGATATGGACATGTGAATGAACTGGAGACTACAACTGTGCTCAGGAGATATGATGAAGATACAAAGACACTTGTAGGAATAAATCGAAAAATTTATGTACAATATTGTTGAAAAAGAATTAGTAAACTACAGAGTGTTTCACAGGAAAGTTACACAATGAGGCACCAAGATGGGGAAATATGAAAGATTAAGGACCCTGAAGAATATATTGAGATGTTTCGATGCAAATAAAACCAGGTTTTTCTGTCCAGGAAACTAACTAGAGAATTTGAGGTAACTTTAGAAGAGATAAACGACCATTGCTTGGGTGCCTGACTTCAGGTCTGGAGCAGGGGGACAAAAGCATGACTGAAACCAGCACTATGACCAGAAGCAGGGGTAGTGAGCGACCACAGGTAACGCATCATTAAGACACAAGGGCTGACTTGTCTTTGGTCTGCAGTTTTGGCATCATGAAGATCAGAAAGAATAAGGGTCAGCTTTTCCAGTCATTAACTATATTTTAAGTCCTAACCTTTCAGTGAATAGCCTTATATTTCTTCCCTGTGGCATGGCCATCCTAAATATACTCACATTCATTTTCTGTATGACAGTTCTCTTTTTGCAATTCTTCTATGACCCTTTAAATTCTGTGATTCAATATTTACCAACAAGTATATTCCTTGTTAAATTTTCACCTCTTCTGTGCCATGCTGCTGCATTGCTTGGTGTATGGAGAAATGCATTCCATATGCATTTGTCTAAGGCCACAGACTGGGCAGAAACAATTTTGGTGACTGAACAGCAACACCATTGAATAAGTGTCTCCTTAATCTACTCTGCAGACAATTTATTTTCAAACCAGTAACCTCTGGCTTCCTTAGGCAAATGTCACTTTGGTTTATTAAAAGGTCCTAGAATTTCTTCAGCTGAAGGATGTGCTAATGCAGACACACTGCATATACTGAAACTTTTCTTGTTGCTGAATCTCATGGCTAACCCCTTTTCCAGAATTTAGATTTCTACTCTTTTACAATAGGCCCTTTCCTTAGGAATTGCAATGTTCAGAATTTTGGTCCTTAGAGTTTCAAAGTTTGGGGTTTTAACTTCTTAAAGGAATTTTACATAAGTACTATATTTACATCATTACCTCTCCTTTCTGTATCCCACTCAAACTCCTCCCACGCCCCCCACTCCCTCTCAATTTCTTGCTATCTTCTTTGACTACTATTGTTTTATACACTGAGTCCATTTAGTGGTATTCTTCTGTACATGTGTTCAGGGCTGACCACCTGGGACTGGATAATCTATCAGGCAACTTATACCTGGAGAAAAACTGATTCTCCCTGCCACAATGTCCATTCATTGCCTGTAGCTCTTCATCCAGAGGTGAGAGTTTGGGAAATTTCCCCAGCCACAGTGGCATGTCAACTTCTGTTTTGATCAGTTATGGACCTTTGTGGTAGTCTCCATCTGTTGCAAAAAGAAGCTTCTTTGATGAGTGTTGAGAGTCATGCTTTCTATTCTATCACATCATTGTCAAATATTAAAGATAGATATTGCATGAAGACCTAGAGAGTTCTAAATTATTTTGTGCATTTAGTCTTTCTCTTAGTGTTTTTTAATGCAGGATCTATGTATGTATGCCAACTTGGCCTTGAATTCGCAGGAATGCTCACTACTGGTTTTGAAATGTTAATAACTCATTGGAATTGAATTACTATCACTTCAATTTTGTGTGCAAACATTATTCACATATTTTTATGACCACTGGTATGTCTTCAATAAATCAACACGTCCTTTAAAAATATTTTTATTGAGTTTTAGTGCATTTCATACAATAGATCTTGATTAAATTTAGACCCCCTCCCCCATTCATGACCTCCATAGCCCCCCTCACTGGATTTCATGCATTCTGTCACATATGTTAAGTCCTATCCAGTCAAACATTTGTACCCACGTGTCCCTCGGTGCAAGTTCATCCACTGCAGTCTAGTCAGTCTACCTAGAGTCATGCCCTTAAAGAAGATCTGCTCTCCCTCACCCAGCCGTCATCAGTTGCCAATAATTCAGCTAGGGTTTGATCATCATCAAAAAATAAGAATAATTATGAATTAGATTATAACACACTGAATAAAAAGGAATAATATGTTCATAATTCTATTCAAAATGAGAGGAAGAGAAAAGAGGAAGGTTCTCCTTTACAGATGAATGCTGATAGAATTACAAGAAAATATTATCGGTGAGTGAAAAAAAGAGAAAAATGTACCTTTATAAGGGAAAGATTTGTCAGTCACACCTTAATTAAATAATCACTTTTAGCAACACCTTTTGAGCTGATGATACAATGCTGCTTATGTCATATTCCAGTCAAAGTTATTTTGTTTCACTCTAATTATACAGAAATACTAAGAATACAGATTGTTTTCAAGATTGTTGTGTCAAGGGTTAGCAAGATGATTCAGTGGTTAACATGCTTGCTGTGTAAGTGGAGGACCCGAATTACCTACTTAAAAGCTGGGTGCTTCATTTCATCTCTATAACATGGCTGTTGCGGGAGGCAGAGATAGTGGGTCCTGTGGGCTCACTTGCCAATTAGTCTAGCTGTAATGGCCAACTTCAGGTTTGGTGAGAGACCATATTTCAAATAAGTAGATAAATAGATAGATAAATAAATAAAATAAGAGAGAATCTACATCCCGACATTGAGTGCTAGCCTTCACATGTGCTTGAATGACCAAATGCCCCACTTATATATGTGCACACAAACATATATAACATGCACACGTGTGTACACACACACAAATTAAGAAAAGCGATTAAGAAAAGAGACTTTTGTTAAAAGATGAAACAGATTAAAATGAATGCTCTAGGTCAGTGTCGTGTAGTTGAAAGATTGAAAGTTGCAAATGTAATTTAAAATTTCCTGTGGCCATGTTAAAGAAAGGGAAAAATGTGAAATTAATTTTAATGATGTATTTTATTTAATATAAGATAAAATATTATTTAAACATGTGATTAATACAAAGCTATCAATTAGATAAGCTTTCTTTGTAATAAATCTTAGAAATCAAGCATGTATTTTATACTTACAGGACATTAAGTCCTTACTTGCATTAAGTACTCTATAGTGAGATGCTCTGGGGTACCAATCAGTCAGGGCAACTGTAGGTTAAAGTTGATCTAAGAGATTGTAATGCTCGATTAGATTGTGGATAAGAAAAAACAAGCATCTAGAAAATTTATTTTTGTGGCAATTAGATTTGAATACAGAGAATACAGTTGATGACATTGTTTACAATACCCACTCAAGATATAATAAATTTCTTCTCTTTAGACAGCATTGTGGTCCTCTCCATTAAGCTAGAGCTATGGTCCCCTTCCATGAACCTGGAGCTGTGGTCTCCTCCTGTGAACCTGCAACTGAATTTCCCTCCCATAAATCTTGAGCTGAAGTCTTCTTCTGTGAACCAGAGTTGTGGTCTTCTTTGGTGAATCTGGAGCTGTGATCACTTCTTGTGAACCTAGAGCTGTGGTTCCCTCTTGTGAGCTGGAGATATGGTCCTTTCCTGGGAGTTTTGGAGCAGTGTACTCACCCCTCCAGCCAGAGTTGTGGGCTCCTGTGAACTCAAGCTCCTGTGAACTCAAGCTGTGATCCCCTCCTATGAGCCTGTGGTGTGGCCTCTTTCCATGAGCTACAGTTGTGGTCCTCTCCTGTGAACTGGAGCTCTGGTCCCCTCACATGAACCTGAAGTTTTGGAACCCGCCTTGAGCCATGGTTCCCCGTTTTTCTGGTGGTAGGCTAATGATGGAGCGGAGTAGAGCATCGAGAATTTCCTGGCGTTGGGCAGCAGTTTCAGTCTTCTCTGAGTGATTACAGTCTCAGCCCTCTCCCCTAAAGATCACAGGTTGTGCAAGGCAGAGGCTTTGCCTCTTATACCTGAAGTAGGGGAAGCCTCTGTTATTTTCAGATACTGGTCTTGGGAGGACTGAGTCTCTGGAACACCCACCTCCCCTGAGGGCTAGGCTTGATGCTCTGGACCTCTCCCATTACTGGGCACCAAGATGTTTTCCATTATTTTTCTACTGCTCTTCTCCAGCCCTAGTATGCCTTCACCTGTGCCCTAATTGAATGTTTAGAGAGAAAAATTGCAGTCCTGGAAGTTACAAAAAAGAAGTAGAAAGTACTATGATAACTAAAGTGAGATAATTCTTAAACTAAAAATACATAATTATATCTGAAAACATAAATTTGAAATTTTATGTCTACTCTAACTGTTGAATATTGTGTACTGACAAAACTGTACTACTGAGCTTTAACAGCAATGTGAAATTTGTTACTGTTCCTATAATGTGAGTTTGTGATCCACCCCCTTTCCACATTTTCCAACCTATACAAAAATCTTTCAATGTAATCATGTTACTTCATAAAGAAAGTAATGTTAATAAAATATTTTTAAACAAAAATTTTTTAAAAAGCATTAATGAATTTCTTGAGTGAGTACTGTATGACCTTGTCTTCAAGAACTTCCTGAGAAAGTAAGGGTAAGATGTCAAATTGTTTGCAATCAACTTTTAATTGCTTCTTAAAATAGATTATGTGCACATGTATTTGTATAAGTATGCACACATATGTCAGTACAGTTATGTTATTTGATTTGACAACTAAATTAATAAGATTTATTTATTAGGTAACTATAAAACAGCATTCTTAATGATTAGAAATTAGGTATTATTTTTGGGAAAATATGGAATATTGTGAAAATTGACTATATATTAGTCCATAGAGTAAAAGTCAACAAACATCAGTGAGTTAGTATTAAATAAAATTTGTCCTCTAACTATTATGAAATTCCTTTAGGATAGGAAACAATGAAATGATAGTTCAAAATTCCAGAATTTGAAAATGAAATGTTTATGGAAGATGTGGAGGAGAGGTAAGAGGGTATATGGTTGTAAGTGGGACTCCAACTGAGGAAGCTTTTAATGTAGATGGGAGATGGTAAGGACCTGTATGAGGCAATATGATTGGAAAGCATGGAAGGTATTTAAGGAAGGGATTGAAGGAGAATGCATAGCAAAGGTGGTTTTGCAGTTTATGGATGAATGATACTGTTGTGAATCCTGAGAGTGACATGCTGACTGAGATAGAGCTGATTACTCAAAATTGGAGCTCATGAATGGTATATGCAAAATACAATAAACCTGTGATCCAAGCACACCCAGATGATACATATAGCCAAGGTAGAAGGGTTGGAAAGTAGTCAAGGAAAGAAAAGTATGTAGGAGACACAGGCAATAGCTGGAGGTGTTCAAGGAAAAATGAGGCCCTGAAGAGGACAAATGAAAACAGACAAACAGGAAAACCAGAAGTGAAGGAGGTTGAATGGGTGGGTGATTGATTTCAGTTCAGTGAATGTTTGATTCCAGCTGACCTCTGAGGAGAGCAGGGTAAATACGCGAAAGGGCTAAAGTCCTTTGGTTGATAGTTCTCATACTGTGCTTCTTTTATTTGATTTTATTATAAACTCCCTAAATATCTGTCACTGTATCTGCATTTTCATTTTTAGTCTCCCTATTTCTTTTCTTCTAATTATGTGAATCAGAAATTATTATTTTAATTTTTATTGTTGAATTTTTGTGCATCTCATTCACAACGTCCTACTGATCTTTATACGCTCTTCCCCATTGGACCCTCCTTTAACTCCCCCACTGGATTTCATGCATTCTGTCACTTATGTTAAGGTCTATTGAGTCGTTAGTAACCCCTGACATCCTTCATTGCACGTTCATCCAGAGTTCCTTAAAGAAGACCACCTCTTCCTCACCCAGCTGTAATCGGCTGCCCAATAGTTCTTAGGCTAAGATTGGGGCCTGCTACCCTATTCCACAGTTCTATGCTGGGTTTTTAACTGCTTGTCTGCGTGGATCTTGTGCATGCTGGCACCATTGCTGTAAGTTCAAATGTGCGAGGTACCAGGAGCCTAGAATACTCTGTATTCATGTGGTCACACACCTCCTCCTGTGGCTCTTACAATCTTTCTGCCTCCTGCTTTGCAATGGTCCTTGAGCCGGGGGTGGGTGAAGATTAATATGGGAGTCCTGCCCAAGGACCCGTACTCTACAGACTCTTATTCTCTACACTTTGGCCATTTGTGGCCATTTGTGTTCATTGCCCTCTGTTACATGAGGAAGCTTTGTTGATGAGAGATGACAGATGCATTAGTATTCTCTCTACTTCTTGTTCCACTAGGTTCCATAAGCTTTAGATATAGGGGTTTCATTGTAGATGTGTCACTTAAGGTTGGGCATTTCACAGACACTTAGTCTCTCTGTGTGACCAGTTTGTAAAAGACTCCATCTGTTGCAAAAGAAGCTTCTTTGATGCATGGTGACTGCCATACTTGTTTGTAAATGTAAGGATCAATATTTAGAACATACTAAGAAATTACATTTGTCTAGGGATGTGACAGCCTTGGGGTTTTCTCCAAGATCTATGACCTCTCCAGCCATGTGTATTTGGCTATGTTTACAGTACCATACATGAATTCTCTCCCATTGAGTGGGCTTTAAGTTCAATTACATAACTGTGGATTACCCCCAAGATAAAAGTGCCACTACTGCACCAATATAGTTTGCTGTGCTGGTCATTGTTATGGTTATTAGGTCTTAAAGCTTGGCTTGGACCACTGGCTGATGTTCTCCCTTAGCAGCTTGCATAGTGTTCTCCAAAACTATGAGAGTTAGCCTTCAGGGGAGCATATGGAAAAATGCACATACAGTATCTCTACATGAGTCCATATGGATAGCTAAAGGCTATATAACAAGGAACGATGCCTGACAGGAGATCCTCTCTTCTTAATGTTGGTCAGGGTAGTCCAAGAGACTCCCAAAATTACACAGGCTACTGCCACAGCCCTTGATCTCCTCTAAAAGCTTGAAGGTAAGACCCCATTGCTGAACACAGTGCATACTGTGGACACAGGACTTGGAACAATGGAGCTGGAGCCAGAAATTATCTTTCATGTTCTAAAACTGAAGTCCTAAGTTTCATAAAATTTATTTAGAGATAATACTTTACACAAAGGGCATACTTCTTAAACTCAGAGATGTTCTGATTTGTCTGAGCGGCACAGAAGGCGTATTTCTTTATCTTAAGGCTGAGCCTATTAGAGCCAAGGTTGGAATTTCATGTTTTAATGGCTATTGGAGCCCTCAAGTTTAATTTTTCACTGCAATTTAGGGGTTTATACCCCTATTTTGTATTTTGGATGTGGTCTTACATGATTTGGTTAAATGGAACTATGAAGGCTTTCACTTTAGAACTTAAAGGGGCTGAACCCAAAGTTTTTTGAGAATGCTGCTTCTCCTCAAGTGTAAAGATAGTAGTTTGCCAAAAGTTACTATTCTGTGTCTCATGTGAGATAATTCACAGGGAAGTGCTAACTGGTACTCTGGTATGTCATAAATAGTCAATAGTGTTAACATTTTGTTTTTCATCCCTCCCAAATGCAATGGTTCTTGTCATACATTTAAAATCACACAGTTCAGCCTAGTGTGCTCCACTATGTGTTGGCACTGAGGCTCCAACTACATTGTAGACTTTTTAAACACAGGTCTTGCCTCATGTGTGCCCTATGCCTTTATATTTTTTAGTGTACCAGAGCTGGGAGTTGACAGGCACTTGGCAGATATATGACCTGTTAGAACAGGTCTGTTATAATGGCGCAGACTATCTACTTTTTCCATTGTCTATACAGGGCAGAAAGCAATGGCAACTTAAAAAGTTCTATGTGAATTTCTGTTTTAACTCTAAACTAATTTTTAAAAAGTTAGACCTTTGCCTTTTCTAACTCCCTATTAAACAATGAAATTTTTGGCAAGCAGTGTTCCAGTTTGCATTAACTAATGGCCTGATAACTTATTTTAAAACAGTAGACCATCCTACATAAACTAAGATTTATGATGATAAAGAAGATGTTAATACTGATATGTAGGAATGAGACCCTTTGTGTTCACCGGAATGTGCTGTACCATTGCAGGCATTTTTCTGGGATCTATCTTTTATTGATATATGCAGTTCATTTATTCTATATTTTTCAACCTTAAATTTTAGTAATTGTAAAACATCACAGTAGTATGGGGTGGATAAACTATTCAAATGTGTTTTATGAATATCTCTGTCCTAGTAATGTTTTGAAGAATATTATACCTTTTATTAAAAAAAATCTTTGATTTGCAATTTAATTTGAAAAGTATTTTTAGAACTTAAAAACTAATAGTAGTATACAATTAAAGCTTTTTTTAATTTCAGAAAAAGTTAATTTGAGTAAAATAATGACTGATATTGAATCTGTGAGTAAGAAAATGGAGAAAGAAAAGCAACAGCACCTTAGGAAGTCCAGGTAATGTGCAAGTAGATAACCTGTATTATGAATACATACACAGACGTATTTTCTTCCTCTTTGCCAATATTCTCTGACCAACTGCAGTGGGCTCTCAAGCCTATTAACATCCCAGGCATGAGGCTAATTTATCTTTCTACTCCAGCCCTTCAAAGCATATCAATTATCAAAATTTTAGTTTTCAGTTCAATTAACTTTTGAACTGGAGGATGTCTGAGTAGTTAAGCAAACCATCTGGGTTTTACAGTGCATAAGCTCAAATCCAATTTGTGTCTTTCTTGAGAAAAATGCCATATTTTATGATAATATTACATAAGTTTGGAATTTTAATAACTCCTTTGCAGCAATTATGGAGCAGAATAAGTTATAATTTTCCTTTTAAAATCTAATAATTAAAGGTTAGTCTCTTCCTGACAGAAGGTGAGGCTGACTCTACAGAACATAGTTGGAAGGCAAGAATTTTGAGCATTGCTTCTGTTCTCCAAGTGTCTGGAGATGGGTCAGTTTTCTTTTCTAAATTATTCTGCAGGAATCCACACGATCTTCCAGACACCTTTACAATGATGCGCCAAAGTTGTTAATCCTCACACTACACACAGAACTTCTCAAAACCCTTCAGCACATATTTTATAAATGTAAATACTGCTCTGTTAATACATATTTTTGATGACTTATTTTACATTAATTCATTAATATAACATTCTAGACATTTGGAGTAATTGGTATAATGTATAAATACAAGAAATTGGAGAGCGTACTGCCTTATCATAAAGAATGTACTAGGTGTTCCATTCTTATGTTGCCACAAATTGCACTGAGTACTAAAATTATCCTTGCTCAAAGTAATCACTTTCTTGGACTAAATACAACATAGTACTGAAATTTGAACAAGCAGAAAGTGTGTGCAGTTTCAAAACAGAAATTTGATTTTATTTATGATAAAGGAAGATACAAATTATAAAGGAAAATAAATTATCATATTGGGAGCTCTGTTGTTTTTCAATGACTTCCTTTCTCTCTACTTAACTCAAGATCCAGACTGGCTTAACAAGGCGGTAGTTGTGTAAAGGGTGCTGAAATAAGCCGTCAAAGCAAATGGTTTAGTCTTCCTCATCAGCTTCTAATAACTAGGAAAGTTAACTGAACTCATTTAAAAATCATTTTCAGTATGTTTATATGCAGCCAGTAATCTAAGGAACAATAATAATGACTTAGGAACAAATGGGGTACTCATTGATAGTAAATCTGAGCAGTTATAATATTTTTCAATATATTGTCTATCTCAAGAGGGTTAACTATTTCTCAGAGAATTGTTTTTCTGTTACTGGTGGAAGATAACAGTCTCTTGATAGCCAAAGTTCCCATTTTTTAATGAAAACATGTCCTGTTTAATGAGGAAGATCAACACCCTTTGAAATTAAGAGCAAGTACATGTGCTTCAATGATAGCCCAGGGCACATGAAGTCTGAACTTCAATCCACCTGGGCTGCCTTGTCCTTATTTATAGCTAGTTTATGGCGGTAACTTGTTTCCTACCTTAGCAGTTAGCTTCATTTCATTAATGCTGGAGTGTGATAGGAATGCAGCGGGAAAGACAAATAAGTGTTTTGGGACATGGTGACTCAGGTTCTTTGAAAACCTGTGTTTAAGAAGATAAAAAAGGCATCAGACCAAATTTTTTATTGAAATCTGGTTCCCCATCTAAGCAGATAAGAAAGCTAAGCAGTGAGGCTGTAGGCCGCAGAAGGAAATGGAATAGAATCAGTCAGGCAGTCAGGTAGACGGTTGTTAACAGTTAGACTCTCAGAATAATTAGCATGTATTACCAGGCTAAGTGTCTGGGAAAGGTTTCTGTTCAAGTTACACAGATGCTTTTGGGAGAGATTTTGTCTCTCCTACAGTTCTTTTCACGATGTCTGGGAAAGTGCTTAGGGTTAAGATGTTACATAACATTTTTAGGTAGGTTATAAAAATACTGAGTGAACAGAAGAAATATCTTTGGACAAAACATGAAAAAGAAATACGACAGAATTCTATAAATGCATGGTTTCTTATTTTTCCACATTTTCCTATATTTGACATGCAGAAAATGAAGTTTCTGAATTTTACATTTAACCTTAAAAATGTGTGTGGTTGCACATGCCTTTAATCCCAGCACTTGGGAGGCAGAGGCAGGTGGATCTCTGTGAGTTCAAGGCCAGCCTGGTCTACATAATGAGTTCCAGGACAGCTGGGGCTACAGGGAGACCCTGCCTCAAAAAAAAAAAAAGTGATGTTCTTCACTCTACCTTCAAAATCTAAATTCAAAAACTATCATGCATTGAAATCCTGGTTTTAGAACAATAATGGTAGACTTAGGTACATTCTAAATGTTAATTTTCTGGAGCTGGAGAGATGGCTCAGTAGTTAAGAGCGCTGGCTGCTCTTGCAGTGGACCTGGGTTCAATTCCTAGCATCCACATGGCAGCTCTACCCATCCGTAACCCATTTCTAGGGTTTCCAACACCTTCTTCTGATCTTCATAGGCATTACATGACAAGGGACACTTGCATACATGCAGGCAGTACACTCATAGAAAATAAAAATAAAAAATGTTAATTTTCCATTGTCATTAAAATTCACTTACTATCCACTTATTTACTAGCACTTTTGTTTTGGTTGATAGTACTTGGTTCATTTGAAAGTAGGACAGCTGCGTTTCTATAAATGGTCTCTTGTAATTTAGGCAGGTCGATTGGGCTTCTTTAGCTTTGTAGTCAGTGAGAGTTTCCTATGCTGTACATAGCCATTTATGCTTAGGTACTACGATCAGTTCTGTAGCAGCACTGTGATAGACTACCTCATTGCAATCCCAGTGATCATTTTTCTTCATCCCCTTTCATACGTGCTAGGATGATTAGCATGCATCCCAGCTTTGAAGCAATTCTTTCTTCACCTTAATGCTTTCTAAATATTTTTCTTAAAAAGATAAATTGTCTACTTCTGTTAGAATTTTTCATTAGATTATTGAAAAAGTACCATTTGTTCTAATTTGAATATTAAATAGTACTTGGTTAAAGAGCACATATTAGAAAGCAAAGCAAACTTTCTAGTCAATGAATTTTTTTAGAGCAATGAACTTTTGCCCCATTCTGTAGCATATAAATGAATGCTAGAATTTCAGGTGGAATTGTCTCAGTTCTTTGACCAAATTCATGGGTATACCTTATAAATGACAATGAAATGCATGTGTCTTATAATTTGGTTACTTATTCACTATTTATTCAGTGTCTACATTGTATCAGATATCAAGCCGCCAGGACAGACACAATCTCTTTGCCAATAAATGATAATTTTTTCTAAGGAAAAAATTTTGTGTACTAAAAACTTGTAACATGTAACATCTAGACAGCAATTCCATTTCTAGAGATTATCTGAAGAAAGTGAGCAGCAGCACAACAGGAACGCACAAAGGTTTTCATCCTTTTTACAAATCACAAAAAAATGTGAGCAACCGCAATATCCATAAGATTGGTAAATAAACTATAGCATATTAAATTCATGTAACAGAATACTATGCAATAGGCAATATAACAATGAGCATCTTTGTATATTTATGGAGATATTCATAATAAGTTAAATGCAAAAAACTATTTAGAAAGTTCACATGCATTTATGTAAACATAAACATTTAAAAGATATGGAATAAATTATAAAGCTTATCGTGACGAATGAAGTTTGAATATAACAGCATAATATAATTTCTGAAGCCCCGCTGACTGACTTCAAATTGTGGCTCTACCCATTTCAAGATGGGATAATCTGACCCACATAACCCCTACCCATTTTGCTTCCTTCATGTATAGAATGGGTACAGTAAGAACAAATACAATACCTAGATGCTCATAGGAAGGATTAAGTCAGATAGGACCTGTAGAAGTATCCAAATAGTGCCAATCCTGTGGGAAACACTCTGGATGTGCCTAGTGTGTAGGAAACACTCTGGATGTGCCTAGTGTGTAGGAAACACTTTGGCTGTGCCTAGTCTATGGGAAATGCTCTGTGTTTATAATCACTAGTAAAATATCAGAGTGATGGGATTAGGGTATATTTTTATTTTCCTTTATTTTGGTTATTTTCATTTCTAAATTTTCTACATGGTTCCAGACTCTTGATCCAGCTGATATGATTGAATATGGAAAAGGTGATTTAAAATTTCTTATGAAACAATGAGGAAATATATATTATGATTTTTAATTTTTTTGGTTTCTGTTGAATGAGGCCATCTCAGAAAGGATGTTGCTGCTTATCAGCCATACTCAGAATAGTATTATTCTTTCAATAAGTATTTACTCTGCAGGATACTGAGGATGCCACAGGGCTAATCCTGTTGGCCAGATATTTTGAAACTAGCTTTTAATCTTGCAACCTTAATCTTGAGGGTTTGTATTACAAAAGGACTATTAAATCACTCAAAGTTATAACTCTATGTTTTAGAAACAGAATATGGGAGCACCTCCACATCCTTCCCTCCCATCCCGGCTTGCCTTTACAAAGAATAATCTCTGCTGTGGGATTTCGTAAAGAAGCTGGTGAGTTCATTAGGCAACTGGTCATAGCAATACAGTGATTTTCATAATTCAAATCAAAGACTTAGTATTGAACAAGAGTCACTGGGTTTATATTTCATTTTAAATACTGTGTCAAAGATAAAAGAGATTTTTGGAAACAACTACTAAGAACTAATTTTGTTCCTTTATTTAAACTTGACAAGTTGGACTTAAAAAATGTGTGTGAATACTGAATGTTGTAGGAAATTATAATGATAAATTATTATAAGTTATGGGGCTGGGGAGATGGCTCAGTGATTCAGAGCCCTGGCTGTTCTTGCAGAAGACCTAGGTTCGAATCCCAGCACCCACATGGTGTCTAACAACCATCTGCAACTCCAATTCCAGGGGATCCAATGCCCTCTTCTGTCCTCTGTGAGTATTGCATGACACAGGTGCACTTACATACATGCAGGCAGTGCACACATACACATAAGATAAAAATAATAAATAAAATATTAAAAAACATTTTATACCAGAAAAAATTTCACATGGGAGAAAAAAAAAATCAGTGAATCTAGTGTATCAGGTTAGTGAAAGCCTAACTAAAATATTAAAAGCAATTAATAAACATAACTTTGGTTACTTTTTGTACA
>NW_008354016.1:2398647-2426005 GCF_000622305.1 Nannospalax galili | reverse complement strand
TGGTACTTTAAAATTCTGTGATTGCAATTGGAAAGTCTTTGGAACTTAGAGACTATTTGAAGACCCAGAAGGGATATTGAATTAAAGAAACTTTTGTAGTTTTCCCTCCTTTTAACATGTTACTGATTTTCTTCAGCTTTAGGCTGCCATTAAAAGAAAGATCTTTTTATGGAAGTTTGACTTTGGAAGAAATTTTTATGTTGGCAGAATAAACTCCTTCTTGGGTCACAAAGGCACTGTTACATAAAGTGTTCTTATCTTACTTTAATTTTACCATCCTTCCTTTAGATTATTATACAAGGATTCAAAGATCAAGTGGAAACTCATTTTCAAACTTAATTTCTATAAAATACATTTCCTTAATCCAAATAATATTCATTCAAAATGTTAAAATTTGTAAATAAAATGCAGAATCTTGATACTGTATATTAGGTATGTTTTTCAATTTTGAATTTTATATTGGCCCATAGCTAAAATTCTTTGATGGCTTTAGTCGGGTAATTAGGCTCCAGGGTAATAGAATAATATGTGCATCTTAATTAGAGTCTAGAATGGAATATCTAGGGCTTATGAGATGGCTCAACTGTTAAAGGCACTTGTCCCCAGGCCTTACAGTCCAAGTTCAATCCCCGAAACCCACATGGTAGAGAGAAAACTGACATGTTCTCTGACCTCTACATACTTAGTTACATGCCAGACCTTCAAAAAATATATGAAAACAAAAAGAATTGGGTATCTATGTGTAGAAGTAAATACTGGTAAATATTTACATAAGATATAGAGTTTAATGGGTATAGTAGATTTTTCCTTTTGTGAGGGGGTGACAGGGTCTCCCTATAGCCCCAGATGGCCTGGAATTTGCTATGTAGACCAGAATGTCCTCAGTCTCACAGAGATCTGTCTGCCTCTGCTTCCCGAGTGCTGAAAGTAAAGGCGTGCGCCATTCTGCCCAGCTGTGTAATAGTTTTAATATATTAATATTGACATTACATAACTTTAAAAGCTGAGGCTTGCAGCTCTTCATTGATATGCTAAAGTCGTACTAATTCTATGGCAATATATCCAGAAATATCACAGGTTGGTAATATCTTCAAATAACGTATCGCAGATAAATCACACATCTTCGCCTTGTAGAGGGGCTTTTGAACTCATTGACGGGGTTAACAATTCTCATGGTTTTAACTTGAATGTTGAAATTCAGTTGTCCTTTTCCCCCTTTTATATGTATGAAGCTTACTTATTCAAAGGCTCAACCATTGTCTATTTAGTGCTACACAAAATATAGAAGATGTTTCTAAAATGTTTTTTGAGAGAATCCAGCTACAGCTTGTTGTGCAATTGAATGAGCAGGTTCACAAGCACCTGTAGTTGAATGGAAAGGTACAGGCTCACAAGCACCTGTAGATTTGCTAACAGTTCTACCCAGGCAAAAATATTCTTCTAAATAGCTGAAATATTTACTGATGGAACTATAACTTTATGACAACAAACAACTCCCTGTTCTTCTCATGGCACCTGCCACATAATAAGCATTAATTCATGCTGAACAAATGCATAGATGCAAATTAAAAGGAGAAGCTACCCAAATGTATCATAGGTTCTAAAGTGTATCTCTGTGTCACTTCCTGCATAAACTAAAATTGTATATAGTCACCAAAAGAAAAAAAAGAATCTGGGAAGTAAAATCCTTGACATTTTTTATAGTTTTTCCAAATGCAATGACTGTAGGTAGACTTAAGCGATAGTGTTGTTAAATGAAGTGAAATATTACATGGTTTATATGCTTTAAAACCAAATTGTTCAGAAGATTATTAGTTTTATGATATTAAAGGTCTCTCAATACTTATATAATATCACAGGGAATTATAAAAAATATGCTGAAAGTATAAAATTACAATAAAACCTCATTTCTAAATGTTTTAGGCTTGTGATTCCTTCTTCTTTGAAAATGAAATTTATCTTTAATAAAATAATAGTAGATATTTAGTTAATGTTTTTTGAATGTGAAGTTTTAGTTTTACTTTGTTTGGTTTTCAGCTAAACCATTCTTTTGTAACTGAAGTAACTTTTAAAAAAAGTACTAGAAATGTCTGAAGACTTGGTGCCAGCAGTTTAGTTTATAAAATTAAATGTGATTAATATTAATTTTACTCTAAAATCTATGTACATTCATTGCTTTGCATATTGAATGAAAAACTACTTTTCAAGTGTTTTTTCCAAGTTTATTTTAAGTACATATTCAAAATCCTATTTAGCATAAGCTTTTACTCTTGTCATTATTATAAGCCTATTTACTCAAATGTGCCTTCAATGATTATATGACTCATTCACTAAAGTCTATTAAGTAATAGTGTTACTTAAATACCAAAAAATATAGAACTTGCTATTTCTTCTGAAGGGCATGGTCATTTACTAAATCTTTAAAATTTCCAATACATTTTTAGAATAAATAATTGTTTTCATTGAAAGAAAAAGGTAAGGAAATTAGAGTGTAGGAATCAAATTTAAATGGATAATTAAGTGATTGCTCTTTGAAACCTCACCTTTTAAATCGTATAGCAGAGTGCTCACTAGTTAAGACGTTGGAGTTACTTAAATGAGGCTTTAGAATTCTGATTCTTCCAGTTTCTAGGTGGAAACCCTGTGGAAATTACTGAATCACTTTGTGACTCTGTTTCTTCTTTGGATGCATGGAGGCTAATAACAGCACTAAACTTAGAATATGTAGATCATGAATGCCTGTTTCAAGGCACATGTCTGATGCTCACCAACATTTAACTAGAGTTCTTAGTCACAGTTGCCTAGATATGAATGGGTCGTAAAGCACAAAAGGCTCCAAAACCAGGTGTGTAAGGACCTATCTTATAAGTTGTACTGCTAGAATCACAAGAGACACCACATTACAACACAGACTTCACAATTTCTGAGTGAACTCAGGATGTGTGCAAACACAGTGGACCCTTATAGAGACATCTGTTTTTTCCATGGTCACTGTTGCCATCTTGCTTAAGATTCAGAACCATCTTGGGGCCAACGTCTGTATTATTTTCCTGTTGCTGTGACAAAACACAATGACCAAGACAACTTACAGAAGGAAGAGTAATGTATTGGGGCTCAGGTACAGAGGGATAAGGGTTCATCATGGTGGAAGAGGTATGGCAAGACTCAGCCAGAGCAGAAAGCTGAGAGTTCACATCCTGAAGGACTCACAGGAAACAGAGAGAACAAGTTGCAAGTGGCATAAAGTTGTGAACTCTGAAAGCCTGCCCCCAGTGATGCATTTCCTCCAGCTAGGCCACACCCTGTAAAAGTTCCATGACCCTCCCCATACAGGGTCACCAACTGACCAAGTGTTCAAATACTTGAGCCTATGGGGGATGCTTTCATTCTGACCATCACATTGCCTGTTTGCCTTCCTACTTCAGTACTCTCAAAAAGTCACTTTTAATCTGATACTGTATTAAGTACACCTTTTCTCCAATAGTTTCAAAGCTCTTTGCTTATTATTATGGTTCTAAGGAAACAGAACCACAGTATAAATTGTTCATATAGGCACTTTTAACAGAATTTTTCAAATGAACCTGTCTGGAAGGACAGAGTTGAGTCTGAGAAGCCCATGTTACTCTAAGTAACAATGAGTTCTGTGGCTTGGTGCTGATCAACGTTGCCAGCTCTAAGTTTTGCTGTGTAATTCCAAGGGAAGAATGAAATTGTCATTTGGGAAAGGGATAGAAGGCTAGAAAATTTTATTTTTGTGTGGCCACTTCACAACTACTCAAACATTTTCTTTTTTAAAAAAAATTATTTTATTTATTTTTATATGTATGAGTGCCTGCATGTGTGTAAATGCACCCATGCCCTGCAATGCCTGCAGAGGTCAGAAGAAGGCAGAGTTCCCTGGGACTGGAGTTGGTAGCTGCCATGTGGGTGCTGGGAATTGAACCCAGTCCTCTTCAAGAGCAGCCAGTGCTTTTAACTGTGGAGCCATCTCTCCAGCCCTCAAACATTTTCTATAGACTGTTAGTAGGGGAGAACAGGGATCTCCCAGTCTCTGCTCCCAGTTTTTGCAACTTGTAAAGTTCACAGCCTTGAGACTCTTGGGGTGAATCTTGTGACATGTATGGTCTACAGCTCTGTCTATGTCAGTCTCCACAGACAAGGACTTCCTTTCACTTGTGACCACTAAAATCTGTTTTCGATAACTCTGTGTTTTCTTTTCTCACTTCACTCCAACCTCTCCCATTCCTGGAATTTGAACTTGTCAAATAACTAGAAAAAATACTTTACCCCTTTAAAGTGTTCTCTTCACACTCCTGTCCTAAGTGAAGTCTGTCTTAATTTCTTCTTCAGCTCTCTAAAGCAGGGCTAGGTCCCTCTCCCTCATGCTTCTGGGGTTAGAGATGGAGAAATATCTTCCTTGTGCTTCATCACAGTTGTTTCTAGACCATTCTCTCTTCTTCTTCCCTAAAATTCTCAGCTGGACTCTCATGTCATCCAACTACATTTTCCATGAGCTCTCTTACAGTAATCAACAGCTTCTACTGAGAGAGTCCATTCCTGGAATTGAGGGTTTTTTGTTTTTTTGTTTTTGTTTTTTTTCCATTAGCCTATGTCTAGAAGGTCCAATGGCTGTCTACTATAGGGTAGCTCCTTTTAATTTCTTTTTATAATATATATTTTAAAACATTGCATGTTCTCATAGCTGAATGCTAGCTTTGAAATATTAGATATGCATGTTTCAGTTTGAAAATCCAGAGTGGTCAAGAAACTAATAAATGGCCATAGACGGGGGTTCTTTGGAGGGGTGGTAGATACAGTGATATGAAGGGGAAAGAGGAACATTAGTGAAGGGCTAAATGGGGTGGGGAACGGGAGGGCAGGGCAGAGGAGGAAGTATGGGGAGGGAATAAATAACACTGAAGGCCTTTAGAGAAAGTCATATAAAAACCTATCAGTATAGAAGTTTCTTAAAGAATTCAGCATTTCTACCTGAATGTTTAGTAGTCATTTCAAATGTATCCTGTTCATCTCAGGAACTGTGTATATGTTGATTTCTCTGCGTGGAATGTTCTTTCCCTAGGCTGTCTCAGACGTCACTCCTTCACCGTTCTTAGGCTTTGCCTAAATGCCTCCTCGAAAGTGAAGCCATCCTGAAGCCATCTGTTAACATATCTCCCAGTCATGTCTGCCTTAAGACATTGGGACATTTTGCCTACTTGACATAATGGAGATTTATCTGTCTCTTCCTGCAAGAATGGGATCACCCTGAAGACCTGCAGTTTTGACTAATTCCTTCACTGAATTCCCTGAATAATGCCTGTAATGAGGAAAGGATTACTATAATTGGTTGGATGAACTAGGATACCGCTATTTTGTAAAACAATTGTACCATTGTACCATTTGCACATTTTCTGACTCAGTTAAGAATGTAATCTAATTTATCAGAATCACATTTTCACTCATGGAGTTCAAGTATTTTGTTTCATTCTGAATTAAAAACACAAAGAATATAGCTATGGGAATTTTCATTTTGTTTGTTTCTTAAAATGCTGGTTATATGTTAAAAGATAACTCTAAAAAACAAACTGGACTATCAGCAAAGCATAAAAACAAGTCCAGGAAAAATAGGAAAGCCATAGGTTCCACAGGGGCCAATGTTGTTTAGAGTTTACTTCCATGGCTCCTATTGGCCTAGAATTCCTAGTTAAAAACTCAGTCACATGGGTCAGCATGTGGAGAGGGCTCAGACCTAAATGGCATACCTGTATAACACTTTCTCCTTCTAAGGCTCAAGGATCACTGTGGAAGAGGGGGCAGAAAGACTGTAAGAGCCAGACATGGTGGATGGATATAAGGAAACTGTGTTTTCTGAACAAGATATAGCAGTTATGCATACATATGAACCCACAGCACTTGTGACAGCATGAATGAGACTTGAGCAACCTCAAGCCAGACTAAAACCCAGCATAGAGAGGGTATGTGGGCAAGAAGCCTTAGCCTTAACTTAGGGAGTATCGGTAATTGATAGCTTCTGGGGAGTGGGGGAAAGCTGGTTTTCTTTAAAGATGTGATGCCTGGTAGGTGGACCAGGCTTCAAGGCATGGACCCACCCCCAAGAACATTTTTGTAACACAAATTGGACTTTATAGGCCTTAATAAAATAATAGAGGGCATGAACAAAGGGGCTTTAGGGAGGTGGGAATGGATCTTGGAGGAGATGGGGGAGGGAGTCTGACCATGATCAAAATGTGGTATATGCAATTCCCAAGGAATCAATAAAAATTTTATTTCAAAAACTATAACAAGAAGCTTAGCCACACACTTTCCTCTCGTCTTTTTTTGTTAGTTTGCTCTCATTCCACTGTATATATGAATGTATATATAAATGTTTTCTAGACAAGAACATATATGGTATGGGGTTATTATGGTGGAATCTTCTTCCAGTAAGATAATGGAGCTTTTGTTAGGACAGCCATAAAGTGCTACACATCTGGGATGTCAAAAATACCTTCTAAATGGTTTTTCTTACAGAAATAATTTAAAACAAGTAAAATTTTGTCAGTAGTTTCATTGTATTCAGATAAACATAAAATTTAAATGTTTCATTTTTATATTATAATAAATACATATAATTATACAAAAGATCATTTAGAGAAAACACTTTAATTAGCAGCTTGTTTTATTTCCTTATGATTTTGTTTTCCTTTCACCTCAAAGGTGAACAACCAGACAGTACTCATTTGAGCATTTCCTCTAGTTAAGTCTAATATCATTTGATTAATTGCACAAAATCTTTATTTTGCAAAAAATAAGGAAAAAGATGAAAAACTAAATAAAGCAATTGGCTCTAAAAATAATCTTTTGGCTAAGTGTCTCTCAGATGGTTAAGTCTGCTTGGAGTTGTGGAACTCCATGTTAGTTTCAATCTGTTACAAAAAGAAGCTTATTTGACGCATGGTGAGAGGTGCACTTGTCTGTAAATATAAGGGTACATATATAGAGTATATTAAGAAATTACTTTGGTATAGAGATGTGGCAAAAGTATGTTTTTCTGAAGGATCTATGACCTCTCCAGCCATTTGTACTTGGCTATGCTCACAGTACCACACATGAGTTTCCTCCAGTTGAGCCAGGTTAATTCCAATTAGGCAGCTGTTGTTTACCTTCAAGATAAGAGAGCCATTACTGCACCAACAGCAATAGTTTGCTGGGCCAGTCATTATTGATTTTTAGGCTTTACAGCTGGGTATAACCATTTGTTGATTTTCTCTCTGGGTAGTTTGCATAGCATCTCTGATACCATGAGAGCTAGTCTTCATGAAGGAGGCTTCTAGATCAGTTCCAGCTCAATTGCTCCAAGTCCTGTGTCTGAAGTATGGTCTTACCTTCAAGTCCTGGGAGGCAATCAAGAGCTGTGGCAACTGCCTGTGTTGTTTTGGGTGTCTCTGGACTACCCTAACCAATTACTCAGAGGAAGGTGTTTTTCTGCCTGGCACAGTGTTTTTTGTTATATAGCCTTCAGCCACACATATGCTTTCATATATAGATAGTATGTATATTTTTCAGGAGGTCGTTGAACGAATATATTTCTCTCTGGTTTTTATATTTTGTTTTTATTATCTCTCCTCTCATTCCTCCTGTACACCCCTTCCAACTCCCTCCCCAGTTAAAGAACCTACCCCCTTTTCCCCATTACCCCCTGACAACACCCATCTCCTACTATCCCCCCCCTCTCAGGAGCTCTTTCTTCTCTTTACCCCCGTGGTTGCTTCCCATTTTCCTGGCTTCTGCAGTTACACATTGAGATACATACTCATATCTAAGAATTCAGAGCATTTTCAATGCAGACTCTACACATAAGATGAATGCAATTTTTCAACTCTCACCAGAGAGGTTTCCTTAATGTGGCAGATAGTGATTAACACAGAATCCACAACTGATCAATATGCAGAGAACAGAAGGCCCCGGTGCCCATCTCTGAATAGGACACCTATTTCAAACTTCTGCCATTCAAGGTTCAGGGATCATTGTGGAGGAGGGGACAGAATGATTGTAAGAGCTAGAGGTGGTTAAATGATCACAAGGAGACAGAACTTTCCAGGCAGCTGGTCAGTTACACATATGAACTCACAGCAATGGTGACAGCATCTGCAAATCCTATGCAAGTTCAAAACAGAAAAAAAATCAAGCATAGACATAAGGAAGTGGCCAAGAATTTCTACTCATAGAAGGAACTTTTGGCAACTGACGGCTGCTGAAAGGGAAGAAATAGTCTCTTACAAGGACAGGACACTTGGTAGGTTAGGCAGGCTCCAGTGGATAGACCCAGGCTGAGGCACATGTGGGAACACAAATCAGGCTGTGTTATATGTATAATGGAGTACACTGAATTGGGTGGGGACAGTGGGAGAAGTACATATGAGGGAGCAGATCCAAGTACATGAAAATAACAAAAATTTAGTGAAAATAAGAAAGTCTTTTAATATATCAACAAATAATTGTTCAGTTGTATGGCGAGACAAAAATCCTAATTTATCCAATTTATTCTGATTAACATTTATTGGTGTCCCTCAGCTGACGAGTGGTTAATGAAAATGTGGTTCATTTATATGATGGAGTTTTACTCAGCACTAAAGAAAGATGAAATCATGAAATTTGCAGGTAAATGGGTGGAATTAGAAACTGTTATACTAAGTGAGTTAACACAGACTCAGAAAAACAAACAAACAAACAAACAAAAAACCCAAAATGACGTATGTTCTCCCTCATATATGGATCCTGGCACCAAATCCTTATAAGTGAGTATATATCCAGACATAACTACAGGAACCAGGATAATGGAAAGGAAACAGGGAGGTAAAGGAAAAGAAAGAACCTGAAAGAGAAGAACAGCAGGAAACAGACATTAATAAGGGAGATATTTTAAGGGGAGGGGGAAAGGAACGTTGTACAAGGAACCTTGGGCATAAAAGGAAGAAGGAGCTCAAGAGAGGTGGGACCATAGGAGAAGGGTATTATTAAGGGAGAAATGGAAAAAACAGGCACCTTAAATGGGGAAACCATGGTGGAAGGGTTAGACAATGTGAGAGAGAAATAATGCCTAGCTAGTTTTAGAAAACCAGAGGGAACCATATTAATTGACCAACCTACTGACAAATTATACGTACAACTAGCTCAAGGAATATAATACATGTCTAGGCAAGGTTTATCTGAGAACATTTGGTCTTTGCCCAAGCTTTATCTATATAACACATGGTAATTAAAAGTACCAAACTGGTGGAACTAACCTTTTTGGATGTCTAACAGCCATACTTTGAGGCCTACACTAGTTTGGTCAGAGGGACATAAAGAACAGTTTTTGCTCCTTGCCCTCCTAGGTCAACTAAGCTCCAAGGGACTATGAGCATCTCTCAAAATGTCCTGTAACTGTGGTGAGTCACCTGTCCTCTTGATCAAGGAGGCCATGGAGACCCCATCAAATGGACTTGAACCAGTGTCCAGTCTACGAAGAGGAGGGTCAACACAGAGGAAACTTTTCCTCCATGCTTCCAAGTGAAGCCAGCCACAGTCGAGCAGGACTTTTGACTAATCTTCACATAGATGGAACTGGTAAAAGAAAGGAGCCAGGGGCTCCTCCCAAGCCCATGTGACCCTGAGGAACAGATCCTCAAACAACCTTAAGAGTGAAAGTAAGTTGGTTTATTTAGGTCAACTGTATGTTCTTAATCAAAAGGAAAGTATAACCAAAGATTAAAGGGATCAATATAATTCTTTAAGAGTCCATGTGTATAGTTAAAAGCTACATGAACAAGAAACAATGCTAGACAGGAGATATCTTCCTTTGAGTTGTTGGCCAGGGTGGCCCAAGAGACTCCCAGACAGCAACCCAACACAGAACTGGGAAAATGAACAGCAGACCCCAATATTATCTAAAGGAATATTGACAACTCATTGCTGCTAGATTAGGAAGAGCTGATCTTCCTAAAACAGGGAACTCTAGATAGACTGACTAGATTCAGTGGATGGACAAGCACTGGAGAACTGCTGGGGTGTCGACAACACAGTGGACAGTAATAGGGATGACAGAGTATATGGGCTTCAGTGTGGAGGTATCCATGGGAGGGTGCCATTTGGGATGTGGGTATATAGATGAATAAGATTGCTTGGGATGTTCTGTGTGAAATGCATACCAAAAAAAAAAAAAAAACCAAAAATGAGTTAAATTTTATTGTTGTGTAATTAAATATTTGACTTAAAATGTCAATTTCATTTTGTTCCAATGCTTATAATATTACCCACTCTTCCCTCTGCACCAGTGTGGTAAACTCTCATTTCTCTGCCTGCCTGCCTGCCTCTCTAGAGTGGTCAGTATCAGGGAGGAAAAGTCATGCCCTTTGTTCCAACCTCCAGACCGGATGTAAAAGGGTCGAAGGAAGCTAGGGTGGCTGCTAGGGATTCTCTGCCCCTTTTGGAAGTGTGAAATAGTTTAGAAAACATTTTCATAGATGGAGTTTTATGCAGGATTCACTATATAGCTGCAGGTGGAGTGAGAGCCATGTGATGCTGACATGTTTATACTCAGCTGTTGGCAAATACTTTTAATTCCATGACTGCTTATCTCCAGAATTTTACTCTAAACCTCAAATGCTTTCTTATAGATATTTTCACTCATCATTGTAATTTCAATTATTAATATATGCTAAGATGGTTTAAAATTATTTGATGAGATGATACTTAATTCATTTGAATTTTTGGTATAATGGATGCTCAAAACTAATTAAAAGGTATAACAACACACAATAACACAATACATTTATTTTAAGTATAACATTATAGTAGATATAGTATATAATGGTAGTGTAATTGTCACACTTCACTATAACTCTTTTATATACAAGTATGATCTGGTTTGATTCTAAGATCTTCAGGTGTGATCAATCTTAACATTTTCCATTTTTTAGATGGGGAACTAAGTTATTAAATTTGTGAAGAACCCAAGCTTCAGAATACATAGTAGATTTTATAAATACATGTATGGATGTGTATATTTATAGTGCTCAATATAGAACCCAGGGCATCACACATGTGACACAAGTACTTTACTACTGGAATTTCACCTTAGCCCAACTACCATTCTTTTGATTTCTACTAATTCACTTATTCCAATTTACTATACTGTTTTATATATGTTCATATTATCTAATATGTATTTATGACAGTTTTGCTACTTGTTTATTGGAAAATCATCATATTAGAAGACAAAATGTGGTTCAAGGTGGGAAGGGCTGTAAGCTGAGTATGTTGTGGTACACACAATGTTATGAACTAAAGGGTTGTATACATGTGCATGATATTTTGACACTTTTGGTCCTTGTACTCTGTTTAAATATGGAATTCTCATTTTTTTACATAATTTTTAGAATTAACATTTTCAATCAGTCATACAAACACCAGGATGGTTATTCCATGTTATACAGTTCTAGGTTGTTAGATTTTATACTGAATTGTAAATTAGTTTGTGTTGCTCTTTCAACATATATAACAATATAATAGGAAAAATATCTTTCTTACATTATTTCCTACTGTTACTATTAAGACAGTTCATAAAAATAAAAGCTTTATTTTCTGAAAAGACATATTGCTGCATCTTCTTTATTAAAAGGTGAAAAATATTCTTAATGTGCCAAATTCCAACCATTCAAAAATTTTCATGCTGGAATAAAAGCGAACTGTGATAGCAAAGGGTTCAGAATAGCTTTGGAAGATTTGTGAGATGTAGGAGAATCAGTTTTCAATACATTACAATAGTATGTGTGTCTTGATCAAGACTGCTCTTTCCTCATTTTACACCAGTCACGAAAAGGAGAACCAATAGGGCTTAGCTAATTGCAGATAGTCTAATTTCTAGAATTTCAAGGGAGACCGAATATGTAGTCAATACATATTAATGGTATGCAAAGTGGATTGTAGATGTTTCTTATTTGAAATAATTTTATATATAATAGTTTAAAATTATTGGTAGATAACTCACACATAGTAAAGTCAGATTGGGAGAGCACATTTAGACCTGTGAAATACAACAGAAATAAAATATAGGAAAGTTATAATTTAAAAATTCCTAATATCCACATTATAAGTTAAAGAAAATGAGGAGAAATACAATTTGAACATGTATTTTACTAACTAATATATATAAAGTATACAATTTCTATATCTAATAATTATGAAAAATCATTAGTAATTATTTTATATGCTTTCTTATCTTAAGCCTCTGAAATCTGGTGTACAGTGGAACTGACCACATCTCATTTTTGAACACACTCTGTGTGTTCATAGATGTGTGTGGCTTACAGTTTTCACATGGAACACAGCTATGGAGTGTGTGTTTTCAAGGACCTTGGTCACTTCTTTCTGTACTTACATTACCTTTGTAATGCTTGGCATATACAGTAATACACAGCAGATGTTTAACAAAGGAAGGAAAAAAGTTAAGAGAAAGAAATCTCGAAGAACTTGTCAGTTGGATGAAATTTCAGAACCACCTAATAAGTGTATTGTTCTGTGCAACCTGGGCTCAGTGTCACACTGGAAATACTTGCCTCTGCCTTTCAAAATCAGTCATGTAAGAACTGAGTGCAATGAAGGTAAAGTGCCCACTTAGTCTCCTTTCATCTCTTTCCTATCTTCAGTCTGAATTAGTATATTACATTATTTAATCTAGTTGTATTTATTTTTTATCAGAATTTGTAAATTGCCCCACCAACCAAACACAGTACCCCACCCTCTTTTTTTTTTTTCCAGTTACAGCTTTGTGAAAAGAAAGAAACTAGAATCAGAGAGTAGGAGGTTCTTGGCATCAAGATTATAGCCAAGGACAATTATGCTAAATTGCTTAGCATGCTGTGGAATTAATTGCCCGTGATTTTAATTATAAATACCTAATTTATAACATAGCTTCTAAACATGTAGGTCCACATTTAGATATATGAAAACTTTGGTGCCAGTTTCATACACAATTTGAAACTTTAATCTAACCATGTCTTCAGGTCTACTCAGCTCACCTTCTGCTCAGGCCTTACTTGTGGGTCAGGCAACTGTGGAAGGGGCATGAACTGATCTTTCTTATCCTATGTTTACATCCACACATACACAGTATAATAAGCATGCAGAAATGTGAAATGTGCTGGAGACACACACACACACACCACACACACACACAGACACACACACAGACACACAGACACACACACACACACACACACACACACACAGGATGGAGGCTGCTTTCATGGGCAGATGACCTTGCAGTTGCAGATAACCTTGCCCTTGGGAGGAATTTAATGCTCTGTGGTCTTAAAATTTTCAACAATTTTGCTACCTGAGTCTGATGTGATAATAGAACAGGTTCTGGAGTCTTGGCACCTTGAACCCCAATTGTCCTAACTCCAGCTACCTACCCTCCTTCCTTCCCAGGGACAGGTTCTTGACCACCTGCTTTTGGATTCCACCCTAGTTGTTTCTGATGCCCTCTCCCTAGTCTGGAGCCTAGGTGCCTGAACAAGGAGGGTCTGGGACAGATGTGGAGGTCTCCAAGGGACCATAGCATTGAGTAGGTCATGAAAGTGCCATGCAGGTGTATACCCCTGAATAAATGAAAAACCTTTTCTCCCTTCTCATTATTTTTTTTCTTAACAATTCACCATTTACATTTTGTGGGCTCTACAAATTAGCTGAGATAATGTAAGAAATGAGTATAAAATCAGCCCTTTGTAAGCATGACACATGCCACACAAGACTATTTCATATGCCACCGGTCTACCCTGCTCCATCCCTTCTGTCTTTCCAGTTAAAACTTCCTGCTTCATCCCTCAGTGACCACTAGTATTACTTTTATGATAATAGTATCTGTGTTTTTCTCTCTATTTTTATCACCTATTTTTATTTTTATCACCATCTAGAGTGGTGGAGATGAATTATTTTAGCCTTTAATGTAAATAAATTAAATTGTACTATCTGTATTTTTCAAAGTTTTATTTTATAATTTTTAAATGTAATTTTTATTGAATTTTTTGATTCTCATGCTATATAATTTGATGGTATTTAGGTCCCCTTCCCTATCTGTACTTCCCTCCACCACCTTCCACTCAATTTAATGTATTCTTTTATCTATTAAAAACATAGCCTGTAGATAATGATTTGTGTCCCCAAATGTCCTTCAGTGTGGATCCATTTACTGGGCCCATCGAGAGTCCTATCCTTTTAATTAAGGCACTGTTTTTCTATCTCCCAGCAGCCATCAGTTGCCCAAAGTTCCTTAGGTTGGGTGGGATTTCTTAGCTTCTTTTCCATGTCTAAGCTGAGATTTTTGTCTGGTTTGAGCTTGCATGGGACTTGTGCATGGTGTCACCTTTGCTAAGAGTTCATATGAGTAACTGACCAGCTGTCTGGAAGGCTCTATTTCTTAGTGGTCATTCCCCGACTCATAATCTTCCTGCCTCTTCCCAAAAGATCCTTGAGCTTTGGGAGGCAAAGGTTTGAAATGGGTGTCCTGGTCAGGAAAAGAACACTCTGAAGTCTTTCGTTCTCTGCACACTGGCCAGTTGTCGGTTTTTGTGTTAATCTGTTGCTGCATTAGAAAATTTCTCTGGTAAGAGGTTGCATTGAAGATATGTCACTTAGGGCTAAGCATGTCACAGATGATTATTCTCTGCATTTGACCAGGTCTTGAATTTAATAGTCTCGATCTGTTGCAAAAAGAAGCTCTGTTGATGAGGGGTGAAAGGACATTTGTTTGTAAATATGAGGATACATATTTAGAATAAAGTAAGAAGTTACATTGGTCTAGGGGTGTAGCCAAAATACCTCTCCAGCCATGTGTATTTGGCTGTGCTTACAGCACCACACATGAGTGTTTTAGTCATTTTCTCTTTAGGACTGTGATGAATAATACCTGTTGATTACTCCCAAGATAAAAGTGCCACTAACTGTACCAATAGCAATAGTTTTCTGAACCAGACATTGTTATTTATTAGGCTTTATGGCTGACTAGCACCATCAATTGGTTTTCTCCTTTGACAGCTTGTATAGTATCCTCTGCATGAGAGCTAGTCTTCAGGGAGGAGGCTTCCAAGTCAGTTCTAGCTTGATTGTTTCAAGTCCTATGTCCGAAGTGTGGCTTGTTTTCAGCAATAGGGTCTTACCTTCAAGTTCTGGGAGGCAATCAAGGGCTGTGGCAATAGCCTGTGTTATTTTTCAGTTTCTTGGACTACCCTGACTGACAATTCAAAGAGAGTTTTCTCCTGCCTGGCACTGTACAGATATTATTGTATGTGCATTTTTCAGTAGGACTTTGAACTGATACATTTCCCTCTGTGTTTTCTACCATCTGACCATTATTTATCTCTTCTCTCACTTCCCATGTATAACTGTTTCGGCTCCATCCACAGTAAAATTACCCCCCTTCTCAATTTCCCCCTTAATAATACCTGCCTCCTATTTTCCTCTCAACCGCCCACTTGCCTTTGTGCTCACTGTCCCCTTCTGTTTCTTGGCGCCTATGGTTACATCAGGGTATTTGGAGCTAAGATCAACAAAAGGGAGAGAACATGTTGCTTGTTTTTCTGAGTCTGTGTTACTTCACTTAGTATAACAGCTTCTAGTCACATCCATTTACCTGAAATTTTCATGATTTTTTTTTCTTCATTGCTGAGTAAAACTCCATTGTGTAAATGTACCACATTTTCATTATCCATTCATCAGTTGAGGTACATTTAGGCTGTTTTCATTTCTTAGCTATTGTGAAAATAGCAGCAATAAATGTGGCTGTGCAAGTGTCTCTGTAGGAGGATGAATCTCTTGGGTGTATGCCAAGGAATGATATGACCTGATCATTTTACAGATTTATGTTTATTTTTATTCTATGTGCATGAGTCTTCTACCTGCAAATAAGTGCACCATGTGTGTGCAATGCCTACAGGAAGCCAGAGGAGGACAATGGATCCCCTGGAACTGGAGTTAAGGACGGTTGGGAGCCACCATGTCAGGGCTGGGAACTGAGCCCAGGACCTCTGGAAGAGCACCAGTGCTTAGCCCCGATCTTGTCCTTTTTCTGTTTTGCTCAACATTGCCTGCAGATTTCATCCATGCTGCAGACACTGCTGTAGCTTGTGTATTGTAACTGCTGTCCAGTGTACCATTCTATAATAGCATCATGAGGTCTTCAGTTTGCTTGTGATGGGTGTTTTAGTCATTTTCTCTTTAGGACTGTGATGAATAATACCTGTCTTGTGCTGGGTGTCTACTAAGGCTTCTCTAAGACATATATCAAAGACAGGATTTTGTGATATGGAGGTTGAAGCCTTAAATTTCACAGTGAAGTGAAAATTAAGTTTATTTTTAAAGAATTACTTGAATCCCAACTCATGTACAAGTTTAAAAGTTCTGAGATCACAACAGCAAGCGAGTCTTTAAAAATTGACTTCTCCGATTATAAGTGAAGTTGAACGGCATTTCTTCCATATATTGCTTGGCCATTTTGTGGCCTCTCCCCCATCTTTAAAGTAATAGTAATCATTTTTTTCATTTTTTCTTTTGCTTACTAGGTTGTAATAATTCTTTATTTGAGGGTTGCCTTAAAGCTTTACATTTTGATTTACATACCACCTAAAATCTTTGTTGTGTTATAGTCAAACGATGCCCATTTTATGGTTTTATTAATGAAATAGATTTTTAAGAATGTTTTTATTGATTCTTTGAGAATTTCAAATAACACTTTGTAAAATATTCTAAACTGCATCTTTGTCATTTGAAAAATTCTCCAGTTCTTTGTTATCTTTACATACTTTTATGGTATCTTTTGATCAATAGAAATTGAATTTATCAAAGAGTCCTTTATGAATATATTTTTTAATATTTTAAAACATTTTATTTATTTTTATTTTATGTATATGAATGTATTGCCTGTATGTAGGTAGGTGCACCCATGCTGTGCAGTGTCCACGGAGGTCAGAAGAGGGCATCAGATTCCCTGAAACAGACAGTTGTTAGCTGCCATGTGAGTGCTGGGAATCATGTTTAGACCCTCTGCCCCATCTGTACTCTCCCATGACCTCCTGCAGGATGTATTTTGAATTATGTGATTTATGAATTTCAAATGACACCATTGCCCCTCGGCTGTAGATGTTGAATCAGCTGTTGAGCCACTCACTTAAGAAGATAGTCTTCTTTTCCTGTTTCAAAATTTTGAGCCAGGGGTTATTAAGAAGTTGTGCCCCCTGGGTAGACAATAATCTCATGTTATGGTATACTTTCTCCACTACCTTGAAGCTGGAGTTTGCTTTTAATGGGCAGATTGTTTTGTTTATCTCAGTAATCTTTCTGAGATGTGTTTTAGTGAGTATCATAAAATGGTATGTTTTACTCTGAGAAAATTGACAGTCTTTCAATCCTAAGATTTTTTTTTTTTTTTTTTCAAAGATAGGGTCTCCTTGTAGACTCATCTTGGCCTGGAACTCACTATGTAGATCAGGCTGGCTTTGATCTCACAGAGCTCTACTGCCTCTGCCTCCTGAGCGCTGGGATAAAAGGTATGCATCACCAGGCCTGGCAAGTAATTGTTTCTTAAATCTCTTTAATAGGTTTTGTTTTGTTATTTTGTTTCTTTTCTCTGTCCTGTTTGCTATCATTTCTCAAATAACTTTATACATCTCTTTATTGTGTTTTTTGTGTCTGCATCAGTGAATCCTGTTCTCAATGTCCTCTTCTATTTGTGTTTCTGAAAATGAGTTTATTTTCTCCCTTTACTAATTTCCCGAGCTTTATCACCTCAGCTTATTAATTTTAATATCTCACTGTATTTTCCTTTTATTTAAAAATACACTTTTTTTTTCATGGTAGTGGTTAACTTTACCCCCCCCCCCGAAAAAAACCTCTTGGGCAATTAGCTGTGTCATTTCCTTCCTCTAGCAAGATTTTTTGCTCATGACATACATGTTTTGAATTTGCATCCTCTTTCCATACTTTTTTGGTAGTATTTGTATACATTATATGTTAGTTCATTTAAAAATTGTATTTATTTATTTTTATTTTTTTAAAAATAATTTTAGTTGATTTTTTGTGAATTTACTACAATATATTTCAATTGTATTTAGTACCCCTCCCTATCTGTACACTCGCTCACTACCCCCTGCCCAATTTAATGTACTGTATTACACACACACACACACACACACACACACACACCACCACCACATACACATACACATATATACATACATATATTACATATATACATACATCACACACATACATATGTGTCCATCCCCTGGAGCCTGGGCAGCCTACCAAGAGTCATACCCTTAGAAACAACTGACTCTTCTAGTTTAAAAGAAAAAAAAAAAAAAAACATTTTAAATGGAAAAAAAAAAAGACTACTCTTCCTCTCCCAGTAGCTATTTTCAATAGTTCCTTTGGTAGGGTTGGGATTTCTTACTCACTTCCTTACATCTATGCTGGGATTTTATGTGATTTGAATTTATGTGGGACTAGTGCATACTGTTGCCATTGCTGTGAGTTCATGTGAGTAACTGACCAGTTGTTTGGAAAACTGTTTCCTTGTGGTCATTGACCACCCCTGACTCTTACAGTCTTTCCACCCCCTCTTCTGCACTTTGAATGGGATGAATTGTTCAAGGACCCTCAATTGGTAGGTAGCTTGTGTGTGAGTAACCAGGGCAATGTTACTGGATAATAGGAAGCACCTTTAATGATGCAAGTTCCTGTATCTGTGTGGAATTTTAGCCTTTGTCATTCCCAGCTATTTTAATTTCACAGTGGGGGACAGCTCACTTTGTTCAGTAGCTCTGTTTGCTTCTGCCGTAATTAGAGGCGGAGCCCTGAAGATAGGAACCATCTAAAATATAAAGGTGTTAGTCTAACCTTTCAAAATTCTTAGGATCTAACCCTAAATGGGACCCCTATATCACACTCTATATTCCTAGGGCTCAGGGATCTTTGCAGAAAGATTGTAAGAACCAGAGGTGGTGGATGAATACAAGGAAACCATGTTTTCTGGACACAATAGAACATATGACGACATTACACTTGTGACAGCATGCAGGAAACCTGGGCAAACCCAAACCAGACAAAAACCCAGCATGGTAGGGGGAAGTGAGCACAAAGCCCCACCCCTAGGTGAGGAACTATTGGCAACTGATACCTTCCAGGAGAGGGAGAGTCCGTTTTCATTAAGAGTATGATTCTGGTTAAGTTGACCACACACCAGGAGATAGGCTTATTTCCAAGAATGTTTGGGGAACACAAATTAGACTTCATAGGCCTTAAAGTATGATAGAAGGCATAAAGTGAGAGGGAAGGGAGATGGGGGTAGATCTGAGAGGAGGCGGGAGAGGGGGTCTGAATATGATTAAATTCTCAAATAATCAATTAAATACTAAAAATTTTCAAATTAAGTAAATTAAAAATATTAAAATTTTAAAAAGAAAAAAAATTCCTTCCACTTCCAACTTAATGTTCAGTTCTACTAAAAATAGGATTTTTGTTATATAATATATCTATGATGTGCTAGACTGTTGCCTGCTTTTATGGAAATTATTTTCATTTTGATATTTATTGGTATTGAAATAATTTCAAGGAAAAAGAGGTAAAGACTTCATTTTTATTCCACATTTTATGATTCTGAATGTGTAACAATATTTTGAGAAATTGAAGCAAATGACAAGAAGTTTGCCTCTCTGAAAGAATTAAAATTCATATGTGAATTCTTACCATAAAGTGTTATGATCACTTTGTACATTTATGTTAAATGATAGTCTTAGAATTTTATCAACAGTTACTTATAAGATATAAAATTCAAACTAAAATTTCAGGATGGCATATTAGGTTCTTCAGGCTGTTGATAAAAATACCACTAATGTGGTTTAAAAAACAACAGAGTCCCATTATCCTTCTTCCCCCTTTTTATTACTATACTCTACTTCCCTTTCCCTGAAAGATTCTCATCCTACCCCTTGCCCATGGCCTGTAGCAGTTTCCTAACCTCTAGGGGTATTCCAAATGAAACACATATATTAATGTTTCAAAGCTAACACCCACATATAGGAGAAAACATGGGATGATTGTCCTTCTGGGTCTGGGTTACCTCACTCAGAATTATTGTTTCCAATTCTGTCCTTTATCTGTGAATTTCATAATTTCATTTTTATTAATAACTGAATAATACTCCATGGTGTAAATGCACCATTTTTTTTTTATCCATTTACCAGTTGGTGGACATCTAGGCTGTTTTTATTAACTAAGATTGGGGGATGGGTGGGTAGGGTAAAGGAGGGAGTAAGAGGAGGGATAACCAACACTTTAAAGCCTTGTAAAAAACTACATGTAAACCTACAACTATAGAAACTCTCTAAAATATATACATGTACAGATACAAAAAGAGTTTAAATGGTGTTACCGTGTAACAGAAGAATAATACTACAACTAGATATTCATTGTAGCAAATAAATGCCGCAGTACATGAAATGGGTTACCTCTCTTCAAGTTGTTGACCAATGGAATCCCCTTGGTCCACAAACATTGCAGGCTATTGCTATTGCTCTTTGTTAACCTTCAGAACGTGAGGTAAGACTGAACTTCTGAAGGCAGCACATATTTCATTCATAAAACACGGAGAAATCAAGCAGGTACTAACCTAGAACTTTCATCACTACTGGCCAGCTTTCATAGTGCTGGAAGATGCTATGGTATGCTAACTGAAGAGAAAATAATCATCAGTCTTATCTAGGTGTAAACCTTATGAGCTACAATAACCACTGGTCTAGCAAGGTATGGTCACTGGTGCAATAGTTGGCACAAATATTAAAGGAGTATGTAACCAACAACCCTCTGATTAAATTCAGGGCCTGCTCCACAACACTGAGTTCTTACCTGGCACCTTTATTTGGGCCATGGACCTATGGCTAGATGGGTCATGCACCCTAGTGGAAAACATACTACTAATATTCTGTTAAATGAATAGCATTAAAATAACTCCTAAAGATTAATTGCTATACCCACAGATTAGTGCATCTCTCAATCCTTATCAGAGAAGGTTCTTGCAATAAAAGCAGTTATCACAGAGAGAAAGAGGCTTCAGAGTGCTCATCCCTAAATGGGATGTTTATATGACATGCCTCCCCTAAAGGCTCAGGGATCTCAGAGGGAGAGGGGCAGAAAGACTATAAGAGCCAGAGTTGGTGGATGACTAAAAGGAGTGTTTTCAAGACAGCAGGGTAGTTGCACATAGGAATTCACAGCAATTGTGACAGCATGCACAAGACCTGCTTAAGCTCAAACCAGACAAAATCTCAGCATGCAAGCAGGAGGTGGGCAGGAAGCCTCACCTCCAGTTTAGGAGCTTTTGGCATATGATAGCTGCTAGGAGAGATAGAGTCAGTTTTTCTTAATGGTGGGACCCCTGGTAGGTCTACCACCCTCTGGAGTTAATTCTATTTGCATGACACAAATTGGACTTGATGGAGAGAAAATAAAAGAGAGGACATGAAATTGGGTTATAGGGAGGTGGGAGGTGCTCAGAGAGGAGTGGGGGGCGTAGAATATGATCAAAACTGATTATATGAAAGTCTCAGAGAATTAATAAAGAATATAGTGCTGAAGCAAGCCAGATCTTGGGAGACTGTCTGAGAGTACCTGACTCTGGCCCCTGTGTGGTGAGCTTCCCAAATCATGTCATGCCCATCCCCTACTTTGGCACCACTTGCAGTTCCTCATACCACCCCAGGACCATGTTTATTTGCTGGCTTGTAGGGACCCAGACCTTGAGGACTCCCTGGGACTGGCTGAGAGTGCTTAATTTGGTGAGCCTCCCAAACAAACTAAAACAAAGCAACAAAGGAAGTCTATTGTCTTTCAGTCCTGGAGGCTAGATATCTGCAAGCAAGGTGTTTGCAGAGCTATGCTTCCTTCACAGTCACTGGCCGGAGGATCCTTCTCTGACTTTTCCAGCTTGGAGGTATTAGTACGATCTGTGCTTCTGACTTTTATAACATTGTCTTCCCATGTGTCTGTGTGTATCTCTTCTTATTGTAAGGAGACCAAGCAAACTGGATTACCAGCCCTCACTATTATTACCTTGTTCTAGTTTGTTTCTCCATTGCTGTGACAAAACACTCTGACCACTACCAACTTGGGGAGGAAAGGGTTTATTCAGCTTACATCTCCCAGGTTATAGTTCATCAGGGAGCCCAAGGTAGGAACGCAGGGCAGGAACCTGGAGGCAGGAGCTGGAGCACAGGCCATGGAGGAGCACTGCTTACTAGCTTGCTCCTCTGGCCCCTGCTCAGCCTGCTTTTTATGCAGCACAGGCCCACCTGCCCAGGGGTGGCACCACCCACAGTGGGCTGGGCCCTCCCTCATCATATAACAATCAAGAAAATGCACCACAGACATGGCCACAGATCAGTTCAATGGAGGCAATTCCCCAATTGAGGCTCCCTCAACCCAGGTGTGTCAAGTTGATACTAAAGCTATCCAGCAATACCTCATCTTTTTTTTTATCCAATTATATCAGCAATGATGCAAGGATCCTATTTCAAATATATTCATATTCTTAGATATTGGGAGTTTAACTTCAGTTCAAAGCTAGTAACAACATAAGGTCTATCATTGTTTGGTAGAGCATGAATAACCTAATTCTTCTAACTTTTTATAAAAAGATAAACAAGGTTTATGAAATAACTCTTTAAAAATATAAAAAAATTCTTTTTGTAATAGGTAATCTTGTTTTAACTTTGTTTAAATTTATATCTTTTAAAAGCTGAGTGTAAGGTATTTGGAGACATTCCTATTGTAGCAGAAGATTTAAATATAGACCAGAATTTCTTAGTTATTTGTTTTATAAATATTTTTTTATTTTGTATGTGTGAGTGCATTGCCTACATGTATGTAAGTGTACCTGTGTCATGCAATGCCTGCAGAGGTCAGAAGAGAGCATCTGATTCCCCTGGAATTGGAGTTACAGATGGTTGTTTGCTGCCTGTTTTTAAACACTGGGTTTAAGACTTTATTAGTTATTTTTCTGTTGCTGTGATAAAGAACCATAACCAAAGCAACTTACAGAAGAAAGAGCTTTTTCTGGCTATGGTTCCCGGGGCAAAGTCAATAATGGCAGGGGAGGCCTGGCAGGGGGTAACTAGCAAAGAAATCTGAGAGCTCACATCTTCAAGGACCATGCAGGAAGCAGAGAAGGGGGAACTGGATGTTGGACCAAGCTATGAACTCTCAAAGCCCACTCCCAGTAACATATGTCCAGTAAGACCATATCTTCTAAAAAGAGCACCATCAAGTGGGGACAAAATGTGCAAATACCTGAGCAGATGAGGGTCATTCTCATTCAAACTACCACAAATACACTGAGGTTTTGCTGTTAATATAGTGCCTATCACAACTTAACAACCAGTCAGACATTTGGGCCTTCTCCTTTGCAGTTGGTGACCTCTCCAGTGGTGAAACACTATATGTATGGTGCTCAACAATTCCGGTTTGTAAGTTACTCTGGTCATTCAT
Source organism: Nannospalax galili (assembly GCF_000622305.1). Lineage (NCBI taxonomy): Eukaryota > Metazoa > Chordata > Mammalia > Rodentia > Spalacidae > Nannospalax > Nannospalax galili. The sequence continues at coordinate 2,402,425 of NW_008354016.1, read as the reverse complement.
GGTGCTTTATCATAGCAACAGAAAAGTAACTAATATAGTCTTAAACTCAGAGTTTTAGGAAAATTTACTATTTAGATTTATTTGGAGTTTGTACTTACAGCATCTAGAAAAAGATCATAGTATTAAACAATCTTATAGGTTTTTTGAGAAAGTCCTCACTTCCCAGTCATTCTCTGCCTACCTGATCTAGATGTCATGAGCAACTTCTGGCTTTTGACTTATATAACAGTAAGATTCCCATCACTGTAACAAAATACCTGAGACATTCATCTTATAAAGGAGAAAGGTTTATTTTGGTAGACAGTTTTGGAGATTTCAGTCTGTGATTGGTTGGCCTCTATAGTGTGGGCCTGTGATGAGGAAGGTGCATCTGGGTAAGTGTGTATGGTAGAGCAAAACCACTCACTTCATGGCCAGGAAACCAAAGAGGGGTAAAAAGGGTCAGCATCATTCACAATCCCCATCCCTAGACACACTCCCAATGACCTATGGCCCTCTCAAAGATTTTTCCCTTCAAAGATTCTGCCACCTCCCAGTGTTAGGGTCCATGACTCAGTGGGTCTCTTCTGGAGAACAATGCACGAGTATGGAGATGCAAGAATCAAGCAGAGTCTTATTAAACCAGCTAGCTAGGGCTGACCGTCCTTCCCAAAACACGCAGGTCTGGTCAGAGCGATCGACCCTGAGGCAATTTTAGGTAAAGATTATATAGGCTCCCACAACCGTTACACAAAAGCCTGTGTTTATACAGCCAATAGTTTCAAAGCAAGCATTTCACAAACCAATAACTTTAAAACAAGAAAAATGTTACAGCTCCCTTCAGGTGTCTCAATTGGGGAGAGATGATTGGTATGTGCCTGGTATGACTCTTTCTTTTTATCTTGTGTAAGCAGACATGACATGACACAGAACAGGTCAGGCTCCAGGGGATGTAGCACTTTGCCTCTATCTCTGGATGCCTGTGTCTCCAGTTGAGTTAATTGGTTACAAGCAGTAAATGTAAGTTCAAGCAGTAAATTCAGGCAAGCAGTATATTCAAACAAACAGTAAATTCCTCTTTCCCCAACACCAGTAGGCTACTACTGAAAGGCTTCTTGAGAATGACAACTTTAAATAAAATGTGAGCTTTTGTTGGGAGGTAGAGTCAAACTCCAAACTCTAATAGTTGAGTTCTTTTATACATTCCTGTCTGGACAAGAAGTGCTATGCCATTACATCACAGAGATCTTAAAAGAGGATGTGGAGCCCTGACAACAGGGAGTCTGAGCCCTGGCTCCATGTGTTTATTATTGCTGCCTTCTGCTTAGGAGCAGAACCTCTCCCCCGCCTTCCTAAATCAGTTCCCTGTCCCTTGATGTCCAGCTTAAAACCTCCTCACCTGTGAAGCCACTCCTGAGCATCTCAGGAGTTGCCTCACACATCAATCATTTAGGACACCGTGAAAGGTTGTGAGTTTCCTTCATTTACTTTTTTCCTATTAAACTGTGGTGCTTCTCAAAACCTGGGGCTATGTCTTGTTCATCTAATCAACACAGAGCTCATTCTTGATACCCAGTAAACACTCAATATTTAACCATATCTAGCAAATATGAAATAAATATATGCTATATTTGTGGACAGTAAATCCATGCATCAAGCTGACCTGTTAGGTGTTACAATTAGTTTGTCCCGAAGAAAACCATTCTTTGTTGCTACTCCCATATCTAAAAAGTATTAAGCCTTGATTGAATGTAACTGTAGTAAATAACATTTTGATTTGAAAATATTTTGAATAAAAATATTGAGAAAATGCTCAGTATTGATCTGCAGACAACAGTTATAGTACTATTAGTTTCTTAGAACAGAAACTACTTTAGTACAATAATATATGTGGATTCTGCTGAGTAATAACCATAGTTGAGATTTCTAACTTAAAAAAATACTAAAGTGTTTTCTCTCTCTAATACATATGTCAAAAAGTGATGCAGATATCATGGACCAGTAGATATGTGTGCTCTGAAATGTATTTTCACTCTATCTTTATATCTAAAGAGAACTATTTATTATTTTGTTCTAACTCACAGGAAAGCCAAAGTCAGCCAGTCTTTGAATTTAATATCGTGGAACAATATTGTAGTGTTCTAAATGTACTTTAAACCAGTGAGAATCTCTGTTGTCTTTGGATGGTTGAGCTTTGAAGCAGCTTTAGATTTTCCTGTGCAGTCTGTGAGATGAGGTTATAGTTGAGATAGATGAGCGCAAGAACTGTTGAGCTCACAGAAGAGCCCCTCAGCCAAGAAGGGGAAAAATATGTTTAGCCATTCCTGACTACTTTGCAAGAGATAAAATATTTTATTGCTTTTAAGCTGGAATTAATTTATAGTAACTATTCAGATAATATATTCAATTACCCAGCAATGGATATTAAAATGGATTTCATATTTTATGAGCCTTCATTTCTATCCTTTTGTTCTGTGTCCACTGGGAACAGCAGTGGATACACATGTGATGTTCCTTTAAACAGTTCATGTATATGAATCTTCAAATATAAGGTAGTGAAACTATACTATCAAAATATGTTGCAGTTCTGTTACTCAAAAAAAGAAAGAGCCAAGGTGGTTTGATTTGAAGGTTTACTGGGGCTTGGCAGTTCTTCAAAGCACCATTTATTAAATGCCATGCTAATTACTTGTGCCATCAGTCCTGTACAGAAAATCTCTGTACAGTCATTGTCTGAAGGTTTGTATTTCCCTGCTCACTTTCTGGAACTACATATTGGGGATTTAACTTTATCACCAGATAGACTTGATACTAATTTGTTTAATTAGTTTATTTATCATAACTTTTATTTTTAGAAGAAATTTTAGAAGACAAAAAGCGAAATCTTATTTCATAATTAAGTTTTTTAAAGAAAGAAAATGACCAGAACTGATTTACAATCCTTCATTTTATTCAAGGTAGTTTCTCTGGCATAACTTTAAAAATTGGAATTAATAATTCATGGCCCCTGTAAATTCTAAGTACGTCATATAGTACTTTGTAAGCTTATCTGACTTAAGGAATTGGAAACCAAAGCCTGGAAATAAGAACAACTCCAGTGTTATAAAGCTTCCTTTTTCTGCCTTTCTCATTTATGGCTTAAATTTCTCTGTAGGGAACAACTTGGTAGCAAAATAAAGTGGAAAAATATTTAAAAGACGATGGCCTCTTTCTTATTGTGTCTTAAAACATGAGCCAATTTATTTTCTACTTTAAAAAGAAAACACACAGGCTTTAAAAATATTCTTATGTTTCTCAGGACTGTAAGTGCCCTAAATAATTTTCATCTAATGGTATATGAATGAAGGTTTCCCTACAGTTCATCTCTAGAGCATGTATTTTAAAAATGATATTCAATTTTTCTCAATTTCCAGTGTTTATGAGAGGTATGTAATTAGAAACAGATAGGGATTTTTGTATGATTCGAATATCAAAGGTGTTTTAAAACAATTTCCATTCAAATTAAATAGATCAAGCATAAGCAAGCACAATGAGTGTGGAGAGCCACAGCCTCCGCCGCCATTACAAGATGGCGCCGGTATCCGGACCTTCTTAAAAGTAAACATCCTGCCACACCCATAAGGGGCGTGCACAAGAGCCTGCTTCTCCTCCCCTCCTCCCGTGGCATGATCTCCAGCAACCAATCCACTTCTTATACATCATAAATGGGACCTTTGGGGCATATATAAGCAACAGCTCTCCCACTTCTCGGCGTCTTTGGTCTTCAGTCTTCAAATAAACTGCTGCAGAAGGATCCTGA
>NW_008354016.1:2364470-2396618 GCF_000622305.1 Nannospalax galili | reverse complement strand
TCTCCAGCAACCAATCCGCTTCTTATACGTCATAAATGGGACCTTTGGGGCATATATAAGCAACAGCTCTCCCACTTCTCGGGGTCTTTGGTCTTCAGTCTTCAAATAAACTGCTGCAGAAGGATCCTGACTTGTCCTCCCGCGTCGTTCTTGCTGGCGAGACGGAAAGCGGTCGGGGACAAATGAGGAAAGTTACAAAAACAGTTCTGTCTTATTCAAAGGGGAAGGAAATCCCTCTAGCCACTTCTCATCATGAGTTTGAGGACCAGATGAAGTTATTTAAGTAGAAGTTATTTATAAATTGTGAAGTAAATACAACATTTTAAAAAATGACTTTGAAATTTAGAATGTTAACCAAAAAAGAGCAAGAGCTTATTTCCAGAAAATCTACTTGGCTGCTAGGATTTTTTTTATCATATGAATTATTTATTTTAAAGGTGTGCTTATGATTAATGAGCTTTTAACATTCACTCAGAGGCTTGAACTCGCTCACTTTCTCCTTGCTGTTCCTTATGCCTAGGTTTTGTTTTCGATAAAGTCCTATTTTTCAATTTTTATTTTATGACTGTGCTTTCTTTGTTGTCTATTTTTTTGGTGGTCCTTTTGTTGGTTTAGCTTTTGTATTTTTCTTTATGATCTATCTCCAATTGATTTTGTCTATGACTTAGGATGACAGCATTTGTTGAACTTTGTCTTGATGTTACATGTGCAAGCTAAATTCAGGACTTTATATTCTGTCCCATTGGCTTGTTTTCACATGCTTTTGCTAATCCATATCTTAATACCGTAGCTTTGGGGCTGGAGAGATGGCTCAGCAGGTAACAGCACTGGCTGCTCTTGCAGAAGACCTGGGCTTGATTCCCAGCATCCACATGGTGGCTAAAAATCATCCATAACTCCAATTCCAGGGAATTCGATGCCCTCTTTCGACATTTGTGGGCATTGCATGATACAGGTGGACTTACATACATGCAGGCAAAACACTCATACACATAAAAGTAATAAATAAATACAATATTTTACTACTTTAGCCCTATAAGTTTTGAGCTCATGCCACATATGTCCTGTGTCCCCTTTTGGGCTCTTTCACTGTCCCTTTTCTTTTACCTCTCAAGGTAACATTAAACGTATCATATCAGTTTCCAGTTTTAAAAAAAAAATCTGCTGTGATTTTAATTGGGAACACCTTGAATCTATGAGGGAATAGGCTATGACTCAAAAAACATCTTCAAAACAGAACATGGTATACTGTTTGAAGTATCTGTGTCAGAGATAGGCTTCTTTAGACTCTTGTCCTCCACCACCCTAGCAGTTAGGACCCACATACCTTCTGGGATTTCCCTCAGGCCTTGCAGCCACTTTTCTTCTTAGCACTCAATGGAAGAATGAGGAGTAAGAACAGATGTCTCTTGTGTCTGGGGCTATTGACAATGATATACTATCTAGTTAGGTCACAATTGACCTTTAACTTCTACTTCACTTATTTAGGTCCTCTGTAATCTATCAGTAATGTTTTATATTTAAATTAAGTTCCATCGGTCTGCCATCTATTAAATTCGTCTTTAATGCTTAGTTTTGAAGTGACTGCAATATGTATTAGGCAGTGTCATCTAAAGGAAGAGAGCCTGGGAATGGGGGTGGTGGTGGCTAACTTATTTAATCCCAGAACTCTAGAGACAGAGTGGATCTCTATGGGTTTGAGGGCAACCTAGTCTACATAGTGAGTTTCAGGCCAGCCAGGGTTACACAATGAAACTCTGTGTAAAAGAAAATTAATTAATGGCCCAGCATGGTGGTGCCCACCTTTAATCCCAGCACTCGGAAGGCAGAGAGGCAGGTGGATCTCTGTGAATTTAAGGACACCCTGGTCTACATAATGAGTTCCAAGCCAGCTGGGGCTACAGGGATACCAGTCTCAAAAAAGATGAAAAAAGAAAATTAATTAATTAAAAGAGGATTCACTAGAGTGGCTTACATAATAGAAGATGGGTAGTTTGTACACTGGAGAGGCTGAGAACCTGGTAGTTTGCTCAGTTCATGAAGCTGGGTGCCTCTACAGTCTCTATCTGGTGCTAATGGTTTGGAATATTCCTGTGTAGTTACTGGGCCACATTGGGAGACTGAAGAAGCTGGATTCTGACTGATGTCATCACAGATGGCAGTAGCATCAGCAATAGATGTACTCTCTCCAGCAAGAGATGGAGGCAGCAGGCAAGCAACAGTGCTTTTTCTGGTATGTTGTTATATCTCAGCTACCCCATGGAAGGTGCCGATCATTCTGAGGGATGGTCTTCTCTTCTCAGTTAATCCTCCCTGGAAATGTCCTCACAGACCTGGGCAGAAGAGTATCTCTTAGTTTACTCCAGATCCTTCCAAATTGACAAACGTGATTAATTAGCCATCACATGATTGCTATTGGTTTTTAAATTGTGTGTGTGTGTGTGTGTGTGTGTGTGTGTGTGTATCACACATGTGTGCAGGTTCCTGGAGAGGTCAGAGGAGGGAGTTGGCTCCCCTGAAGCTCGAGTTACAAGAACACAGGTCCTCTGCAAGAGTAGCAAGTACTCTATGCTGCTGAGCCATCTCTCCAGCCTCCTATACTACCATATAGCCACATATACTACCATATAGAAAAAAATAGATGCTAAATTGGCTTTGTACATTATAACAGTACTAAATTCATTTACCACTTTAATTTTTCTTTTGAATTTATTAGAATTTTCTACATATATTCATGTCATTTATGAAAAAGGCAATTTTATTTCTTTCTTCCAAATTTGTGTCTTTTGTTATATTGAGCTGAGTTAGAACTGTAGTATAGTCCCAAATTGAAGCTCTAACCACAGACATCATGTCTTATATTTGTCAGGTCTTCAATATAGACACACACACACACACACACACACACACACACATTTTTTGAGATATGATCACCCCATAGGCACAGCTGGCCTGGAACTGTAGACCAGGCTGGCTTTAATCTTAGATATCCGCCTGCCTCTGCCCCCCAAGTACTGGGATTAAAGTTGTGAACCACCACATCTGGCCAAATCCTTCAATGTTTTTCGACCATACAGGATTCTATGATAACTCCAGGATTTTTTTGTAGTATCCCTTCACAAAATAAATTTCCATTTGCAAAAAAATTAAAAAAAACCACTTAAAAATATAAATGTAAGACATTTGTAAAAGAGGACTGGAGAGATGGCTCAGCAGTTAAGAACAATGACTGCTCTTACAGGTGATCTGTGTTCGGTTCCCAGCACCCACATGGTAGATAACACCCATCCTTAACTCCAGTTCCTGGGATCTGACACCCTCTTCAGATCTCCGCAGGCATTGCACAAAATGAGTGTACTTACATGCAGTCAATACATTCATACACATAAAATAAAAATAATAAATAAAATATTTAAAAAATTGTAAAAGTTTAAATCTTTGTTATACATATCCTTAAACTATTTTAATATAACTATTAAAATAGTGATTTTTCTCTGTTATGGTGAATTACACTGACTAGTTTTCACATATTAACCAAGTGTGCTTTGTCTTCACTATAACGGAATGATGCATCGTGCTTTTCATCTGCTGGTGGATTTGCTGTGTTGGTTCTTCATTAAGGACTCTCCTGTCAGTGTCCATCAGGAACATCTGTCTATAACTTTTCTTTCTGGTAATCTTCTTATCTGACTTTCCTATTAAGGTTATAATGGTTTTAGAAGCAGTGCTAGGTTTCTTGTCTGTCTCCCAGCAGCAGGCAGATTTTGCCTGGAATCGGTGTGGAGACAGGATCATGAGTGTTTTTCTGTTTTCTTCCCTACAGCAACCTATCACAACTTTACACTCCCATAGTCTGACTGCGTAAAGACTTCTGTTGACCTTCTGCTCTACCTTATATAATAGCAAGGCAGGATCCACATACATCCTTTCTAGAAGCGGGCTTTCTGTTAGTTTCTTCATCAGGACTCATTGAGAAGGGTAACACATGCCACTGGTGTCGAGGGCTTCTGAAAAATCTGCTGCTCACCTAAGTCACAATTGGCTTTTAAAGATTCGTCAAAGTGTCAGCCACTTCCCACTTGCCTGATGGAGCGGCACCTTTTCGTCTGTGGTCTGACCAGTTTGAGTTTTTGGTTCTCTTTCTTTGGAGGAGCTTGTTTACTAGGCTACTTTGAGGCTAGAGTTCTCTGGTGGACTCAAAATCACCCTTTTATGGACTAGCTTGTTCGCGTTGTTACGTGGGGAAAGTGGGTTTTTGTGGCTTTCTATTTTTAAAAGGAGAATCCTACATATCTTCCAAGATTTTGAAGTGATTCTTTGATTCTGCACCTAGAAGCTTATGTAATGGGCTCGAGTCTCCCTCAACTTTTGGTTCCCCAGTTACCTGTCTCAGCATCTATTTCTTCTCTTATTGTAATAATCTTGAAATTCATGATTAATGTGCCATCATTTTAGAAGAATGCATATAGTTTTGTAATTGAAAGAATAGATGAGTTAAAAAAAAGTTGGAATCTGGGTAGATTACTAACATATTTTAGGCTTCAGAGAATTTCTTTCTGTTTTATTCATGAATGAGGACAAAATAATTATTTATATATTGACCTATTTTGAGTTTTTGATGCAGGGTTTCATGCTGCTCAAGTTGACATTGAACTCACTATGTTGCTCAGGAAGGCCTTGAACTTCTGATTTTCTTGTCTACATCTCCTGAAATCCTTGATTCCACAGACTACTCAGCCTATATGACACTAAATAAGGTATATGTAGATGTTTTTGGAAACTTTTAGTATTCTCAGTAACTGTAAGTAAACAGCAAGCTACTTTTAGAAAGAAACATACATAATTAAGAATTTAAACATTCTAAGGAAATTTTAGCTCTTCAAGCTTAATGTCCACAGTGCTTTTCCATCTACTGGCAAGGGGAGAAGGCAGACTCAGTACAAGAGAGTAGATTAGCAAATATTTATTGAGCATGTGCAATATGAGCTCTACACAGCTTGCTGAGATCCTGGTAAAGAAGAAAAACCCGATGACCTTAAATTGCTGTAGTAGTTAAGATGACAGTAAACAACACATTTCTGAAGATCTGCCCTACCTGAGAATGGCTATGACAAGATCTCACACGATTTCAGCACTACCTTCTGAGGACTTGGAGAGCTGACTGAGGAATCACCGAGAAGAGCCTCATTCTTACTGCAAAGTTCTGTTTCTGTGATTTAAAAACCACACTTTGCCATGTAGGAAAGTGCTGTTACTCAGGTCTCAGTCTGAGTCTACTGTGTCCTTGGTGATTCGACGATTAACTCAAACTTTTCTTAGCACCTGCAAAGGCTATGCAGATTTGAAATAAATTAAAAAATAATTTTAATGGAAAATCTAAATATATACAAAACCAAGGAGCGTGAGATAGCAAAATCACACATTTTCATCATCCAGCTTCAGTCATTAGAAACTCAGCCAGTTTCATTTCATCCATGTGTCTACCCAGCTCTCTTCTCAGTTTGGATCATTTGAAGCAAGTTCTTTGAAATCTGTCTATAAATATTTTTCAGTCTGTATTTTAAAAGATAAAGAATCTCTTAAAACATATATCCCTGAATAGTAAAATATTAATAATAATTGATGTCAATAATTAATATCCACTGGTTGTTCAAATGTCCCACATCTTACTTGAGAGACATCATTTAAAAATATTTTATTTATTATTTTTATTTTATGTCTATGAGTGTATTGCCTACGTGTATGTGAGTGTGCACTCATGTTGTGCAGTGCCACGGAGGTCAGAAGAGGGCTTCGGATTTCCCTGGAACTGGAGTTAAGGACAGTTTGTAGCTGCCATTTGGGTGCTGAGAATTGAACGCAGGTCCTCTGCAAGAGCAGTCAGTGCTCTTAACCGCTGAGCCTTCTCTCTAGCCCAAGAGACATCATTTTTATCTTTTAAAGGGCTAAAAGCATTTCATATTACAGAAGCCTAAAATTTAAAGAGAAAGAAATGTTGACTAGTGGTGTCTTGGTTAAAAAATACTGATCATTTAGAGTGCTGGGCCAGGCCTTCAGACACACCAATACTATGTATCAGCTATGTTTTATAAAGATCTTACAGCTGTGACTGAATTAGAAACACAAAAAAATTATACAAATCAAGGCAATATTTTTCCTTCTGCTCCAGTGATGGAGACTCAGTCCTTAAAAGTCCTTGGTTGTTCATATTAATGAATCATGGATAGTGTCGTTTTCTTAATATTGAAAAGAAAAAAATAGCTTTCAAAGTTATTTAATAGTTAATAATTAAGAGTGAACTCAGGTTATATTTGTAATCAGGTAGTCACATTTCTTTGAATTCAAGTATGTTTTTATGAGTGAAAAGAAAAAAGTGATGATGGCGTTACAGTTTAACCTTAAAACTTGACTGTACTTTAGAAGGTCATAGGCGGGAGATCTTAGCGTGACGTGTGGAGAGAGGCCTCAGTGTCCTTTAGAATAAGGTGAGTGAAGTCTAACTGGAGGAAAGGTTCCTGCTCTATGAGTGTAGTGGTCAGTAAAGCTAATAAGGTTGACTGAGAAGTAAACTTAATAATTATCTTTGATTCCTAAAATTCTTTCTGAAATAATTCATATTCTGTTTCTCTGAGGAACGAATTAAAAAAAATTTGATGTGTTGGTGTGTAGGAGGGAGATGACAGAGCATCTGTGACATATTTCATTAGTACAATGTTCAATTTGTAATAATGGGAGAATTCACATGGCTATCTGGGTTTCACAGATAAGCTCCAAAGTGTTAATGTACAAACCTAACATCATCCTTTCAGAACACAGTCTTATCTTCTATTTATAACACATAGAAATTTTCATGTATGTTCCACCTTTGGTTGGAAGAGGACAGGCAGAAGTTGCATAATCCTTCAACCAAATAATTGTAAATGTTACCTGATAATATTTTGGCCTTAGCTTCTTTAACTAATCTTGCTTGTTACAGTTATGTGTGATATTGGTTCTGGCTTTATAAACTTAGATCTTCTGTTAATATTTTCACAAAATTTTAATGTAATTGCCTATAGCACTATGCTTGCAATTCGGTTGTGTTTCTACCAATCGTGTGCAGTTTGTGCTTTGTAGGACAGCAAGCGATTGATTCCTAGTTGTGACTAAGAGAGTAAGAAAGAATAAGGGTGAGACAGTTGGAATCAATGTGTAGATGTAAAAAGGGCTAAAATCCTACTTAGTAATAACCTTTTTATTTTGTTCCCCAAATCCTTCCACCTCTGTTTTAAAACAAATTTTATTTATTATTTTTATTTTATGTGTATGAGTGTATTGCCTGAATGTATGTGAGTGCACCCATGTTGTGCAATGCCATGGAGGTCAGAAGATGATTCCCCCATGTGGGAATAGTTGCCATGTTGGGGCTGGGTATCGAACCAGGGTCCTTTGCAAGAGCAGTCAGTGCTCTTAACAACTGAACCATCTCTCTAGCCCCACCTCTTAAATATACTTCTTTAACGAGCTTTTAGTAAAGATAGTGATACATTAATGGGCTTCACTCTTCTGAAAGCCAATCCTCAAAGACAGATGGAAATAACAAACATAAGCTTTCTTAGGGAATTAGATTTCCTATTTTTGTTTTCTAAGAGGATCAGCTCATTCCAGAATTTGCACAATAATTTCAGCTCATGAATAACCTGTGAATAAATAAAAATGCTAGATTTGCATTGAAACATTTTGTTGAGAGTTTTTGTTTCTTAAAGCTTAATCATTATGTTACAGTACAGAATAAACACATCTTTATATGCTAGGACTCCTGGAAAGCCAACTGTTTAGGTTCCATTCCTTATTAGCACTTAGCACTCTTTCAGTGATGGTGAATCTATAAAAAGACTTCATGGAAGTCACCCCTTTATCCCAGTCATTCTAAGTTCCAGATTTCCTAGTGCTGGGGATTATCAACCAGCTTCAGAGAGTGTTGGGGAACTTTCTTAACCCTTCAGTAGATATAGCACACTTCTCTTAGTTTACTTAGCATTTAAACTATTACAATAATAAATTGTATATTTGTCAGACTATTTCCACATGAAATAGAGACCATACTAGGCAGAATTGGAGCCTACCATGACCAATGTGCCTACCTTTTCATGTCCAATTCATGTGTTTGTCTCAGGCTAATTAACTATTAGTTAATCTAGTTCTCAGAGGCTCAAGCTGTAGGTCTAGTTTCATTGGTTAACCATGATATAGGCAGGCCACCAGTATGGGAAAAACAATTATGAAAACTTTCCTTAGAAGATGGTTGCATACTAGATGGTATTTAAGGCTCATCAATTCTATAACCAGTCCATTAATAACAAAATAAGGGAGTAGACTGTAGAAATAATTGACTAGACCAGTCGATATCACTTTTAAAACATTGGCACATTGGTGGTGCGTGTGCCTGTATGGGGGCTATGTCTGTGTGCACATTTGTGGGGTGTGTGTGTATGTGTGTGTGTATATGATGACTGTGTGCACATTTGTGGTTGTGTGTAGGGGCATGCCTGTGTGCACTTTTGTGGTGTTGTGTGTGTGTGATGACTGTGTGCACATTTGTGGTTGTGTGTGTGAAGGAATACCTGTGTGCACTTTTGTGGTGTGTGTGTATGGGGGGGCATAGTTGTGTGTACATGTATGAGTGTGTGAATGTCAGAGGTTAACATTGGGATATCATCTTCAATCACATTTCCTTCTTTTTTTTGAGACAGGTTATCTCATCGAACCTGGAAAACATTTTTTTGGCTAGACTGGCTTGCTAGCGAGTCATAAATATATGTTTGTCTGCATATCCCAGCATTGGGACTAAAGACATGTGCACAGCCATACCCGTCTTTACGTGTGTGCTGGGTATCTGAACTCAGGTACTCATGGCTATTGAGCCATTGACTAGCTAAACATTTTGCTTAGTCTTTATGTATTTTTTGTCCATTGCTAAAACATAAAATAAGATTTTTATGTTATAATTGCAATATAAAAGACTTTATATTACATATATACTTTATAACACTTTTTACTTTGTAAGTTTAACTTTAGTTATTGACAAATAATATAGTGTATGATGTACCAAAATTCATCCTACTAATTTCCCACTTATTTTCAGATGGTGTGTGTGTGTGTGTGTGTGTGTGTGTGTGTGTGTGTGTAGGTACCAAAGTCTACCCCACTTTGGGTCATTAATTAGAACTCATGAGATTCAGCGTATAGTTGTTGACATGGCCACCATTTATCATAATAGAAAATACAGAGGAAAAGGCTCACGGGATTAAGTCCAGAGAACCCAGAGCAAACCTATAATGGCCTTTCCCTCTGAGGTCACACGGAATCCATTTAATTCCTCCAGCAATGAGTCATGCTAATACATGTGAAGTGTTGTATTCTAGGGAAACTCAGAAAGGAAGCACCTAAGATTAAAAAAATTATCATCTATTATTTTTATATATTATTTTTATTATGTTTGTGTATGCATCTGTATGTGCACATGTGGAGTTCAGAGGACAACTTTCAAGTCGGTTTTCTGTCTCTATCCTGTGGGTTCTGAGAATTGAACTCAGATCCTCAGGTTAGGTGACAATTAGCTACCTGCTGAGCCATCTCACCAGCCATATTACCCAATATTTTTATTGGGACTTAGTTACATAGACACTCCCGCTGCCTAGAATGTACCAATATTTCAGATTTTTGGAAAGAAAACAGGTGTTCAGCATAAGGTCTATTATTGGCACAGCAATCTAAAAATGAGATGGCCTTATGATTTAGGGAAAGTTTTATATCACTGCCGGGAAATACTTAGCTGCCTTACTCCTAGGTGCCAGCCACATATCTGCCTTGCACAGACAGCTCTTGCTAAGAAAAGCTGTCAAGCTTAGATTATGCTCTTTTTCTGCATAATTACACTATGTAAGATGCTAAGAGAGAATGTCATTGATGGTCCAACCGCAGCTTTATGGCCTAATAACTACAACAAATAATTGGTACAGCAAACTACATTGGGATAGTAGTGGCACTTTTATTTGGGGGGTAATCAACAGCTACCAAATTTGACGTACAGCCCACTCAGTGGGTGGGAAATTTGTGTGGTACTGTAAACACAGCCAAACACACATAGTTGGAGAGGTCTTAGATCTTGGAGCAAACCCTAAGGCTGTCACATCCCTAGAAAATGTAATTTCTTACTATGTGCTAAATATGGATCCTTGTATTTACAGAAAAGTATGCCAGTCACCACTCATTAAAGAAGTTTCTTTTGCAACAGAGAGAGACTATTACAGAGTTCCACAACTGGTCACACACAATAAGTTTCTGTGAAATGCCCAACCCTAAGTGACACATCATCTACAATGTGACTTAAACCTAAGGCTCACAGGAACATATTGGAACAAGGGGTAGAGAGAACAGTAATGCATCTCTCAACTCTCATCAATGTAGCTCTCTCATACAATAGAGGTCAACAAACACAAAAGGTCATAAAATGTCAATGTGTAGAGAATAAGAGTCTGCAGAGTGTGGGCTTTTGGACAGGACTCCTATATTAAGCTCCACCCACCCAGGGCTCAGGAACTATTAGAGGAGAGGAGGCAGAAAGATTGTAAGAGCCAGGGGAGGAGGTGCATGACCATATGGAAATAGAGACTTACAGGCTTCTGGAACCTTTCTCATATGAATCTACAGCAATGTTGTCAGCATGCACAAGACCCATGCAACCTCAAAGAGATACAAACTTGGCATAGAACTGTGGAAATGGGCAGCAGGTCCTAATCTTAGCCAGAGAACTATTGGCAGCTGGTTACTGCTGGGTGAGAAAGAGCTGATCTTAAATGGAGTGACTTCAGGTAGTCTGACTAGACCCCAGTGGATGAATGTGCACTGAAGGATGTCAGAAGATACTAACTTGACTTGATAGGCCTTTTGTAAATGACAGAATGCATGAAATCCATGGCAGGGGCTATGGGAGGGTACCAGTGGGAAAGGGGGTATAAAGATGATCAAGATGTTGTGAATGAGATATACAATAATTTAATTAAAAAATTTAATAAACTAGAGAATGATACCAGATTGTATATGTATATGTATATAGCACAAGGATTGTGATGTGCCTTGATACACAGCACCAGGAGTATTGACTGTATGAGGAGTAATGAGTGAATGTAGAAAAACCTGGAAAATCATTGAGTAAGGTGATTCACTGATCCACGGAAAAAAACATTCACAAGAAAAACCATTACATACCTCAGTTCAGCCTTTAAGTCTCAGTGGTCTTGTCCTAATGTCTACCTCTAGACCAAGATTTCATTAATATGATTGTTCTCAAATTGTCTCTCTGCATGAGAATTACTTAGGACGTTCATTAGAAAGGTAGATTTCTCTTTCTCTATCAATTCTATTTAATCAAGTTTGTGAATCGGGTCCAGGACCCATATTTTAAATAAACATGCCAAGGAGCTCTTTAAACAAAGCAATGCAAAGCAAAGCAAAACAAAACAAAACAAAATAGTCTTCCCATTCTGTTTCAGTCATTGTCCTTGTGCTGGGGTGTCATAGTGATTTGTGGCAAAGATGATGGGTGAGGCATTTATAGACTACAGTTCAGATAGTTGCTGCCACCACACAGCAGGGATCTGTCTGTGGGAGACCTGGCCTGGGCACTCATCTTCCCATCAAGAATCCTCACTTCCTAAGCCCCGAAGTTCTCTATACCTACTCTGATGGCTGTCTGTCCTTCTCTTGCCTTAGAATGGACCAACTTCTGACTCTTAAAGATGTTGCTTTACCCCCAAACCTCAAAAGTTGTATCATTCAGGGGAATTTTAAAGAAAATGTTTATTTTTGTATGTTTATTTGTCAAATGATGTTTAAACAAATTGTATTTCCTATTGTACAACTATAAAATGTCCTCTCTAGAAAATCATAGTAAAATTTAGTTTTAGTTCTATAAGCTTCCTTAGGTAAACATTCCTTAATAGCTTAATTTTGCTCCAAACTATATATATATATTATTCTTTAATTAATTAATTTTATTTTATGTGTACAAGTGTTTTGCCTGCATGTGTACTCCTGCCACACAATGCTGTGAAGGCCAGAAGAAGTTGTTGGATTCTCTAAAACTGGAGCTTTGAATGGTTACTGGTTTGTTAGCTGCCATGTGGAGGCTGGGAGCTGAACCTGGGTCCTCTGCAAGAGCAACCAGTGCTTTTTAACTGCTGAGCCATCTCTTGAGCCTTTCCTCTCCTATGTTTTTGAAACAGTGTCTACTGCATTGCTCTGGCTAGTCCGGAACTTGATATGTAGACCAAGCTGGCCTGAAATATAGAGACCCACCTGCTTCTGCCTCATAGTGCTGGGAGTAAAGACATGTGCTACCATATTAAGCTGAATTTATTTTTAATGTTTTCTCTGAGCTTCCATGCATATATGGTTTATTGTATAAAAACTGGAAAATAGAGTACTATCAAACCCATCCCTCAAATAAACATTGACAATTATCTATTATTTAACTACTTAGGAATATTTGCTTTTAAATTTGTTTGCATCTTCTCCTACTTTCTCTTTTTCTAGATATATTTTCCCTTTAGCAAAAATACAGCAACACAGGGGCCCTCGGAAGTTGTTCCATTACATAGTGAGGAGCTTTGGGTAGGGTAATGTCATGTTTCAGGTGTTGCAGACTGAGCTGTTAAAAAGGAGACATTATTTTTAGTTCTATGAAAATGAAATTGCCATTTATTCAATATTCTCTTTGTACTGGATCTCTGTGTACAGGTTCCATTTTAAGTGCACTGGATATCAGTGTTTTGGCAAACACAACCCAAGAATCCATTTGAAAGCTTGTATCATTTTTTACTGTGAGTTCAAGTTTATAATCTAGAATAAAATGATTTGGTCCTAGAAAAGTATAATGTGCAGGAGAAACTGTGAGTTCGAGGTTGGTAGGACCAAGCTTTATGTGCACATTATCGAATCCGTGGGATCCTACGCTCCTGCAGGACTCGGGTGCACTGGCTGTTGGCAGCACTGCCGGTTCTGTTCATTTTGGTTTAAAATTCTTCTATCTTTAATTTTCATCCATGTCTTGGTTTTCAGAGAAGTGTGTGGGTATTCGAATAAAAAGCATGATTTTCTGAGCAGATTTGAGAATTTTTTCCCTTAATTTTTACACATTGAAAAAGGAGCGTCTTGTAAAGTTCCGTTTTAAATTTTTTCTTAAACAGAAAATCAGCCCAAGGCCAGGTCTCCCACAGACAGGTCACTGATAGTTCTCTTTGTATTGCTGTGATAAAACACTGACCACAACCAACTTGGGGAGGAAAGTGTTTGGTTCACACTTCGACATCACAGTCCGTCACTGAAGGACATCAGTGCATCAACTCCATCAGGAACCTGGAGGCAGAAACTGAAGCAGAGACTATGAAGGAATGATGTTTACTGGTTTGCTTCCTCTTTCTTGCTCAGCTTGCTTTCTTATGCAGACCAGGCCTACCTGCTTCGGGATGGTAGAGCTCACAGTGAGCTGGACCCTCCTTAATCAATCTGCAATCAAGAAAATGCCCACAAACATAGCCATAGGCTAAACCGATGGAAGAAATTCCTCAATTGAGGTTCCCTCTTCACAGATGTGTCAGGTTGACTACAAAGGTTAAACATCACAGTGGTCTATCATTATTTACTCTTTTGCTATTTCACAAAATAAATTTGAAAACATCAGAGTTTTACCCCTTTGCAGATACTTTTCTTTTTCAATTATATAACAAACATTCTTTATTCTTATAATTCAAATTTTCATTCCTCTAATTTTTTTGGATATAATCACAAACAAATCTCTTCTAATTAATTGTCCCCACACTTAATAAACTCCAATAGCTAGAAGATTCTGATCAGTTTTCAATTCAGGAAATTATTATATAATGTGTTGTCTTCATTTGTAATTGCTCTGATTTCATCTCCAGTAACATGTAGATTCTTTTGATAGATGTTTTTGTCCTCAATAATCTCTAAACTTCCCTCTCGTAATTTTCCTCTTTGAATGCTTATCTTTTGAGTCCTACAAATGATTGCCAGATCAGCCACTTGGCATTCTGTGCTGTTGCTTACATTTTGCTGACTCCAATGTACATTCTAAGTTTCCCATTATGTTTTTACTTCTTTGTATTTCTTACTTTTTAAAAGTGCTCATTTCTAATCATTAGTTTTACAGTCTCATTTTATTTTCTACTTACTATTTTGATTTGTTATAATGAGATTACCAAATATTTTTCTGAAAATTTTACCCTATCAGAATATTTTTAGATTTAAGTTCCTTACTTGATATTTAGACTTGAAGATTGCCTTTATTTCTTGTGGTTGTTTTAACAAATTATTACAGATTTTTAAATTGTGTGTCATCTACTTTAAATTCATCAGGGTTGCTATGTCAGTGCTGTGCATTTTCTGATTATAACAACATCAGTATATTGTCCTACAGTCCTAGTCCAGATGTCTGACATCAGTTTCATGGGACTTAGTATGTGTGCAGGACTGGTTCCCCTTTTTGAGACTCTGGGGATGAATCTGTTTGGTTGTCCTCTAGCTTGTGGTATTGTGACCCTCCTCCATCTCTCTGATCTACACTTTTATTTCCATCATCACATCTTCTCCTCTCCTGCATTCACATCTGCATTTGCCTTAATGCTGTAAAGACAAGTGTCACAACATAGAAGGTCCACCAGGATGATCCCAGGTAATCTTTCTTTCTCCAGATCCTTAGCATAATCACACCTGAGAAGTCTCTTTTGATATAGAAGGTAGCATTTACAGCCTCCAGGGATCAGGCGTGAACATATGTAGGAGCCATTGTTGTGTCAGTCATAAACCCTTTTCCTTTGGCCACAGTCAAATGGCATCAAATTCAGACAGGTCTAGGCTCATACAACCTCTTACTGGTGTCTGAACTTGGTCAAATGCCATAATATTTTCTCCTCTATGAAATGGGGACAGCATCAGCATCTGCCTGTTAAGGCTTCCACCCAGATTAGATCAGAAAACATGTCTGAAGTGTTTTGCAAATTGTTTTCAGTATGTGTTAAATCACATCATCATGGTTAATGACGATAGGGATAAGGAGAAAGAGATCTATGCCACGTGAGTGATTACAAGCTTGCTTACCTGGTTGTCAGTTACCCTTTCCTAGTTCTATAGCTGAGTGGCTGTCAATGTTCTCTTCTCTGCTTAATTCTCAGTAATCTTGAGACATCCATCTGAAATAATCAGGTTGTGCTGAGGCAAGATCTTTACTATGGCATGTCTTCATTCTTTTTAAAAAATATTTTTATCTGGGCTAGAGAGATGGCTCAGTGGTTAAGAGCACGGACTGCTCTTACAGAAGACCTGGGTTCGACTCTCAGCACCCACATAATGGCAGCTAACAACTGTCCATAACTCCAGTTTCAGGGCATCTGACACCTTCTTCTGACCTAAATGGGCACTGCACGACATGGGTGCACTTACACACATTCAGGCAATACAGTCATACATATAAAATAAAAATAATAAAAATATTCTTATTGATATTTACTATTACTATTTTTATTTTTAATTTTATTCTTGTTGAATTTTTGCAATTTTCATACTCCCCTATCCATACCTCCTCCCACTGCCCCCACCCAATTTAATGTACTCTCAATATATTGTCCTATAGAGTCTGATTTGTGTCCCCAAATATCCTTCAGTGTGGGTCCACCCACTGGGCCCACCAAGAGTCCCATCCCTGTTAAGATGATATCTCTCCCTCTTTCAGCAGCCATCAATTTCCAAGAATTCCTTAGGCTGGATTGGGATTTCTTTCCTACTTCCTCTTGTCTATAGAGGCATTTTGTCTAGCTTGAGCTTGCATAGAACTTATGCATGTTGTCACCATTGCTGTGAATTCTTATGAGTAACTGACCAGCTGTCTGTTTCCTTGTGGTCATCCACCCCCTCTGGCTCTTACACTCTTTCTGCCCCCTCTTCCACAATGATCATTGATTTTTGGTAGACAGAGTTTTCACATAGGTGTCCTATTCAGGGAAAAGCACTCTGCAGCCTCTTGTCCTCTGCACATCAGCCAATTGTGGGTTTCTGTGTTAATCACCATCTCCTGTACAAGGAAACTTCTATGGTGGGAGTTGAGAGATGCATTCATGGTATGTGGAGAGGTTGCATTGAAGATGTGTCTGTTAGGGTTAAGTGTCTCAGAGACACTTATTCTCTGTGTTTTACCAGTCCTGGAACTCTGTAATAGCCCTCTTCTGTTGTAAAACCTTGCTTCTTTGATGAAGGGTAAAAGTTTCATTTGTCTGTAAATATGAGGATACATATTTAGCATAAAGTAAGAAATTACATCAGTCTGGGGATGTGGCAAAAGTAGAGTTTTCTCTAGGATCTATGTCCTCTCCAGTCATGAGTTTTGGCTATGTTTACAGTACCACACAGGAGTTCCCTTGCACTGAGTAGGTCTTAATTCCAATTAGACAATTGTTTGTTACCCTCAAGATAAAAGTGCCACTACTGCACCAATAGTGATAGTTTGCTGGACCAGTTGGGTTTTTTTTTTGTTTTGTTTTGTTTTTTTGTTCTTTTGTTTGTTTTTTTTTTTACAGAGTCTCCCTGTAGCCACAAGTGGTGGCTTGGAACTCTCTATGGAGATCAGGTTGGCCTTGATCTCACAGAGATCTGCCTGCTTCTGCCTCCCAAGTGTGGGGATTAAAGGCACGTGCAACCACATCTGTCTTGTTGTTGGTTTTTAGGCTTTACAGGTGGGTAGGACCATTCCACTCCTTGACAAGTACCCAACAGACTCATTCTCTTACTGAGACACTTGCACAGCCATGTTTGTTGCTGCTCTTTTCACAATAGCTAAGAAATGGAAACAACCTAAATGTCCCCCAACTGATGAATGGATAATGAAAATGTGGTACATTTTCACAATGGAGTTCTACTCAGCAGTATAGAAAAACCAGGTCTTGAAATTTGCAGGTAAAGCGCTGGACTAGAAACTGTTAAATGAAATAACACAGACTTAGAAAAACAAGTGACATATGTTCTCTCTCGTTTGTGGCTCTTAGCTCTAAATCCTTAGATGTGAGTGTATTTCCTGACTTAACCACAAGAGTCAGGTAAATGAAAAGGAACCATGGAGATAAAGGAGAAGCAGGAGTTCAAGAGAGGGGGATAATAGGAGACAGGTACTCTTAGGCAAATGGGGGAAAAGAGGGGGGTACTTTAACTGGGGAGGGAAAAAGGAGGACTATATATGGGGAGGAATGTAGAGATAAATAATCCTTAGAAGATATGAAAATCCATAGGAAAATGACTAAGTTCAAAGTCCTACTGAAAAATACACATACAATAAATATACAAGTACACGTGTATAGCTGAAAGCCATATAACAAAAAACACAATTCCAGGCAGGAGAAATCTTCCTTTGAGTTGTTGTTCAGGGAATCCAAAAGACCCCTGAATAACACAGGCCATTGCCACAGCCCTTGATTGCCTCCTAGAACCTGAAGGTAAGACAGGCCACACTTTGGACACAGGACTTGGAGCAATCGAGCTGGAACTGACTTGGAAACTTCCTCCTTGAAGAGTAGCTCTATGGTATCAAAGGGTACTATACAAGCTGCCAAGAGAGAAAACCAATCAATGGTCCTATCCCTCTCCAAGCCTAAAACACAAGTGTCCAGAAGCTATTTCTTTTATTGATTTTTGGGAGAATTTCATAAAATGCATTTTGATCATATTCAGAATCCCTTCCCTGTCTTCAGCTCCCTTACCACCCCACACTCAATTTTATGTGCTATACTATAAATATATTTTAAGGCCTATTCAGTCTGATTTGTGTCTGCAGTGCCCTTCAGTGTGGTTCCACTCACTAAAGCCTGGTTACCCACTCAATATCATATCCTTAAAGAAAACTGAAAATCTCTCTCCAAGCAGCTATCAGTTACCAACAGTTCTGCAACTAGGGTTGGGACTTCTTACTCACTTCTTCATTCTTAAATATTGTTCACTATTTACCACATTAAATGTCATAACCCTCATAATACTCACTGCAAGATCCCAGTCTCTCACAGAGCTTTTTCCTTAAACTAGGGTTGTATCATACCGTCTGCTAGAGTCAGGGTTACATTCTTTTCTAGTTTTCTTGGTGTTGTGGTGTCCAAGTGGGTTATGATAGATGAGAACGGGGGGGAGACAGAAAGAGAGAGAGAGAGAGGGGAGAGAGAGAGAGAGAGAGAGAGAGAGAGAGAGAGAGAGAGAGAGAAGGAATTTCACATGTGGAGAAGTGGTTACCATTTGTTTCCTATATTGTTCCACTGGGAGGTATTCAACCTCTTCTTATCGTCTTTTAGCTTGGGAATGGGGATTGCATTGATATGCACACAAATGACTTTTCTTGATTTATTTCCATTATCCTAATTAAAGGAAAATTTCTTTTCTGCGAATTAGTGGTGAATTGTTGGACTTAATTTATTGTGATCTTGTGATTTTTCAACTTTTCCATTACACTGTGACTCATTTTAGTAGGGCTCTAAGGGGCCACATCGTGGGTGTAAGTGACAAGCATCTCGAGTCAGAAATTATAAGTCTTTCTTCATATTTTTAATTCACTACTAGCTATTCACTTTAATTCACTATCTGCCAAACTTGTCCAAATACTTGGCAATTCAGAAAGACATTATGCAACAGTGCCACTGTTCAGTGCTAGGATGCTCTCATTTATTTTTCTAATTCATGTTAGGTTTTCCCCGTTTCCTGGCATCTGCTCTCTGTCTACAAACAAATTATATTCAGAAGATATACATAAATTACTCTATTGAATTTGTCAGGCTCTAGAACACAATAACCCTATTTTAATATGATGCTTTCACATGCTGAATATTTTGTCTAAAGAGATTGAGAAGGCTGAGGAGGCAGACAGGTCTTTCTGACTCTCCTCTGTGACCCCTTTTCTGCCCAAAGCAGGTCAGAGAAAATAGAATTTCTTTCTCTTGAAGCAAGTCATTAAACCTAGGAAGGTCACTTTTTGTCGCCCCCCCAACCAGTCACATGACAAGTGACTTGCCCTATTCTTGGAGACAAGGACCACCTGAAGAAACAAGCCTTGCTAAACCCTCCTCTCAGTTTATTACCTTAGGTCATTCCCTCAAGGTTAGTCTTAATTGTAAATGATAGGCCATTTAGAATAGTATGTCAATGTTACTATCCATGCATCAGACCTATACTAGTTAATTTTCTCATTGCTGTGACAAAAATACCTGATAAAGGAAACAAAAAAAGGGAAGGGTTAATTTTAGCTCATAGCTTAAAGGTACAGTCCCTCATGATGGGGAAGACGTGGTAGCGACAGCAGCTTTGACTCTGGTTACAGGAGTAGGAGGCAGCTGGTCACACTGTATCCACAGTGGGGAAGCAGAGAGGGATGGATGCTTCCTCCTTCTCACCTTTTTATTCTGTCTGGGACCCCAGTTCATGACACAGTGCTACCTGCATTCAGGGTGGTCTTCTCCATTAAATCTCTCTGTTAAAATTCTCACACATACCTGGAGAAGCATGACTGGTAGGTGATTCCAAATCCAACCTAGCTGATAATGAAGATTAACTATAATAAGACCTAAGTGTAAAATGTAGTTTTCTGTGGTCTTTGGATCTTCATTTCTGAAGGCTTCCTTGTCAATAGCTTTGACAGATAAACTTACGCTTTTCTCTTACTAATCGACTTTTCTTATAGGGATGCCAGCCATAAATTTCATAATGCTGAAAAAACTATATTACGTTTTCTTTCCTACATACCTTTATTTTTGTTGAATCTATTTAGAAATAGTTCATTTGGTTATAAACAAACAAAGGAAGGTACTTTTAATTATTTTAGAATAGATAATGTTGTTCACTTTTACCTTAGAAAATAACACGTGAATTAATTTCAATGGACTTTTCAGTCCTTTATTCTATAATTCAACTAACACAGCAGATGGCATTCAGCTACCCAAGCCGCTTTCTCAGGTTTGATTGTTCAAATGATTAAGATGCTATTTGTCAACTCCAGTTTACCATCCCTTTTAATTATATAGATAATCAAACTAAGAACTGCTAATTCTGTCTCCTAACTATTAATTGTTTGTAATTATGTACAGATTAAGACTGCATGTGTAATTAAATCTAAGAATTAATTGATACAAGGAGATTGATAGAAGGGAAACAGAATAAGTTTGGCTTTAAAGAGGCACTGGGGACCCAGAACCACTAAACCCAATGGTGTCTTTGGTTTTGACATGTCCTAATAAAGATGTGTTGTCTTTTCATTGAGATTATCCTTCCACTCTTTCAGAGACAGCTGCACAGACTATTCCTTCAAAGCGTTTTGTTTCTTGACTGACTGAAACAGTATATGAAAAGGTTAAAATGCTGTTGTCTTTCCCTGACATCCTTGAACTGAACAGCTCTTTTATTTGAAATATGGAGGGAGTCAGAGTGGAAAGTGTTCTAAGTGGCCAGGGTTCCCTTTGCTGCTTCTTTCTCCTCTTTTCCCTCCGTCTTTGGGGTTGTGCTGGTCTTACCAGGTTTCAGTGAGCCATTGAGTAATTTAAATTTGCAAAATAACTATGCCTACTAGGTTTAATATATCTCACTTGTGTAAATAATTGGCTCATGTTAAGTACATAAATTTGAATAAAAGTGGAAAATCAAATAAAAAGTCACTTCCACCTGGAAGATATTTAAGAAACTATTACCATTATAAATATCAAGATGTTATTAGGAAGTGAGGAAAGATGGCCTGTTGAAAAATATTTGATCTTAAGCAAAAAGAACTTTAAAACCTCATATTTAAAGCATTTCAGTTCTATACCTGTGGATTTGTCTGTTGTATTGCATGGGGCCTTTCACTCTTAGGGTTTTGCTGGTTGGCCTGTCAATCAATGCCAAATGCCAAATGCTGGGATATACAAAAGCGGGGATATAGGGAAACACACACACACACACACACACACACACACACTCACACACTCATGCACGCATGCACGCACATGAGCATGTGCCCATGGGCACAGAATTATATTGTTTATGAAGAATACCAAGCAATCTTGTGTCTAGTTATAGCAGTGATATGCAGAATAAAGTGAACTTGTGATATAAGATCTACTTTAAAAAAGGAGCCTAAAATAATCCTGAGGAAATGCAAAGTCAGGAGGACACCAGTATGAGAAGTCATTTAACAATTTTTATGTTCAAGAATAGCTACTCTTTACTGAACTCCTTGTTAAACTGAGGTAACCATTTTGGTTTCTTTCCAAATTTTGATACTATATTTCCCCAGATATTTAAATATCACAGTATTTTATTCTATCCTGCTGCCTGATAACTGGGACTATTGATAAGGTTTTACCACCTATCATTACGCAGCCTGCTCTTGTATACACACACACACACACACACACACACACACACACACACACTCCTAGTCTTCAGGATCTTCATTTTTTGGTGGCATTATCTGAGAAGACGTTGACTCTGGGATGAGTTTGTGATAATTTAGTCTGATATACGACTCTGTTTTTTTCTTTTTTCCTTAAACTATAAGCTTATAACTTTGGCTGACTTTGTGGAATAAACTGGAATTTGTTGCATGTCACCTTGTGCTTCTGAGGAGGATTCATTAGCATATATCAGTGTGTGAATGATTGCCATGAGGATTTTAGTAGATGTTTTACTGCTTCCTGGAGTGGAAAAGTTATAGCTATATTTCCTAGTGTAATACCTATACACAGGAGAAAACAATGCATGGCCTTCTCAACTGCATGAGTCTGTCTGGTGGATAAACAGGATAAAATATTTGAAAATGTTCTGGACAATCCTGAAGAAATAATGTAGGTGTTAATTCCACACTGATTTGGGTCCTTCAGTGTTTAAGAAGATCCCCACTTTGCCTGTGAGATTTAATCTCTTGAGACCAATTCTTTGTGTTATTTTGTGGCTTCCCTTTTATATTCATTAGTGTATATGAATTGTACAGAGTAATAGGATTCATTAAAACCTTTGAATATATACATATAAGTATATATATCTAATTTGCTTTAATCCTATCCACACCCTCTGTTACCCTTTCTTATGCCCCTCTCCCTCTCCTCTCCTCTCTTTCATCCCTGGTAACACTCTTACTTTCAGATCATACTGTCCTCTTGCCCTTGATTCTACACATGAAAGGTAATAGTTGTCTTTCTGAGTCTAACATGATGATCTCCAGTCCCTTTTGTTGCAAAGGACATAATTTCATTCTTCTTTATGACCCAATAAAGCTCCACCATACAGATTCCATGTTTTGTTTACCTGTTCATCTCTTGATTGGCACCAGATTCAATAATCTGGCCATTATGACAATAACAAACTGTTGTGTAAGTATCTCTGTATTAAGTTGATTTAGATTTGGGAGAACTGTACCAGAAGTGGTATAGCTGCATCAGATGGAAGTTTTACTTTAAGTTTCTGAGGAACTTTCGTGTTGATTTTCCTAGTGGCTGGACTAATTTACATTCCTACCAGCAGGAATTCCTCCCGGGTTGTCCCCAGCTGACTCTGGTACCCTCGCCTAATGTTTGTTGCTTCTGCCTTCTTCCTGAGAACAGTTCTGACTGGAGTGAGATGGAATCAAAGTATAATTTTGATGTTCATTTCTCTTGTGACTTGGGATGCTAGACTTGCTTTTATGTATTTATTGACCACTTTTACTTATTCATTTGAAGTGTATTTTCAGATGGTTTGTCCATTTATTGAGTTTATTATTTACTCTGTTGGTGTTTAGATTTTTTCACTTCTTTATATAACTGGGATTTTAAAATCTGGATGACTATCTGGTAAAGATTTTTCTCCTATTCTGTAAGTCTCTCTCTTCATTCTGTTCTTTTGCTGTACAGAAATGTTTTAACTTGATACAATCCCATTTGTAAATTTTTACTATTTTTATCAGCTGTTAAAGTCCTATTCAGAAAATCCTTACCCATGCCTATATCTTAAAGTATTTCATAGGTTTTAGTTTTATCTTAAGGTCTTTGAGTTGATTTTTTTTACAGGGGGAGTTTCATTCTTGTACAAGTTGATAGTTTCCAAGAACCATTTATCAAAGATTTTTTTCCCCAATGTATGTTTTTGTGCCTTTGTCAAGCATCAGATGGCTAGAGCTATAGGACTGAGATCAATTTTTATTCACCAGTTTTTACTTACTCACATTGCCCATGAGTTAGAAACAGGGCCATTCCAAGTAAGAAGTTGCTCTTGCCCCAGAAAAGTTTATAAATTTAAATCGGATATTAGAAAGAGAGCCATGGTTATCTAGAATAGTGATTTTTAAATTTTTCTACTTGAAAATGCTTTTTTGCTTGATAAATTAGACATAAATGTGTATACAAATAAAAATGTTTACTGATAATAAATCAAGAAGAAATTTATTTTGAAACATGTCTTTGATGTAATTACCATTAAAAATAAAAGCAAATTTGCATACTAATATATATATACACACACACACATATATATATAGAACTATCATTAAGGATGAAAGCAAAATTGCATACTAATGAGATGAATATGGCTTCTTTATTTTACAAAAGGAATCAGATCATGGCTGGGTACTTGAAACTGTAACATAGAGAATATCTTCAAAATTTCTGAGAATTGATCTATATTTTTATAATCCTTGATACTGAGAATGTTGCATCACATAAATTTGTAGTACAAAATTGCAGAAGTGTGTTTAAGGCTATTTCTGAAATAGTTGGAAATCCTATCTTAATCCCAAACCAAAATTCATTGAATGATTTTTTTAAATGAAACTCTAGTCAGCAACTCAAACAGTAATTTAAAAATTGAGCTCTAACATACAATCCAAAGATAGAGTAATTTGATATATGCTGAGGAATAACAGTAGGAAAATATTATGTCTGTTTTCATAATTAAGCCCCTATATTCTTATAAGAGCAGAAAACTTTGTACATACACTAAAACACTGCAGTTTGTAACATACGATCATTTCTAATCTGAGCTGATGTCTTTCTGGCCTTTGCTGGCATGGTGTGGCATGAGGGCACATACAGCGTAAGGTCCTGTGCTCAGAACCAAGGATGCAGTGAAGGTATGTGAGGCAACACAGGTGTTTGATTTTAAAAGCATTTTTGGTTGTTACACATTCTGAAACTTTGTACTGTTGCAGAATTTTTCATGGTCTCCCCAAATTCAGTTATGCAACCCCACGGGGATCACCACACAGATTTTGACGAGCAGAGGACTAGAATATATGAAGGCATTCGTTGTGGAAGTCGATTAGAGGATGTGGGTGTGCCAGGAATTGCGAGAGGTTGCTTTGGATGAGTCAAGAAAGCTTCACAAGAAATTTGAGAAGTTGACACCTCTAATATGAGCTGTGTGTGAACCTGTTATAGTCCTTGGGGCTTATAAAGGTCCCAGTTAAAGTAAGAGGTATGCGACGTTTCTCTAGCTAGCCTCTTGTGAAGTTTTAATCTAATCAGATTCTTTGTAAGCTTCTCCTGACTAGAACTTGTTTCCACTAATAAATTTCATTGAATTGTGATGGAAATATATAATTTATTACATAGCCTTTTTAAAGAAATTTTGACTTTTTATAGAGGGCAGTGTGTTTTGACTGAACAGAATATTATATAAAAATTTACATATATGTTCGGATCTCTCTGCAATATCATTTCTTTTTGTTATTCTAAGTTCTATCTTTGCCTCCTTTTAAGACATTCATTTTATGATTGTATAAATAAACTGAAGAAATTAAACAATTTCTTCTGAAGTCTCAAAATTTACCATATGACTGAGACATCTACAGATGATAATTCAATTGACATTTTCTGGAAAGAATATATGAGTAAATATTAGGAAAGTTAGAAATGTGATGCAGTTTCACTTATTTGAACAACAGAATTGAGCCAATTTTTCTCTTTTTAAAATAATTGGTATTTATGAGAAATAAGATGGCATTTAAATCTCAAATCTCCCTGTTGCTTACTAAAAAAGGGTTACTGCAAGAAATTCCACAGAAAGTTTGATGATAAGATATGACATGCTGAGTATCTGCTGACAACCTTTTCCTCTTTCAGTACATTCACTTTAGCACTTTCCTTAATTTCATTTACCTTGCATTTTCAAAACTTAGACCTTAATAATAATTCTGAATTTTATTTTAAGGTACTTACAATAACAGTAAAGTTTTCTTCTACTTTTATACTTGGCGTTCACAAATACAATTTTATTTTAAGCCTCCTTTTAAAAAAGAAGTCAATGTTCTTCAAGAGAAGAGAGGGCAGAGAATGAACCCATTAGCTTTCTGATGGTCATACTGCATGCAATAAAAACACGAGAGCTTGGGTCTGTGAAGGAGCCAATTAACTGAACCCTTCCTCCACGCGGTGCCTTTGCTTCTTCATCTCTCAATGATGAGATGACAAGATGTGATTTTAACACAGAAAAGTGAGCCCATAAAGATGATTTGCTTTCCTCTCTGTAACATTAAGCAATATGCAGTCTGTACTTTTCCTGGATAAATATTATTTTAACTTACATCAATATTTCTAACAGACAGGGTATTGTATGACTGGAGAGGTGTGGTATCGACAAAGTCTTTCCAATTGTCTCCTGAATCTGCTTGGACCTTTCCTAGACCATCAATAATATTTCAGGATTTTTATATAGTAAGTACTTCTAAAACTGAACTTGTCATGGTTTTCCAGCAAAATATTGAGTTAAATTTAATGCTAAAAAGACATGAGAATTTATTATTAACCTATTTGACTCCAGAGAAAATTCTCCATTGAAAACCATCTCTTCAGCCAGGTGTGTGAAGTTCGTGCCCATAAGCCCAGCAGTTGAGAGGCTGAAGCAGGAGAATGACTGTGGTTTTGAAGCCAGCTTGGGCTACAGAGCGAGAAACCCTGTGTGAGAATTAGAAACAGTATCCCTCAAAGAAATGAACTTTGTCTAGTTTTCCTGAAGCGATGCTGTAGCTCTTTAATCATTCTTTATGTGGAATTTGCTAATCACCTTATCCCCTAAATACCTGTTGTGTATTATATTTGAAAAGCATTTGGCCCAAAGGATCATCAAATGGCTTGTCCTAAATGTAAAAGACAGCAACTATGTTTGTATCAAGAATCAAATGGAGGCAACAAAGATGAAGATGTCTTTTAGAAACATGATAACTGAAGGACTGAAAAATCCACGGGCCATTTCATGACTACCCATTTATGGTTTTTAGAGTGAAGACTCTGTCAGAGCATGAGAGTCTATGATCTCAAAGTGGATTGAGACTTTACATCAGGTTCCTCTTTTCATCAGAACAAAGTGAAAATGCAACAGGAAATTCACAATGCAAACATCTTTAGCAACATTTTACAAAAACTATAATATTGTGTTTTACAAAATATAGTTTTACAAAAACTATAATATTGTGTCTCAGAGGGCCAGTCTACACACCTTACACCTCTCATGAGGTTTACTCTTTGGGTGAATATGTGCATCTCACTCTTGATTTTCTCTCTCTCTCTCTCTCTCTCTCTCTCTCTCTCCTGCTGTATTTATTTTTTCTTAACTTGCCATTTGCCATTATAACAAAATATCATGCAGAAGATGACACTGGGTTGATTTAATGATAAGAAAGAATTTTCTTATAGGTTTGGAAACTGGAAGTTAAAGATTAAGTGCTGAGAGAGTTGGTTTCATCTGAAATTTCTCTTGTGGCTTTAGACAGCTGCCTCCTCAATGTGTCCTCACCCCATTTTTCCTCTGTGTACATGGATCCTGTTCATGGCTCCTGTTCTGAGGACATGAGTAATACCGAATTAGACCCCTCAATCTTAGGATTTCATTTAAACTTAATTAGCTCCTTAAGGGCTCTATATCCAAAGATTATCACATTGGAGGTTAGAACCTTAACATGATTTTGAGGACATAATTTGGTTCATAACCCTGCTAGACAAGTGAGCTATATTTAAAATATTTTCCTATATATTGAATAATTTTTTACACATTTTAATTAATTAATTAATATGGGGATATGCATGCCACAGCTCATAGTGTGGGGCAACCTACAAAGATCACTTCTGTCCTCTGCTGTGGGTCCAGGGGATTGAAACCAAGTCATCTGACTTGGCCACAAGTACCTTTCCCCACTCACTGGCCATAGTTCTTTTATTACTTTTATCTTTATTTTTCATTTTCTTCCTCATTTATTATATTATAAAATATTGCTAAATACATTTGAGTGCACCCACCATGCCTGCTACCTCTGCTGCTTCATCAGTCCCCATTCCCATTACACCTCCTCTCCCAGACAGTTTTACTTCTACTTTCATGTCACCTGTACACACATGATTTTATGTATCTTCATAAAATCCATGACCCACAAATAAGGGAAAACATATAACATGTTCCTTTCTGACACTGAGCTCATTAATTTAATCTACACTTGCATCCATTTTCCTGTAAAAGATCATTTTAATTTCACCATGACTAGAATCTCAGCTAGGTGGTTTGAACGGCTGGAGGTGCCTGGAATGGTTCAGTTGAACTCTGATACCTTAGGGGTCATCTCTGGTTCCCTGGTGTTTCTTATTCTTCATGTCATATATGCTGGAGGAGCATCCCTAAGGTGGCTGTTTCAGTCCTATCTGATGTCTTCAACTACGACGGCGGAACCACTGATGCTGACCCAACATCTTTTCATTCAACCTTTCCACGGGTCTAATTTGGATCTTGTTGTCAACATGGACGTCTCAGGGTGCTCATATTTCCTTCACAGTGACAAACTTCTCCAAGGACATTGAGTAAACAGACAAGTATATGATGTTAGACTCATGTATGTTCCTAATACACATAACTGATTAAGGATCTTCTGACTATTTCTCACTAAGCTACTTGGGTTGACCTTGAATCCTTTGTAACCCAGGCATAATTCAAACTTACAGTCCTCCTGCCTCATCCTATAGAGCATTTTGGTGTACAAGCCTGCATTACTATACCTGATTGAATATGTAAAACAAAGGCAAATCTACTAAAAAGAGAGACATCTCAATAAAAATCAAATGACAGTAATGAATAGGAAGTTCTTAAAATACAATTATAAAATGAACAAAGAACCTCGAAAACAGCTTCAGCCTCACTGCTCATGAGGGACATGCACTCAAATGCAATGTGATACTACTAGTCACTCACTACAGTGACTAAAGTGAAAAAGACTGATCACACCAAGTGAAAATCAGGTTGTGCCAAAGTAGGATTTTTCGTATGTCAACAGACCACCAGCCCTATGGAGAACAGTTTGACTTTAGCCACTAAAATGAAAGATGCACCCTCCCTATAACATGACAACACAGCTCCTTGAAAATACAGAAAACACAGGTCCTTAACGCAACATGGATGAATCTCACAGACATAATTTTTTTTATATATGTGAATCTATTCCAAAAAATTAAAAAAAATCTCCCAAACTCTTTTATGGTGTTTAAGAATTCATAAGTGGACTAAAATATGATAATAAAATATAAGGAAGCAGTTAGCATACAAGTCAAAACAATGGTTATCTGGGAGAAAGGCGCAGTCACAAGGAACTGTAGATGCAGGTGAAAACATTCCACTTCCTGGACTTGACAGTGGGAGTATGGTGTTCTATCTTGCTTCTATTGCTGATAAAACACAAACAGAAACAAAATTGGGAGGAAAGGGTTTGCTTAGTTTATATATTCCAATCACTGTTCATCCTTAAGAGAAGCTAAACAGGGCAGAAACCTGACTGTAGGAGCTGAACCACAGACCATGCAGGAACACTGCTTACTGGCTGACTCCTCTGGCATTCTTCTTAATACAACCTAGAAACACCTGCCTAGGGGTGGCACCACCCACAGTGGGCTGGGCTCTCCTACAAAACTCAATAATCAAGAAAACGCCTCACCGACATGGCCACAGGCCAGTTCCATACAGAAAATGTCTCAATTGGGTTCCCTCCTCCAAATGTATCAACTTGACAATGGAAGCTATTCAGCACACATAGCTATTTATTTTATGAGAAGTCATTGAGTAAGATATTATACTGTGCACCTTGGTATATGTGTGTTATATATTTTTTTCAATGTACATTTTTATTGAATTTTTGTGCATTTCATATGATAGATCTTAATCATATTTGGATCCTTCCCCTATCTGCAACCCCCATAGCCTCCACGACAGTTATTTTTATTTATTTATTTATTTATTTATTTATTTATGAGACATCCTATCTGGCCTGGAACTTACTAATTGGACCAGGCTGGCCTCAATCTCACTTGTCTTTGCCCCCAAGTTCTGGGATTAAAGGCATGCATCATCACACCTGGCTTTGATTTATTTATATTTACTTTATGTGTACGAGTGCTTTATTTACATATATATATATATATTATATATATGTACACTCATGTCATGCAATGCCTAGGGAGGTCAGAAACAGGTGTCAGATTCCCTGGAACTGGAGTTAAGGTGATTATTAGCCTGCATGTGGAGGCTGGGAACTGAACTTGGATTTTCTAGAAGAGCAGTCAGTGTTCTCAACCTCTGAGCCAACTCTCCAGCACCCAACTGACCATAATTCTTAATCTGTTATTTTTAAATTCCACATTTATTTCCTATCCAAGCTTAAAATTATGTTGATAATTATTTTACTAATTTGTGAGTCCATGTTACTAAAACTAAATTATTATGACCCTATTTAGGTAGGGAAATTCTATGAATGTTCTTTAGGGAAATTATATAAATTTAGACATGAATTTTATGTAATTTACTGAAAACACTTACAGTATTTGTTATATATTATTTTTGGAAGAAATGTCTTTCTTTACTATTGTAGCTTAGATGTGAAATGCCCCTTATTGGTTCATGTATTTCAACACTTGATCCTCTAATGTTGGAACTATTTTAGTAGATTGTCTGACCTTAGAAAGTGAGGCCTACATGGACAAAATGGGTCACAGTTGGGGAGGGGCCTTATGCTGGCTTTGGTTCTAGCTGAAGTCCCCTATGCTTTCTAACTGACCACATGATGTAATCAGTTGTCCTATACTTCCACATCCCAAGATATGAGCCAATCCTGTCACCCTGCCTTCCCTGACATGATGGACTGTGCCCTCAAAAACCATGAATCAAAACAAGTCCTTCCTCCTTTCAGTTCAAAACAAATCCTTCTGTCAGGTTATCATCAGAGTTCTCTCTGGGTCTTTTGCGCTATCAGGCAAACCATATAACATATCTTTATGTACATTTATTATTATCGTGGGGGAGGAGGGGAGCAACTTACAAAGAAATGAAAACCCAGTGCCTAGCTCTGTGCTGCCCAGCTCTACACCACAGCTCAGAGCCCACCATACCAGATCACTCCCGTAGCATACCTGCTAGCTTTCGACCAAGCCTCAGGGGCCAGTGGTCTCACCCCAAGTCCGTAAGTGCCAGGCCATTCTGTTCTTGAGTACACCCTGCTGCTGCACATTCCCCATGCCTGCCGCCACACATTCCTGGTGGCTCACGGCTTCCATCCTAAGATGCTGCCAGAAGCCCCTCCTTCCTTCCAGGCAAACTCTCCATAGTCAATTCTCTGCAGCAGGCCCTGACCCTTGGAGGAACCAGGAGCCCTGGGGAACACACAGGTATTTGATCATACTGGTGTAAAAAGGATTAATAATTGGAAAAGAAGAGCTCAAATTATCCCTTTTTGCAGATGATATGATAATATATCTAAGGGACGCCAAAAATTCCATGCGCAAACTCCTAGAAATTATTAACACATTCAGTAAAGTGGAAGGTTACAAAATTAACCTACAAAAGTCTGTAGCCTTTCTGTTAGAGTATGTTAGTTTGCTTTGATAAACAGCTTTTTAGGACACAAGATGGCCTCCTAAACCCAGGAAATCAACCACACCTCTCTCACAGGGCTGATCACATGATTTATAAGAATTCTAGTCCCTATCAATAAAACAAAACTGTAAACCAAAACCTAAGCTGTCTGCTCATGTATGACCTGATCATTGTACTCTCTGCTGAATGATTTAAAAACCCTATATAAGCTCGGTATTTCCTCAATAAAGTAGACCTGCATCTCTGAACCTGGTCTCCTGTGTCTGAATGCAGCTCCGCTGACATAGTCTCCTCAACTGCCTTGGGGTTCAGGATCAGATGGTGGGGGCAGAGACCATGAAAGTGGCCCGAATGGATGGCCACAGCTGGTGCCCAAACTTGGGGCCCTCGCACACTTGAATTCAAGCAAGGAATGCTCTCTTTTCCTCCCTTTTCTCCATGGGTGATTGCTCTCATCATCCTTGCGTTCCTGTTCTTTTGGCTTCTGTCTCCACTGATCATATCCTTACATGGCTCCTGAGTCCCTCTGGGTACGTCTTTCAGGGTGAGTGACCTCCAGTATGGGGAATACTCATCAAGCTGCTGCCTGTCCCCATGCTGCAGTGTTGGTTTCTCTCCTCAGGAGCAGATGAATTAAGGTAACAGAAAAGGATTTAGCCAAAGAGCAAGATGAAGTTTTGGCTCTTGCCCCTTGGTTTGAGGAGTCCTGCTGCTAGGATCCTGAACAATGGGCTTGTGTGTTATGCTTAGCTAGAAAAAAAGAGGTCAAGGAGGGACACCCGTAAATTGGACAGTTCTACCCCATTGTAACTGCCATTCTGGCCTCTCTGCAGGGAGTTCCCCCCAATTCCCCTAAAGAAGATGATCTTATTTTAAAGGAGATAGAAAAAGAAATTCAACAGCAGGACGCTGTGGACAGCTCGCCCTAAGTGCTCCTGGTCAAAGTGAAACTAGCAGAGCCTTACTCTGACAAAAAAGCAATGTCTTCTGCTGAGGATTCAGAAAACGAGAGACTAGGGTCTGAGGGCTCCCTTAGTAAAAAGCAGGAAGTCACACCACCCTCTGCTCTGCTGTTACAGGGTGTTAGCCATCTTCCTCCATCTCATGCAGGCTGTGGGTGAGGTCCTCCCCTTTACCCCTCTCTGGGAGAGGAAGACTGGAAGCCGCTTCCCCCACCCTCCTTTCTGTCTGATTCAGAGGACAACACCCCACAGTTCTTCCCTGTTA
>NW_008354016.1:2331021-2362410 GCF_000622305.1 Nannospalax galili | reverse complement strand
GCTGTCCACTATCTCCACTTCTCTTTAACATAGTACTTGAAACTCTTGCAAGAGCAAGAAGACAAGAGCTGGGTGTACCGACAACACAGCAGACAGTAGCAGGGATAACAGAGTATAAAGGCTCTAGTGGGGAGGGAGGCTATGGGAGGGTGCCGTCTGGGAAGTGGGTGTATAGTTGAATGAGATGGTTTGGGATGTTTTGATATACACACACACAAAAAAAAATCAACAAATTTAAAAAATATATATTTGAGAAGGAAGCATGGAAATTTACATCATCCTAATTAGTAGAGGTGATAAACATTACCATTGAAATCTACCCAGTGACTTTATAGACATACACAGCCACCAAGGATCCAAGTACAACCGATTATGACTAGTAATAATCAGATACATGCAGATTAGAGATGCAAAAGCCAACATTTTAATGTTAGTAGCAAAAAATGAGTCTTTCTGCAAGGAACAATATATTCTAAAATGAAATGGAGATCTTTTTAAAGGTTAAAACCTCATTTAATTTTATGTCTTATAGGGTTTATACTGAGTACAATATTGTATAACTGTGATAATTCAACTGTAAACCTAAGAATGTACAGGCAATTTCATTGCACCCACTTGTGAAAGAGATGTACTCTTGCTCTGGAGTGTGTTAATGAGTATGTTAAAGATGTAGTGAAATGCTTCTTCTAATCATGTATTTATTAAAAATTTAAAAAATAGTAATGAAGTGCTTCTTCTAAGTATGTGGTTATTAAATAAATAATTTTTTTAATTAAAAAAAATAACCACTAGAGAAACTGGTACTGAAAAGTGGAGTCACTACTGTGGTAAACCTGACCACATGGCTTCTAAACCTTTGGAACTGATTTGCAGGAGGAATTATGGAAATGTTTGGAGCCGCAGGCTAGAGAAGAGATGGTGAGCTATAAGCAGAGCTTAATGGGCCATTCTGGTAGAATTTCAGAAGACCAGAAGGTTGAAAGAAATGTGTATGTGAAAAGTATGTCCATGAGGTTTCATAGAGGAATTAGGACTGTTGGAGACTGGCCTAGGTGCCATTCATTTTACATTTTGGCAGTACATCTGGCTACGTTCTGCCTTTGTCCTGAAAATTTGATGCTGACTAGAAATTTGTGGACTTACTAGTTGAGAGAAGAAATTCAAGGCAACATAGCATTCAGGTTGTGTCGTGGTTACTGCTCACTGCATTTAGCCAGGATTACAGTGAGGAATAAATAGCAGAAAGTTGTGAAAAATCTGCACTATAGTAAAGAAAACTGTGAACCTGGTGAAGGTTTCAGAAAAGATAAAATATATAAAAGCATTAATTGTTAAAATGAGATTAGCAGCACAGACTAGTGTAGCTAATGTGCTGCAGACTAGTGTAGACTAGTGTAGCTATATGTGCTGCAGGTGGCAGATCTGTACGTGTGGAGTCATCTGAGTCCACTGAAGACTGTAGATGATGCTGTTACCAGCCCCAGGTGCTGGGCATGGAGATTTAGGGTTAGGTGTTTCCCTTCTGAGTTTGCTTTTGCTTTCAGTCTTTCTTTGCTATGCCCCCATTTTCCCTTTTAGAATAGGAATGTTTACTGTGTGCCATGGTATATTGGAAGTATATAATTTTGTGTTTGATACTGCAGGGGCTCACAGTTAAGATTACTTTCAGACTCAGAAGAGACTGAACTTACAAACAGTGTTGTAACTGTAAAACTGCAGGCACTTTTGAAATAGTATAAATGTATTTTACAATATTAGATGGCCGTGAGCCTGTGGTGGTGAGAAGCTGAATGTTGTATGAATATTTAAAAGTCTTTCATAAGTTCATATATTTTGAATAGTTGGTCTCCTGCTGGATGGAGTGTTTTGGGAGCTTGTGGTATCATTAATAGGTGGTGCCTCATTGGAGGAAGTGGGTCTTTGAAGGTGGGCTCTATGGATAATAACCCAACCTGGATTTTAGCTGTAGTCTCCTCTACTTCCTGACTGTCAAAGCAATGTAACCAACCAACTGCCTCACATGCCTGCTTCCTTGGCCCCAAGAAGTTCCACTGCCATGCTTTCCCTGCCATGATGAACTGCACTCTCTCAAACTACATACCAAAGTAAGTTCCCCTTCCCTCAAATTATTTCTTTCAGGTATTTTATTATGAGAAAAGTAACTAATAGTATTATCTTCAAAAATATTTATTAACTTGGGAGGCAGAGGCAAGCAGATTTATGTGAGATCTAGTTCAGGCCATCTGGAGCTACAGGAAGACCATGTTTCAAAAACAGACAAACAAATTTATTAAACATAGTATATTTCTATACTGTTGTTAGCTAATATGATATATATATTTATAATGCATCTATGTCCTCACAAAAAGTAGTATAGATGGAAAGATGTTTCATTATTGTATTAGTTACTTCTGCTGCTCCGATAAAACACCATGACCAAGGAATTTATAAAAGAAAGAGCTTATTTGAACTTATGGTCCATCATGGTGGGGAGGCATGGTGGCAGAAGGTGGCTAGTGGAGAAAGCAGAACCCTCACATCTTGAAGGAGGCACAGGAAGCTGAGTGAGACTGACTGGACACCTGGCAAGGCTTAAGAACTCTCTAAACTGCCCCCCCCTCAGTGACATGCTTCTTCCAGCATGGCATCTTTTAAGACCCCCAGAAATAGTGCTACCAACTGGGGACAAAACGTCCAAATACTTGAAACCTATGGAGGATGTTCTTATTCAAACCACCACAATTATATTCTATGAAAGATGAAAGAATGATCTGCTGCCTCTGCCCTCCCCACTGTGCTATTTTATGGCAACAATTTGGAGACTGCTCCAGGTTTCACCAAGATGAAACATTAAAAATTGGGGGACAGTGCCTCTCTCAAGATCACCATCAGGATTATACTTGATTGTAGAGTTCCACGTGCAAAACTGGAGTACTTATTCCTTGCTGAGAAACTAGAGGCACAAATGGCAACTGATCATGGCTTTGACGTAGTAGCTATTGCTTTTGGACAGTGCACTTGTTTAAAGTATTTGAATTGGAGAAGAGGTTAGCAATATCATTAAGCCTTTTGTATAAGTCTGAGTAGAGGTATTTAAAGCTGTGACTTAT
Source organism: Nannospalax galili (assembly GCF_000622305.1). NCBI lineage: Eukaryota > Metazoa > Chordata > Mammalia > Rodentia > Spalacidae > Nannospalax > Nannospalax galili. The sequence continues at coordinate 2,359,300 of NW_008354016.1, read as the reverse complement.
CTTTGCAACTAAATTACATAGGGTGTGTGTGTGCATGTGCATACATATATTTATGTGTTTATTAATGACTGGAGGTATGGGTTTGAAACTTAAACCTTTAGTTTGTTTAAGGTGTTCCTTGCTTTTTAGTTTAAATGGCATTTTATTTTGGGTAAGGATTCTCCTTTGCTTATCCTGGAAAATTATAACATTCCTAGTAGAAGTCAAAGAGCAAGTTCTTAGATGTTTCTTTTACATTTTAAATATCAGTTTATCTAATTTAGAATATATACCATAAAATTGGTAATTTATTTTTAAGACCTCTCAGTGGTATTAAGCACACCCACATGTGTGTGTAACTGTTACTTCCATCCATCTTAAGAACATTTTTGTTATCTCAAACTAAAACTCTATGTCTGTTAAACACTACTCTTTTAGTCCTCCTCTGAACTACAATTTATTTTCCACCTCTGTGAAACTTATTATACTCAATACCTCAAAGAAACAGAATCTTACAGTATGATTTTCCTTTTGTGTTTGTCGATTGTCTTCAAAGTTCATCTGGATTGTGTCATGTGCTAGAATTTCCTTCCTTTTTTAGGAATTTATATTCTGCACTTCTTTTTATCCATTCATCAATCAGTAGACACTTGGGCAGACTTCCACTTTTTGAGTATTTTGAATAAGGCCACTGTAAACATGGCACAGAAGTATTGCTGAGTCTCCACTTTCACACACTTGGAGCGCATACCAAGAACTGAAATTGCTGGTTTATGTTGTAGTTGTATGTCTAATTCTTTAAGGCATCATCATATTGTTTTTTCCAGAAGGGCTGTATCATTTTTGTTTCTCACTAGTAATTCTCAAGGATTCCAACTTCTCCACAATCTCATCATATCTTTATATTTTCTGTGTTTTGCATCTTGATGGGTGTGAAGTAGTAAATCATCTTGATGTCAATTATTTAATCAGTTCAGAAGAAAAATGATAGCTGAGAAAACAGAATAAATCTTCTGAATTTTTAAAGTGGATACAAGGACATATAAAACTAGTTTTTCATTTTGTTGGAAAAGAGATAAATATAACATTTTGCTTGAAATATTCTGCAGGAGTGTTCCAACCTTTTGACATAACAAAATGACATTATTATCTACAAATATATTGGGTCACATTCACAGCTATCCTGGGGTGTATGTGGTCCATGGGCCACAGATTAGACACACCAGCTACAGCTTGACTGTTCTAATTAAATCTTATTTTGCTCAGACAAAAAAGTTACTGTTATATGCTTCCTGTAGGCAAAAAGAATACCATCCCTTTTAAGCCTGAAGTGTTTCTAAAAACACATTGTGTTTTTAATTCTAATGAATTAATAATTCAATAATGATGTTGTCTTTTGGATTTAATAGTTTATTATGTTAGAATATCCACTTATTTTAATCAATGACACATGGAGTCCTTAAACTTCTTTATGAAATTTAAATAAACCCCTAAATCCTTGAGAAATTGTTACTCATGGTAGTTTTTATGGCCTCTGAAAAACAGATATTTATAACCTTAATTATCTTGAAAGATATTATCTAAGGTAAGAGGCTTGTGAATATAATACTTCATACACCATAAAAATATAATATAAAATTACATTATAATTAGATGGGAGAGATCACTATCTCCAACTTTGTTGTTCAATTTCATGTCATAGCTCTTTTTTAAAAGTTTAATTAACATTATGATAATGCATGGACCGATCTTGTTGAATACAACCTGGAGGGCTATTGCTGCCCCGAGCAAAACAAAGCAAAACAAAACAAGAACCATTCTGAGACATAAAATTTAATGTATCTATCTGTAGCATTCTTTTTATTTTATGTGTATGAATGTTTTGTCTACATATATGTATATGTACCACATACATGCCTGGTGACCCCAGGGGCCAGAAGAAGTCATTAAATTACCTGGTACTGGAATTACAGATGGTAGTGAGCCACAATGAGGGTGCTGGGAATTGCACCCAGGTCCTCTGCAAGAGCAGTACACTATTTTAACTGCTGAATCTTGTCTCCATCCCCAGTCTGTAGTAGTCCATAGCTAGGCTTAAAAACCTAGAAACAGACATTTCTAGGTAATCCTTGGAAATAGAAGAGAGTAAATGAATATATTTAATATCTGTCATATAAGGTTTATCTCATTGAGTAACACCATTGGCTAATTTACATTGTTGCAATGGCTCTAGAGTTCAAGATGGTGTCTGTGAAAGGAACTGAGCCATTTGTTGATACCCTAGAATGGTGGGGTGGGCATGTCCCTTTGTACATGTGCTTTTCCAGGAAAAGTGAGAGAAATGAAGATGAAGAGATGAGCAAGTGGCCATGACAGAGAGCCAGGAGGCCACTCAGCAAGTCCATGCCATAGAGTAGGAGAAACCAATTGCTGTGGCTAAAACCACAATCAGACAAATTTGACTGAACTTACCCTGGGGAAAGGATTGGGAACAACTAGAATTTAATCTCATAATTGGTTGCATTATGAATTACTGTCCATTTTATATACTATTTTTTTTGTGTGAGTGTATGCTATACATGAAAGCATACATGGGTGGAGGCCAGAGCTTGACATTGAACCTAGAGTTTGCCATTTTGGCTAAACTGAATGGCTCAAAAGCTCCAAGAATCCTCCTGGCACTGCCTGCTCAGCGCTGGGATCACAGGCTCAGTGCCACACCCAGCCAGGTGTGGTTGCCAGGAACTGAATTCAGGTGCTCATGCCTTCATGTCTAGCACTTTACCCACTGAGCCTTCTTCCCAGTTTGCTGTTTGAAAGAGCATCCTCGGTGCCTTCTAGACTTGAATTTCCAGCTATCCCATTCGACCCTCCAAGGGTAACATAGCTGTTAGTTAAATTTATTGCTTGGAGGCATCCTTGCCTGAGGCTTCCGGGATCCTGGTGGCCCCTCCTCTCTCCATCCTTAGGACAAACTGAGACAATATTCCTCTGAACTACATTTTAGAGAACAAAAGTGTTCATTGGGCTTGCTAACAGAGCTTTTGATGGTAGCTAAGGGTACTTACAAAGGTGTGGTCGCCCTTGGGCTTTTTTCCCTACATTTTGGGCAGGGCTTCCTGACTTGCTGCCCTGCTCCAAGATGGCGAAGCACCTTCCTTCTCTCTGACTTCCCGTCTCTATCCTTGTCCCTCCCTCTCATGCGGTTAAGGCTGACTGATTGGGTAGGAGGGGTGACTGTCTCCTTCTGCTCCTCCCTTCCTATGGAGGATCTCACAGTCCAATTAGTTGTGGTGATTGGAGCAAGTAGTGAGAAGCTAGAGAGGAAGGCATCTATTCGTGCTTGCTAGACTGGCTTGCAGCTTGGAAGATAAGCTTATCCAACAATAGCCTACCTGGAAAAGTAGAAACAAAAGGATCTAGTAACCTTTTATCTTCATTAAAACACTTATAGCTTCACCTTATAAAACAAAACCAAAACATTGCTTTTATAGAAACATACATTTTTAGAAATAAGAAAAGAAGTTTCAATTGTAATGAGTTCATATCAAGTAAAATTTGAGTAAAGAATGAATTTTCACAAATGAAATTTCAGTTTTCTTTGGAAAACGTTTTGGAGATTTTCAGGAAATACGAGCATTATAAGAATCTAAGGAAATCTTTTCATTTTATAAGCTGACTAGACCTCAGTAGACGAACTTGCACAGAGGGATGTCAGGGAACCCTAACGACACAATAGACCTTACCACAAATGACAGAATGTATGAATTCCAGTGGGGGGAGGGCTATGAGAGGGTACCAGTGGGGAGGGGGGTGTAAAGATAGTGGAGACTGATTGAGATGTTCTGTATGAAATATACAAAATTCAATGAAAAAGAATCTAAGGGCATCTTTTCATTTTAACTTGGAAATTTCAGTGGCCTTCTGTAATGTTTACCACTGTTGTCTGAAGACCATGAACATTCCATTTGTAGGATTATCATATGTGTGGAAACAGTAAACATACATTTATAGTGTGAAACAAATGGGCTCGTCTCTGTCTCCCATTATTTCCTTACCGATATCTCACCACTAGTGGGTACATTTGATAAACGATGATCATCTCACTTTCTGATATTTAGTGAACTATCACAAATACCACAACTACTAAAATTTGATTTTATTCAAGTGATTTTCTAATATTTTAACAATTATTTTAGTTAAAAATAAAGTTATTCTTTGAAAGTTCTAATAGACTTAGGACAAACTCATGTCTGATATTTGAACAGTAGTTTGGTAATTTATTCAAACCTACTTTTTTATTTGTTTTGGCTTTACAAGAAAAAAATACTGATGTTCAATATTGCACATTATCTTCAAACTTCAAATTTTAATTAGAACTGCATATTTGTTCTATGAAATTTCAGTGTTTAAATGCTTAAAATGGAATAACAGATACATTTACTTTAGAAAGAACTCTTAATTTACACACATAGGCAAAATCTCACACTCCAGTAGTCTTGTTGGTTATTACTAGCTGGTCCTGAACTGTATTTCTATAGCTATTTTTTACTCATTATTTTTATTGAATCTTTTCTCTCAGACAAAATTCTGTTGTCATAGCTAATAAGCTATTTATTAGAAAAAATTAAGTACCATATACAAAATTCCTCTAACAGAAAGAGGTCAACAAATATATTCAACTATTTTCATGAAGTTTTAAGTGAGCACTTGGCAAATTTAAGATTTTGATTATAATATTACTTATACTTTCTACAGTATCTTCTTCAGCATATTACAGTCCCATCTACACTAAATGTTTTTCATGTATAAAGTTACATAAATTTAGTAGAGCAATATAAAATCTGTATTGCAGCATTAATTATTATTATTATTATTATTATTATTATTTATTTTTATTAGAATGTTCTCACTCTGTAGCTCAGGTTGGCCTGCATGCAGATCAGGCTTTTCTCAATCTCAGCAATCCTTTCTCAGCCTGCGATGTGCTGGGTTGCAGGAGTGAGCCATCACATATGGCTGAGAAAAATTTTCATATATGGTTCTTATTTCTTTGTTATTTCACATATTTTTACTTTCTGTGGAAGCCAAAGATTCAACCAGTTTTTCTCAACCATAATTGACTAATTGTTCTGAAATACCATCAGGTGGAAAAGACATTTGAGGACCATGAGGCTCCTGGTCTTAGTAACAGTGTTGGCAACAGTTCTAGTCCCAGGGTTGCTCATCGAACTATGCATTCTTTCTTAAATTTTTGAGATAAAGGCTGGAGAGATGGCTCAGTGGTTAAGAGCACTGGCTGCTCTTGCAGAGGACCTGGGTTCAATTCCTAGCACCCACATGGCAACTAAAAATTGTCTAGTTCCAGAGAATCCTATGCCCTCTTCTGACCTCCACAGGCATTTCACAGCACAGGTGTAAAAACATACATGCAGGCAGTATACTCACACACATAAAACAAAAAAATAATAAAATAAAATATTTTAAAAAATTGAGATAAGCTAGCGTGTGGCTATTTCAGAAATTTAGATGATGGCATAGGGATCTGAGTAAAGAGAGCATTTGGACAGATACTAGGCGAAAGGAAGGAACAGACTGTGCATGCCCTGGGGAATCCCTGCCTCCCCCACCTCCTGGGAAGCTAGGTACACTTGTTCTCTAGTAAAGGGAACATTAACTAAATTTCTTAAAAAGTAATGAAAGAGAACAAACTGTAAAAAGGCAGCCAAAAAAGGCAAACATCTGTTACAGAACATGTCTCACTTGACTTCCTTTTAATGTTCTTAGGAATAAATTTATGAACTAGGGAAGTTTTAGCACTAATTAGCTTGTTTTCATCAAACAAAATGCACCAGATATGGATGTTGAATATGAATGAAAATTTCAGTAGTAATAATAAGTAGATAAAGTTCTGGTGCAGGGCTAAGGCCACAGGCTTTAGGTATCAGTGTGGCAGTAAATAGTGAATTGATTCAGATTGCTATGATTTGCTTTCTAGAGTGATCAGGAAAAAATGTCTTAAAAGTTGTGTATTCATTGACCAATCCGCAGATTAGGAAAAAGACCTTTTTTCAGCTACACTTGTGTAGGCTCACGAGATGATGACATGATTTGGAATAACAAACGGAGAACTACTCAAGGCAGAGCTTTGTAGCACAACAGCAGCAGCAAGAGAAATTGTGGGTTTTAGTAGCTACACAGATACATAACCCTTCATCTGAAACATTTCAGGCCACATATTTTCAGGAATTCAGATAATCCAAAATTATCTGAAACCCAAAGTTTTAGAAAGGTAAGAATGTAAATAATTCTTCAGATCTGTATCAAATGTGGTCCTAGTGATCTCTGTATCTCAGTGCACTGGCCTAGGTTGATGAATACTCTCATTGATGGGGAGACAGAGGCCAATGTACTGACTTGTTTTGATTGATCTAGGCCAAGTTAGGAAAATAACTTGAGCTTTGTTTTGATATGTGTTATAAAATTGTTTTTTATTTAATATTTTTATTGAGATGTTGTAATTTCATAAACAGTTCTTAATCAAATTTAGATGCCCTCCCACCCATGCCTCCCCCATCCCTCCACCGGACCTCATGTATTCTGTCATACATGCTAAGTCCTATCCAGTCAAACATTTGTATTTAGATGTCCTTCAGTGTAAATTTGTCCATTGGAGTATGTTAGGCATACTCTCCTTCAGCCAGTAGCAATCAGTCTCCAATAATTCTAAGTCTAGTGCCTCCTGCTACCCATTTCTCTCCTCTATGCCCTTGTTTAATTGAATTGGCATGGGTCCTGTGCTCAATGCCACCATTGCCACAAGTTCATGTGTGCAAGCTTCCAGTGGCCTGAAAGCTTCTGCTTCCCTATATTCATGAGCCAGTCCTGACTCCTACAATCTTTCCAACCCCTCTTCTGCAGTGGTCCCTGAGCCGTGGCTGGGTGAAGGTTAATATAGGAGTCCTATCCAGGGACCACACTCTGCAGTCTCTTATCCTTTAAAAGGTGGCCAGTTGTGGCCTGTGTACATTGCATTCTGTTGTGTAAGGAAGTTTTACTGGTGAGAGTTGAGGGATGCATTAGCTTTCTTTCTACCCCTTGTTGCACTGTGTTCCACGAGCCTTAGTTGTAGAGGTTTAACTGTACATGTGCCACCTAGTACTGGACGTCTCTCAGACATATATTCTTTGTGTCTGACCAGATGTGCAGTTCTGCAGTAGCCTCCATCTGTTGCAAAAAGAAGCTTTTTGATGAGTAGTGTGCAGTATGCTTCTCTGTGACTATAAGGATCTATATTTAGCATATAGTAAGAAATTTCATTTGTCTAGAGAAATGAAAGAGATAGGGTTTTCTCCAGGATCTATGTCCTCTCCTGCCATGTGTATTTAGCTGAGTTTACAGTGTCACTCATGAGTTCACTCCCATTAGAGTGCTTTAGGTCCAATTAGATAGCTGTTGATTACCCCTCCAGGTAACAGTGCCACTACTGCACCAACAGAGATAGTTTGCCGTGAGTGTCATTATGGTTATTAAGCTTTAGGGATAGGTTGGAGCATTGATTTTCTCCCTTGACAGTTTGCATATCATCATCAAGCATTATGTTAGCCAAACTTGGGTTAAAAGGCTTCAGTGTCCCTTTGCCTTGCATTAAATTATGAGTAATTGCATATCCTTAGCTTGTAAAATAGCATTTTTCCAAATGAATTCTCAGCCATCCATCGTTCCTGGTGTGCTCGATTGATGCTTTCTGATGCCACTTCTTTCCAGGTCAGTTCCTGCTCCATTGCTCCAAGTCCTGTATCCACAGTATGTCCTGTTTTCAGCAATAGGGGCTTATCTACTAGTTCTGGGAGATAATCAAGAGGTTTGACAATAGCTTGTGTTATTTTGGGAGTCTCCTGGACCACCCTCAACAACCATTCAAAGGGCAGTCTCTTCTGTCTGGCACTATATTCCTTGCCAAACACATCCCAAGTATACATTTGCACTAATGTTCATACAATGAGTGTGCATTTCTCATGGGGTTCCAAGGGCATCACATTTCCCTCTGAGTTTCCTAGCCACCCAAAATGCATTCAATTCTATTTTTTTTCCTCCCATCAGGCTTCCCACCTCCCTCCCCAGTCTCAGCACCCCTATTAGCTCCACTCTCCCCCTAATAACACCCACTTCCCACATACCCCCTCTCCTGACCCCCTACACCATGGCCCTTTGCATGTACCTCCTTCCTCTCTGCCCTTCTGAACACTCCCACTTTCCCCATCCCCCCTGTTATCATCTGTTCCTGACTATCCTCCTCTCAGGTTCTTTCTTTTCCTTTACCCCTGTGAATCCTTTCCATTTCCTGGCTCCTGTTGTTATATCAGAATTCATACACTCACATATAAGGGATTGGTGCTACAATCTTCAAATGTGGGAGAACATATGTCTCTTGCTTTTCTGCTTGGGGGGAATCACCATGTCAGATCTTAGGTTATATTACAGAGCTATAGTCATAAAAACAGCATGGTACTGGTACAAAAATAGACACATAGATCCATGGAACACAATAGAAGACCCAAAAATGAGTACATGCAATTTCAGCCTCCTGTTATTTGACAAAGGTTCCAAGGACACACAATACAGAAAAAATAACATCTTCAACAAATGGTGCTGGCAAAACTGGATCTCCACCTACAGAAGAATGAAATTGGACCCTTATCTTTCAGCCTGCACAAAAGTCAACTCCCATTCGTACTAGCTTCAAAAAAGTATTTAGGACTAAACTAACCAAAGACATTAAAGATCTCTACAATGAAAATTTCAAATCTCTAAAGAAAGAGATAGAGGAAGACACTAGGAGATGGAAGGCCCTCCCAAGCTCATGGATTGGTAGAATCAGTATTGTGAAAATGGCCATCTTACCAAAAGCAATTTATAGGTTCAGTGCAATGCCAATCAAAATACCCACAGCATTCTTCACAGAGGTTGAAAAAATCATCCTAAAATTTATATGGAATAACAAAATACCCCAGATAGCCAAAGCCATCTTGGGCAAAAAGAAAAACTGTTGTTTTATGAACCTTTAAAATTTCAATCTTAGATGATTGTAGACTTCCAGCAGAAGTACTGGCAGCAAGGCAGCAACAGTATTCAGAACAGAGTTGATGAAGGATGAGGAAAGTGAGACACACACATGCACACATGCATTCAATGGTCTGTACACACACACACACACACATACACACACACACACGCACAAGGAGTAATAGCACTGAAAAACACAACCATGATATTACTAGGAAGCGAGAAATGGAGCGAAATGCTGGTTTAAAAGAATGTTGCAAAGGTAAATGGATGGATCTAGAAACTGTTATACTAAGTGAAGTAACAGACTCAGAAAAACAAATGATATATATTCTCCTTCATATGTGGCTCCTGGCACCAAATCCCTTTAAATTCCAGGTCCTTTTAATAAGATGATGCTATACAGCAGTCCCTTCTGCATGAAATAACTACCATCATCATGATTTCAGCTGAGCCTGATCGCTAAACATAGTCGTAATTGGGCTTATTGGCAGTTGTGCTCATTTATTAAAGAAGTGCTAAGCAGGGTCACTGAACCCTCACCTGAGTGTCCAGCCACTCTTCCCAGCCAACTAGTCCAACCTTGGAAGACAAATGAAAAATGAGGAAGAACCCAATAGAGGGATGCTTTTGGAAGCCCTTGTCAAGAAACTCCAATGGACATTTGAAAATTGCCCTGTTCTGACTTTTTTCTAGTTCCCTGTCTAGAACTGGTAATGCTAATTACTCTTGCCTTTACTTCTCCTTCACATTTCCTATTCACCAGTCAAGGACTTTCTTTTCCCCTTAGAGATAAGAGTTATGTAATTTGGTAGTCTTTTAGATAGACCCACTGAAGGGGTACTCCAATTGCCTCACCCTGCATCCCTGTTCAGCATGGAAAAAGACAGAGTGGTCTGTGTCCCTATTCTCTTTTGGCAATTTGGTCTGTGTCCCTAATTTGGGTAACCACTTCAGAGGATGGTGTGATAAGAATAGGAGGTAGGAATTGGCTAAGCAGTTAGGGCAAAAAGACCCCAAAGAAATGTAGGCAGTTTCTTGGCTAAAAGTCACCTTGGGCCTGTTAGCAATATACTCTGTTCCAAGGCCCAAAATATCAAAAGTATTTGGGAGCTTGTATCTAATCCTTAAAGGATTTTAGGGTTACCTCTTCAGAGGGGGGAATGTTGGAGGGGAGGGAGTGGGCATGGATTTGATCAAAACACCTTCTATGCATGTATGAAATTCTCAGTAAAGTTTTTGTAAAAGTTAAAAAAGAAAAGAATGTTGCAAATATATTGCCTCAATTGCTCTTGACCTCTATTAACCAAGAAGAGGTGTTTCCTCCTTGATATCTTAATCTCGGAATTGGACTTTTCCCCTGTCTTTTCTGAAGTCAGTGATCATTCTCGTTTTGTCAGACAGTTTTCTCCTTGGCTCACTTCCGTTTTTCTAACATCCTCCCGTACTCATTAGAATTGCTTTAGTTGCCACTAGGCATTTTGCAGTGGCTGTAGGAATGCTCACATCCATTCTAGGAGGACAGATTCAAAGCTTCGAGTCTTAGAAGACGCTCACAGCAAAGAACATGTCACAGACCACAAGAACTGGCTGGAAATAAGAGACTAAGCAGTGTAATTGGGTTTTCAAGCCATAGGGAAGGTAGGCCCAACTAGGAGCTGTGTCAGGTTCCAGAACTCAGTCTTCAGTGAGGAATTCCTAATCTAACTAGTTTTATTCTTGTGCAAGCAGTGTAGAACTTTAAACCTCAAGTTAGTTAAGGTCTTTGTATTTCTGTCTTTTCCTATACTTGTTACTACATATTTATTCCCATTCTGCAAAGTATTCTGACATTTGTCAACATCATATGTTAAAAAATTTATATTATGCTTGTGATACTTGTACTCTGAAGAAAATTCAAGTGAGCTAAAAATAAGAACCATATATATGTATATATATATGAATTTGTATTATAACAATGTTTCTTTCAGTTGAACATATAAACTCATAGCTATTGTGACAGCATGCACAAGACCTGTGCAAGCTCCAGCCAGAAAAAAATCCTAACACGGAGGAGGACATGGGCATGAAGCCCCAGCCCTAGTTGAGGGCTTTGGCAATTGATAGCTGCTGAGAGAGGGAAAATCAATTTTCTTTCAATTTTCTTTGGCTAACCCTAGTAGGTTGACCAAAATCCAGGGGTTGGCTCCACACCCAAGAGTATTTGGGCAACATAAGTTGGGCTTGGTGGACTTTAAAGGATATGAAGTTGGATGGGTAGTGAGGTGGGGGTTGGTCTGGGAGGAACTGGGAGAGGGAAGTGAATATGCTCAAATGCATTGCATGAAACTATCAAAAAATTAATTAGGAAAAATATTATTTAAAAGTACTTTCTGAACATCTTTCATATTAATATATTCTCTTTACTACTGAATCAATAGCAATGGTGTTGTATTTATAGACAACTTATTTTGAATGTCTTGTCAACTGAAATTTTTTTTATAGAATGTGGCACACAATACTCATGGTTAAGTTTCACTGTATATTTCTATGATAAGAAATCGGTGCACTCTACTTTTCACTTTTCTGTTGTACATTGTTGAACCACACTGTAATGAAGCAGTAACTTTTGGATCTTTGGAGATTTTTCACTGCCTTTATTCAGAAATAAACGTGGAAAAAGAAAACAAACCAACAAACAACCAACAAATAATGCATTGTGAAATGTCTTAGTATAGTGTGGCAGTTTTAACAAATTATAGCTGTTATTCACTTTATTCATTTGTTCAAGGATTTCTTAACCTTTAATAAGAAATTTATGATGGGTTATAAAAATATACATAACATGGAATATGTAGTAAAGCCATTAGAGTCATGGAAAAGGTGAGGTTAAGAGTTCATTAAATATACAGATTCATAATTTGACAAATTAAATGTTTATGAGGTGGGCATGGTGTTACACACCTTTAATCCCAGTACCCAGGAGGCAAGGGTGGGCAGACTTCTGTAAGAATGAGAGAAACTTGATCTACACAGTGAGTTCAAGACCAGTTGAGGCTATAGGAAGACCCAATTTCAGAAAAACAAAACAACGATTGGAGAAATGGCTCAATGGATAAGAGCACTGGCTGCTCTTGCAGAGGTCCCGAGTTCTATCCCCAGCACCCACATGGGGGCTAACAACCATGCATAATTCCAGTTCCAGGGGATCCAAAGCCCTCTTCTGACCTCCATGGGCATTGCACAACACAGGTACATCTACACACATGCAGGCAATACACTCATACACATAAAATAAAAAATAAAATATTTAAAAAACAATCAAGCAAAGCCCCAAATAAAACTGTGATAAATGGGCCAGAAATTTAGCTGTGCATATTTTAGCATCAAGTAAAAGGATATTATGATTAGTTATTGGTTCAAGTGTTTCCATAATATAAAAGAAAACCAGAAATTACAAGTTCAGTTGATAATGAAGATGGTATTGTGGAAGAGTATAGTAGATGATATGTTCACAGTGCTTTCATAATTGATTCCATTTTATCATAAGACAAAAGCAAGCATGGTTTGGCACAAACAGCTTCACATAGTGGAAAGGATGGGGATGTGACTGTGGAGATGAGAAAAGAGTATCATCCTAGTATTCATCTTTTGCTGGTTCAGTTTAAATAAACACATTTTAGGGTGTCTTGAGGAATAGTAAATGCCCTTCTGGGCCCTTCAACTCTCTGTGTGGTCCATGAGTCAATTGCATTGTTAGCACAGCTAATGTATAAATCTCATAACAGCCAATTTTAAACTTCATGAATTCTGTCAAAAAAAAAATCATGGATTACCCCCAAAACTTCTGGTGCTGATAAATAGTTTCATTAAGTAGCAGGATACAAAATCAACATCCCAAACTTGATGTTTTATATACATCAACAACAAAGAGAGAAATAATCCAGGAAAAACATCTCATCCACAACAGCCTCATCCTGCACAAAAATAAATTCAAATTTTGTCAGAGACCTTAATTTAAAACTAGAATCCTGAGACTGCTGAAGGAAAACGTAGAAGAGACATTTCAGGACATAGGAAACAACAAATTTATGTGCAGAACCCCAACACCGCAGGAAACAGCCCAAATGAACAAAGAGCACTACTTGAAATTAAAAGACAGCACAGTGAAAGAAACTATCAACAGAGCAAAAAGTCTATAGAGTGGGAGAAAAATCTTTGCCAGCAAGACCTCAGACAAGGACTTAATATCTTGAATATATAAAGAACATCACAAAAAAGAAACCCAAAGAAATAAAGGTGCCAATCCATCAATGGGCCAATGATCAGAATTGACAATTTTCAAAAGAAGAAATGCAAGTGACCAATAAATATTTTTAAATGTGTTCAAAATCTGTAGCCATTAGAGAAATGCAAGTTAAAATTACTTTGGGAGTTTGTCTCACTTCAATGAGAAAACATGTAACAACAACTGCTGGTGAGAATGTGAGGAAAGATGAACACTTATAAGCTGTTGGTGGGAGTGTAAGTTACTGCAGTCACTATGAAAATTAGTATGAAGGCTCCTCAAAAGACTAAAAGCAGAACTACCTTAGAACTGAGCCATACCACTCCTGAGTATATAATCAAAGAGCTAATGATCTTACTACATAAATATTTGCACATCCACTTTTTCTCACTGCTCTTTATGCACTAGCAAAGAAATGAATTAACCTAGATGTCCATCAGACAGATGGAAAGAGGAAACATGGGACATATAATCAATGGAGTTTTAATCATCCATAAGGAAAAGTGAAATTTATAGGGAAGTAGGTGGAGCTGCAAAACATGATTTTAATCAAAGTAACCCAGGCTCAGAAAATCAAATATCAGATCAAATATCTCTCATAGGTAGATCCTACCTTCTGTCATAATAAATATGTGAATCCAGGTGGGAAAAATATAGGTAAAGTCCAGAAACCTAGAAAGGGACCATGAGACTAGAAAAAAGAAGCTTTAAGGAAGAGACTAAGGAAGACATTAGAGCAGAGTGTGGAAATGGGAATGGAGGGGTACAGTGGCGCAAAGGGCAGGGAGATGAAGGACGTGTAAGGATGGGCAGAGAATTACTGAAAATGAAACACGAATGAAAAAGCCCATACAAACCTGTTACTTCGTAAGCTACTTTAAAAATAAAATTTAAAATATATGTTTAAAAAACAGAAAAACCCTTAATTCCTTCTATCCCTGCTTCACCATATTGAATCGGGATGGTTTGAGTTCCAGCCATTTCCTGCTGTGTAGTCAAGGTAGTGGTATGAAACTTTAGTTCTGTGTGGAGTCTTGGTGGGATTCCAAACAATGAATAGTAGGTTCTAACAAGTATTTACAACAATTTATTAATTTTGTGATGCAGTTCCAGAACTCCCAGCTAATGTAGAACTCTCATAATAGCCAAACTCACTGTCTTCAATAGCTTAATATTCATAGGAACCCATAAACATACACAAAATAATCAAATTTCAATTTTAATGTAGCAGTTTATAGTTGAGTTATTTAGAAATGAATTAACTTCCAAGGTGGCAACCTTAAAGTAAAAGTCTGAAGTATATTCAAAATCAGGTAATCAACAGATTTATCTAAGCATCAGTTTTAACATTAGTATGGACATGAGAATATTAGAATGCCAACAAATCATAAAATGGAAACTCGTTTTTTTAATCTGTCTTTTCAGCTAAAAAGTTTTCATTCCAACTAGCAAAAACTTAGTCCCATGTTTTTGTAGATTCACAGAGTTAAAAATTCAAAATAAAGTAACTTACACTTGGAATCACTTGTTCTTTGCTGAATATTCTTCAGCCTTGGAGTTTCCTATATGCACACTCAACTCTAGGAGCAATTTAGAGCCATGTAACATCCTGGGGGCTTAACATATACCTGGGAATCTTCATTAACAGAAAAGGAAATGTTCACTTGAAGCTCAAGGAGTGTTTCTATCACATTAAAAAAGATTCTATTACTTTATATATTACTTGTGTAAAAGAATACATACACACTAAACACACACGCATATATATGTATATATATATATATATATTACTAAAAACAAAGTTTAAGAGAGGGTAGTGAGTGTGTTTTTTTTTTTTTTTATTTGTAGCCTGGGAAACCAATCTCCTTAATTTTAAGTCAATTGTTTTCTTTTTCTTATAGTTGTAGCATATAAACACAATCCCTTATCAGTATTTTATTGGCTTTTATTATTTTAACTTACATGAATGGAATTATAAGATCTTTAATCCACTTCTGTTAAGCAATGTATTTGTAAGATCTGGTCATCTTCATTCAAATCAGTATTTGCCACTGTGGTTGATTCCTTTACCTCAGCTCAGAATTTCATTGTACGACTCACTGTAATTTAATGCTCCATTCCACTGGTAAGATTAACTTTAAAAAGCATCCTCCTATGAACAACTACTTTATAAGCATTCATTTACATGCCTACTGTGCATGAGTCTTTCTAGGGCAAGCGTTCCCACCATCAATATGAAAGTGCATTGTGATGTATCACAGATGGATTAAACATGGCAGAATATTGATTCCTTCTGTCCTGGGGTGAGAGGGACAGCGCCTGGACAGGGCAAGATCAATAACTGCTTGTTTGCTGCTAGTCATACCACCTCCTTTGTTTACTCCACCATCAACTAATACAACCAAAAACCCTAGCTGTGGGATGGATATGCTGGCCATTGAACAAAAGCTTAATTAACTTCATCAGAACAGCCAAGTTTCCACTCCTAACGACAGTTTAGGGGAGCTGTTTCTTCATCTACGTGCCAACACTTAATATTATTAATACAAAATTTTGTTTCTTTCTGATCTTTATTATACCTTTTCCTGATTACTAATAAATTAAGTACTTTTTTTCTGGCCCAGTATTATTTCTATTTTGCAAAGATGACATGGTTGTATTATTTTAAAATGTGTTTGAATGCCATTTCTTCTATTTTATTTTGTGTTGTGCCATGCCACGGAGGTCAGAAGAGGGTTTTGGATTCCCCTGGAACTGGAGTTAAGGATGGTTCATAGCTGCCATTTTGGTGCTGGAAATCAAACCTGGGTCCTCTGCAAGAGCAGTCAGTGCTCTTAACCACTGAGCCATCTCTCCAGCCCCTCTTTCTTTTGTAAAAAACTATTTTATTTATTATTTTGTATTTTATGTGTATGTGTATTACCTGCATGTGTGTATATGCACCCATGTCATGCAATGCCCACGGAGGTCAGAAGAGCATATCGTATAGGATCTCCTGGAAGTGGCGTTATGGACAGCTGTTAGCTGTCATGGGGTCCTGGGCAGCTGTTAGCCACCATGTGGGTCCTGGGCATCGAACCCTGGTCCTCTATAAGAGCAGCCAGTGCTCTTAACCACTGAGCCATCTTTCCAACTCCTGTTCTCTCTTTCTTAATTTCTACTTTTTATTTGTCCTTGTTATTTTTTTGGAAGGTGGATGGTATATTGCCATCTCTTACTCTATTTTTTCTTTGTACTTCTTTTTGGTACTTATATTTTCTATCTTTTTTTTGTAAGTAGCTAACCTGTGGATTTTAATGAACACATCTAAATATATTTACTGTCTTTCCTTCCATGTAGGAGTGACAGATTGCTTTAACAATTAGAGCTTATTTTTTTAACCATCTAAATTAGACACGATTATTTTGCTCCCTTGTGTTGTTTAATTTACCTGTACTCTCATCTTTTCTCCTTTTCTCTCTTCTCTGTCTTGCCGTTCTGCCATTACATGAAACATTACAGAGCTCTGCATGATTCTCTTTCTTGAACTACCGTGTTCACACATACCATTAGGAAGGTTTGGCCATTCCTCTGCCTCTGCCTGCTGTGCTGCTGAGAAAAGACAGGTGCTTGGAGAGGAGTCTGTCTATACTCTGTTTATAAAGCCTTCTTTCTTTGTTGCTTTGTTGTTTTATTATAAGATGTCTAAGAGTATTTTTGTTTTTATTTATTCTGGTTGCTTCCTGTTGGGTTTCCTAAATCTGAAAATCAGTGTCCTTCAACAATTTTAGAAATAAAACCTCAAATTCTTCCTTTACCTCTTTAAATAGTCTCTTCTCCATTATTTCTTTTCAAACTCTAAGTAAAACTACTTATAACCCCCCCCATTAGGCAGGCTTGAGGGTTTTGGCCCCGTCACTGCTGTCCTCTTTTCTCTTTTCCACAGTTACCGTCCTCCTGTCTTCTTGCTACATCCTATTGGTTTGTTTTTTTCCTGTTAAATTTGTGGGTGATCAAGTCTCTTTTCCTTTGCTAATAATTGAGTTTCCAATTAAATTATGATTTGCATGTTTAGACCATCTGTTTGCTTACCAAATTGCTTGGTGAATATTGATAATTTTTTAGTTTCTTCAGTGTATTCCTTTATATAGAAAGGAAGCTCATCCTTATCTGTTTTATTTGTAATAACTGCTGTACGTCCAGCACTAGTCATTCCGAATGCACAGTTTTTCTTGATTCCTTGAGTATTTTATGAAACCTCATTTTTCTTGGTAGTTTTTCTTTTGTGGGAAACTTTTTTGAAGGCTGGGTTTTAACTGATTTTTCTAAAAAAACAATAGATATTTGCTTTTACTAGGTACTTTAGGGCCCTTCAACATGAAGTCCACCCCTGTATTCTAAATATTATGACTCTTTTGTGGAGGAGGATGTGTGATGAATTTCAGATAATATGAAGTAAGATCCCAAATTCATGTGAGAGAGATCTTGCCCCTGGAAATTCCTAGTGAATAGCTCATCTCCCTCTCCACCCAAGGGCCAAAGGCTGTGGTGCACATGTGGTCTCAGACCCTCTCTTAGACTTTCTCTGTCAATACATGGAATATTTAAGTCCTGGATTATGCTCTAAAAGTATTCTTTTTCTAGTGCTCAGATTTTAAGAGTGATATTCTTAGAGCTGGACTTCCTTCATGTTCTGTGTTTCAGTGTTTGACTTCCATTTGCAGACCAGTCAGCTCATTATAACCGCAACTTTAAACCACCAGGAATTGCCGTGAAAATTCCCCCAAAAGTGGAAAGAAGAAACATCACACGCTTGAGCATCCCCACTCCTGGACACACATCTAAAGGAAATGTGATCAGTACACTGAAGAGATATCTGCATCCCTATGTTCACTGAAGCACTAGTCACAAAACACAAGACATTGAAAAAAATCCTAAGTACTTAGAATCTGATGAATGGCTATAAAAAATGTGCTACATATACACAAAAGAAAACAATTCAGCCATGAAAAGGAATAGGATTCCTCCATTTGTGGAAACACACATGGATAGAGATGGAGAGGTTTATATTAAATCAAATGAGCCAAGCACAGAAATACAAGTATCAAGTGATTTTAGTTGTATGTACAATTTCAAAAAAAGGTGATTTCATAGAAATTGAAAGAATGGGCTATAAGCAGACAATTCAGAGAAGAGAGAGACTGAGAGACTGGGAGAGACTGATCAATAGATGCAAGGTGTCACTTCTGGTGTGTTACTACTGCACAATGTATTGTCTATAGAAAATGAAAAAGAGAAACTAAGAGGTGATTTTGAATGTTAAAACCATAAAAGAATGATAGATGTATAAAGTTATACTTATGTTTTCTTTAACTTAGATATTACACAGGGCATGCATCTGTTGAATCATCACAAAATATCCCATAAATGTGTGTAATTATTATGCTTTATGTACCAGTTGAACATTAAATTATATATTATCTTTATTATGTTGAAATATGTCCTCAGTATCCCTACATAGGCCAGGGCTTTTTATCATGAAGTGGTGTTGGATTTTGTCAAAGGCCTTTTCTGCATATGATGAGATTATCATGTGGTTTCTGTCCTTGTGTCTATGTGGTGGACTGCATTTATTGATTTACATATGTTGAGCCATCCCTGAGTGTCTGGAGAGAAGCTAACTTGACATGGTGAATCATCTTTTTGATGTGCTCTTGCATTCAGTTTGCATATACTCTATTGGTAATTTTTGAGCCTATGTTCATCAAAGAGATTGACTTATAGTTTTATTTTTTGTTGGGTCTTTGCCTAGTTTTGATATCAGGGTAATACTGGCTTCATTAAAACAATTTGGAAGCATTCCTTCCTTTTTCTATTTTATAGTATTGGTATTAGGCTCTTCTTTGAAGTTCTGATAGAATTCTGTGCTGTATCCATCTGGGACTAGACTTCTTAAAAATTTATTATTTATTATTTTTATTTTATATGTATGAGTTTATTGCCTGCATGTATGTAAGTGTACCTATGTAGTACAATGCCTGTTGAGGTCAGAAGAGGATATCAGATCACCTGGAACTGGATTTAACAAACTGCTGTCAGCTGCCATGTGGGCGCTGGGAACGGAACCTGGGTCTTCTGAAAGAGCAGCCAGTGCTCTTAACTGCTGAGCATCTCTCCAGTCCCTGGGTCTAGGTTTTTTTAGTTGAGAGATTTTTAATTACTGATTCTCTATCACTGGTTATTATGGGTCTATTTAAATTGCTTTCTTCATCTCGATTTCATTTTGGTAGGCTGTACATATCTAGAAATTCATGCATTTCTTTTACAGTTTCCAGTTTAGTGAAATATATATTTTTAAAATATGTCTTTATTATTCTCTGAATTTCCTTAATGTCTACTGTATTGTTTCAATTTTTATCACTGTTCTTATTAATTTAGGTCCTCGCTGTCTTTGTTTTGATTAATTTGACTAAAGGTTTATCAATCTTAATCTTTTCAAACAACCAACTCTTTATTTCATTGATTCTTTGTATTGTTTCTATTTACATTTCATTAATTTTTTTATTCAGCATCGATTTGGACATCTCTTCCTGTCTGCTCTTTTTGGGTATTGTTTGTTCATGTTTTTCAAAGGCATCATTCTTGCTCCTGTTTTTCAGGTACATCATTAATTCATTGATACCAGATCTCTCCAGGTTTTTTGATGTAGACACTTAGTGCTATAAATTTTCCTCTTAAGACTCCCTTCATTGTGTTCTGTAGATTGATTTTGGTATGCCATTTTCATTTTCATTCAGTCCTAGCATTTTTTTTTTAATTTATAAAAGGCTAAGATCTGGGCGTGGTGGCACATGCCTTTAATCCCAGCAATTGGGAGGCAGAGGAGGCAGATCTCCGTGAGTTCAGGCTGGCCTGGTCTACATAGTGAGTTCCAGGACAGCTTGGGCTACAGGGAGACCCTGTCTAAAAAAGACCAAAAAAAAAAAAAAAAAGCCAAAAAAAAAAAAAAAAAGCCAAAAAAAAAAAAAAAAAAAAAAAAAAAAAAAAAAGTCCAAGAACAAAACAAAAATGCCAAAACTCTTAGAGTCTAGATCATAGGTGATTGCCCTATAATGTCTGCATTAGATACTTTTCTCATTTCTATGTTCTGAAAGAAACAACTCAAGCAAAGAAGAATTTATTTTATTACAACAGAGAGGGCAGGGTGATGCACAGTAGTTCACATCATGGGCGACCAGAAGCAGAGAAAGAACCAAGTCAAGATGTCCTCAGTGACCAAGAAGGTTCCTTCTATCTTTCATGGTGTTACGGTAATGCCAACAAATTGTCAGTCCATCAAGGAACTGATCTATTCATTAGGTCTGAGCCTTTGGGATCTAATCACCACTGACCTCTGGAAACTCCTCATAGACACACTCAGAAGTATGCTTTACCAATGTCTTAAGTGCTCCTCAATTCAATCAAGTTGACAATCAAGATGAATCTTCGCATTCGCCAAGGGAAGACAGGCTGCAAACAAATTCGTAAAACAACCAATTAGCCATTTTGCTGTTTGGGGCTATAGTGAACTTCTATTGTTTGAAACAGCTCAATCATATATTAAAATTATTGTTTATTTTGTGATTTTTGAATTTTCTTTTGTGTTGTTCTATGATTTATTACTACACATACCTTCCTAGAAAAGCAGTCACCTTATCCCTTCTAAACAGGTCCTCAGAAGGGTTTACATTTGGAAGAAGTTACTCTCCCTTTTCATTTCAGTGTCTGTGGAGTCTCCTAAGTGCTATGTTTAAAACCTTGTATGGAGGGCATTAGCTCAGTGATAGAGTGCTGCTTGCCTAGAATTACAAAACAAATAAATATCTGTAAGGGAGTAAATTCCAATCCCTTTGATGTTTTAGGGAGGCTAAAGCGATGCTCTGCCGAGTCATTTATAGGTTCCCTGTTCTAAAGACAAATGGCATTTTGAAACAATGGTCAGCATAGAGTTACAGCTTCATCTTTGGCACACTAGAAATGCTGCAATTGAGATCACCTTCCATGTGGAGGCTGTTTGGCTCTGTGAACTGGTTTTGGGAATATATGAGCTTCCTACAAACAGTGAAACCTCCTGGAGGTGGTCCTATGGTTTCAGAGGGCTCCTGAGGTTTCTGTCATTCTGGGAAGCTCTCAAGTTCAAGAACACACAGAGAACAACTTACAAAAAAATGCCAGAAAAATGTGTTTGATAACTTCTGATTCTGGGTGTGTAAATGATTGGCTTCTTTTTTTCTGTTCAAGCCATTTCTCACACTGGGAATACCAGTGGTGTAAGAACTGATACTCCCTGCCCTTCTACAGAAGGTGCTAGGGGCACGACTGACTTCCACAGAGCAAACACAACTGTCGGTAGTCCAGCCTGGTGGAAAAGCTTTTCAGTTGATTTCATATCTTTTAATGTGTAACTTATAACTTGATTTGCTTGTGCTAGGAATGATCTCCTTTTCACAGCTGCCTGTTTTAAAACCTATCATTTTACCTTGAATGATGTGTTTATGTACCATGTGTTATATGTACTTCTGGTCTGGTCACAAGGCTGTTTAAAACTATGAAAATTCTTTATGACTTAGAAAATACCCCTTAACCACATTTGGGGGTGTTAGCGAATAGCATGCCAATTACAGAGTACCTTTTTATAGCAAACATATTCCAGAGATTCACACCAGTAGAGTAAAATAGCAATATGTCTAGCAGTAAGATGCAAAATTAAAGGCTGGATAGGATCTATGGTTAATCAGTATGAAGATTTAATTATTATACTATGAGGGAACTGTCAGAAAGAAAAAAAATCCAAATTTGGAAAGAGGATGGGGATTGACAGCTGTTTTTCTAAAAAGAAGCTGGAGGTGTAATAATATTGTGTAAATTACCAGAAGTAAGTATCAGTGCCAGCTATTTCTTAAGACTTGGGAAAATGTGTGAGGGAAGAAGTCTTAAAAGTGATATGAGATAAATGTATTCAGGTTGTTACAGAAATTTGGAAATATTGTCAGGAGAGTTTTCTTAGAGACTTACATCTTCATCTTCAGTCAAGCGTTGAGGGAGCCTGAGGCATGCATCCCAGGCAGAAAAGACGAGCTTGACCTTGAGAGAAGCAGTGGTGGCTATGGTAAAAAAGAAAAGAATACAAAATTGAAGAACGAATCCAGTTAAAATGTCAAGGCAGACTGGACTTGGTGTTTGAACACAGACATATGCAGAAGACCAAGGACGAAACCTGGACACTTCAAACAAACACTGGTATTGACTTTACAAAACAGAAACCATAAGTTAACAAACCAACCAAACCAAAACAGAACTCAACATCTCCTCTTCTGGTTAGGCCAGGAAGGAAGGGACAGGCATACATGGAGAATTTGACTGCAGTGAGGCTGCAAGAGAGAAAGCAAAAAAAAAATGTCCTAGGAAGGGAGCCTCTCAAGGATGTTATCTGAAGCTGTTTATTCAGCAGCCTTCACATTTGACACTTGGTTTTGGAGACTTCCAATTCAGTTAGTCTGGCCAAGAAGGAAGAAGTCAACACAGTTGGCAGCATAAATAGTAGTACCATTAAAGGATAGGCTGTCGCAAGTCATAAACATTATTTACTGTAAAAGAATGGAATTTAAAGCTGAAAAATAAATTTTTATGAGCCATTAGTATTTTGTAGCCTTGAATACATGTCATTGGACATCTCGAGGGCCACAATGAAAAGCCCAGCTTCATGCTTTAGTATCACCCATGAATTGTTCATAAATTTAATATGTATGTGTGTAATGTTCTTGAGGATAGTTGTTTACTTTGAATAAGAGTGTATGTGCCGACAACACAGTGGACAGTAACAGGGATAACAGAGTATAGGGGCTCCAGTGTGTGAGTGGGAAGGGGGGGCTATGGGAGCGTGCCATTTGGGAAGTGGGTATATAGATAACATAGCAAGTTCCGGGATAGCTGGGGGATACAGGGAAACCCTGGCTAAAAAAAACCAAAAAAAAAAAAAAATCAATAAATTTTAAAAAAGACATATTTGAGGAGGAAGCATAAAAATTTACTTCATGTTAAATAGTAAAGGTGATAAAAATTACCAGTGAAATCTACTTGATGACTTTATATCCATACTCAGGTACTAAGAGTCCAAGTGTAACTGACTGTGTCTAGTAGTAATCAGATACATAGAGAGTAAAGACACATGTGCAAACATCTAAGTGTGAGTAGCATTAAAAATGTTGGAAACAGCATATTTTAAAATGAAATGGAGATCTTCCTTAAAGGGTAAAAACTCATTCAATTTTATGTCTTACAGGGTTATACTGAGTTCAATATTGTATGACTATTAATTCAACTGTGAACCTAAAAATTTACAGCCACCTTTGAAAGAGATGTATCCTTGCTCTGGAAATTGTCACTGAATATGTTAAAGCTGTAATGAAATGCTTCTTCTAATCATGTGGTTATTAAATTAAAAAAAATTTTTTAAATAAAAAAAATTCTTCAAAGCATAAAATTTGCTCCTTATTAAATAGTAGATGTGAAAAACATTACCATTGAAATCTGCCTGATGACTTTATGTCCATGCTCAGGTAGATCTCAGAAAGTAACGACTGTGACTAGTAATAATCAGATATATAGAGATTAGAAACGCATGTGCAAACACCTAAATGTTAATTGCATTAAAAATGATTTTTTTCTGTATGAAACTGTGTATTTAAATAATTAAATGGAGATCTTTTTTAAAGGTTAAAACCTCATTCAATTTTATGTCTTATAAGGTTTATACTAAGTACAAAATTGTATAACTGTATTAATTCAACTGTAAACCTAAAAATTAACAGTCAATTTTGAAAGAGATGCATCTTAGCTCTGGAAACTGTTATTGAATATGTCAATGCTGTTGTAATGAAATGCTTCTTCTAATTATGTGGTTATTAAATAAATAATTTAAAAAAGAGTGTATGATGAGAAAATTCTGAAAGTAATAAATACTAGGGGATGATACAAACCCGTTTTCAAGGTTTTTCTAATGTAATTGTAGAAGAAAGAATGATAGGTCTTAGAAAATGAATGTCACGAAGGGGACATTAACATATACAACTAAAATTGTTTGTAAAATAGAATACGAGGCAGAGTAAAGCTTACCTCTGCAGGCGAGAGCTGTGATTTTGAAACAAGCATCCTGTGTCTTAAAACTGAGTATTTTTGTATTACAAATTCAGCTTTAAAAAAATATTTTATCTTTCAGTTGGCTGAGAATTTATATGAGATGTTTTTGGCTTCAGTTGTCAAATACACATTTGGAACTTAAAATACAGAAAGAAATGAGGCATTTTCTTGCAGCTATCATGCATAATGTCATTTTAGCACACACCACAGAACTTTCCATTCCTGATTTCTTGTGGAGTCTGAGCAACCATGTGCCCCAGCTTTTCACTCATTATCAGGATTACTTCAAATTGCTCTCTCCTATGTTTTCAAAAGCTATTGTTTTGGAGATAGGGTCTCACTATGTAGCCCTGGCTAGCCTGCTATGTAAATTAGGTTGGCCTCAAACTCACAGAGATCCACCTGCCTCTGCCTCTCAAGGGCTGGGATTACAGTCATATGCTACTACACGGGGCTTCAAAAGTGATTTTGTAGAAAGTAGTTATTATGGAAGATTATAAAGTAGATGAAAAGCATCATCTTCATATTTTACCACACTGGTTGGACAGGCCATGGGCCAGTTTCTCTGAGGTATTATGGAGTTATCTTCCCAAGTGGTTCTGTCATTGATAAGTATTAAAGAACTTTAGAAGAAAATTCCACTCTAAACACTGTTGTGTAATCACTGAGAGCAGAGCCTGTGCCTTCTACCAGGCTTGTTTTGAATGATACATGGGAGACATTTTTGGCTGAATAAAGTTGGCTTCTCTTACTGGCATTATAAACATTAGAAGTCCCGTTTTCCTTGTTTTATATATTAGTCTGCTAGAGTTACAATGGAAAAACCTCACAGTGTGTGTGGCTGAACCAACACAAATTACTTCATGATTCTGGAGGCTGAATGTCCAAGATTAAGGTGCTCTCCGAGGATTTCTCTGGTCTCCTCTCTCCTTAGCTGACCTTGGTGGCCTTCTGGCCTTCACATTGTGTCAGAACAGGACCTTATGCTGGTGCCTCTTCCTTTTCTTACAAGGACATCAGTCCTATTGGATTATGGTACTCCCCCTTAAACCCCACACTTTGTTAGATGCTGCTGCTAAAAATATAGACACACTGGGGATTTACAGCTTTAAGAATTTGAGGAGTGTATTTTAGTACATAATTCTCTGACAGCTAGGAATTTGAAGGCCAAATCTGTTAGACACATCAAGCAATATCAGAAAATATTTTGCATCATTCTTCTCTTATTTCTCCATTAATCTATTTTTAAAATTTGTTTTTCTCTTTTATAGATACTATTTTTGTAAACTGTTACATTTATCTTGCAAGGCAGAACCAATAAATACATAATTCTCATCTGTAATTGATTTGTATTTGCTCACTGAAATTGTTAGTTAGGGTTAGATTTCTGAGTGCCAAATAGTACTAAAGAAAGTCCAGCCATCACGGCCCCGAGCATACTTACACATTTACATGAATATCTGGGTTTATGATGCATATTATGAAAAATAATATATGTTTTATATGTATGATAAAGACTCTGCCTTTGATAGTATAACAGAACACAGATGCTACCTAAAATTTATAGGCAGTGAAATTATCTTCTCATGTCAATCTTTGTCTTACTCTAGAAATCCAGTAAGAAAAAAGGCCTGGAAGCCTTCAAGCCAGAACCAAAGGCAGAAAAAAGATATAGCTTTTATATCACTGAAGAAAAGTATAAAACAGTTTCATTATGTTTGACATATCAATGTAACTGTTGACTTTAATACTGAAGTATAAAGAAATTCAGGTTGTTGAGTGCTCAGATGGTGTGTGTGTGTGTGTGTGTGTGTGTGTGTGTGTGTGTGTGGTACATGACTCTGAGTATGTGGCTGTGTGCTCCAGCATGTCTGTATGCTGGGCCCAGAGCAGAACAGTTGTCTTTCATTTTCGTTCTCTACCTTATTACCTTGAGGCAGGAGCCCACTGAAGTGGAATATCACTATTTCAGCCAGACTGGCTGGCAACTGAGCACTCCTGTTTCCACACTCTCAATGCTAGGGTTACAGGCACAGGTACATGCAGCCATGCCTGACTCTATGCAGGTGTCTGAGATTTGAACTCATGCTTGCAGAACAAATTCTCTTACCCACTGAGTCATTGCTCCAGCTCCTCAAGTTTTTGACATCTTTTTCATTGATGTCATTTAATTTGACTTGTGGAAGAAGAACTTTTTTCCTGGGCATTTGGTGAATCAATCAGTATACCCTGACAAAGTTTACTTTGTTGTCAAGGTTTATGCACTGTGAACACTGCTATGCATGATCCAAGCTTTTGTTTGTTTTGTTCATTACAAGATATGTACCATAGCTCATTCTTATATGAAGCACATTGCAATGTGTCTATTATGGGTTCTTAGATTGCTTTGTATTTCATATATGGAGTTTTCATACACTTAATATATTTATTTTTACACTTGTAAAAACTAATTTTGTGAGATACACTGGAAGGTAAAATGAAAAGAAAGGATTATAAGAACGAATAGTGATGTTTCTGAAAAGGACAGGTTTCACACGTGCACTTTCCATTCACTCATTTGTCATGAATGATCATTAATTGGGAAAAAACATAAGTAGGTCCTTAATGGCATTGGAGACTAGTGACATGTAGACAGACACTGGACAGAAATGAATTGATCCTTGAAAAAAAGAAATTGCAATGGCCGATGTTCCTACTTCTTTAGGAGTCCCAGGTACACAGTATTAGGTAAATGGATTTTGGGCAGAAATAATCAGGGTTATGGGTATGAAGTATGAGAAGACAGAGAGAATTTGAGGCTGTGTAGTGATTAGAAACTAATTAGGGAATCCCACAAAAGAGAAATGTCAGAAGGAGGAGATCTGAGTCTGAATACAAACTCTTCCTAAAATACTAGCTGGGTGTGTGTGGGGGGGGGTGAAGAGAGATGGTTAAGCAGTTAAGAGCACTGGCTGCCCTTGCAGAAGACAAAGGTTCAAATCCCAGCACCCACGGAGTGGCTAGCAACCATCTGTAATTCCAATTCCAGGGGATCTGATGCCTTCTTCTGGCCTCCACAGGCATTGCATGGCATGGGTGCACTTATATACATGTAGGTACAACACTCAGACACATAAAAAGTAATAAATAAATTTTTTAAAAACACTAGCTAGACCTTAAACTATGTATGTTTCAAAGGCACTGTGGAATCGACCTGCAGCAATAACTAATACAAAAAATTTTCAGTTGGTTCAATTGGTTACATCAAAAGACAAAGTTATTGTAGATGTTGGGATTAGTAGATAGTGTGTCTTAAGGCAACTTTTATATGTAAGATGATGTTCATAGTGACAGGGATTCTCCAGTATAAAAAGAAAAGCTATTTGAAATAATGAAGAAAAAATTGTAGGTATAAACGTTTTGAAGGCAAACCATTAATTAGCTTAACCCAATTGATATGTATGGAAGACCACATTCAAAAACTGTAGAATACACATTCTTTGTAAGAAGACATGTAGCATGCATCATGAAAGTCAAACAGAAGACAATGAAATTAAAGATAGAGAACAATAAAGCAATTAATAAACCCAAAAGTTAGTACATTGAAAAGATTAAGAAATTTTATGGTCTCCTGTCATACGTCTTTAAAAAAGAAGAGATAAGGTACAAATCATTGGCATCAGCAATAAGAGGGCATCACTTCAAATCTTGTAGACACTAAAAGGAAAATAAGATATTGTGTGGATCACATTATGACAATTGTATTAAACTAAGTGGAGATATTTTTGTGAGATTAAAAATAACATAACAAAATTGACACAAGAAGAAATA
>NW_008354016.1:2327774-2330866 GCF_000622305.1 Nannospalax galili | reverse complement strand
TTCCCATAAGTAAACTTGCCTTAAAGATAAAACTTTTTTTTTTCTTAATTGTCCATCACACCTTTATTTCATCTTTTTCAAACATATTTCTTCAGGTCAAGTTATCTGGGATAAAAGTATGGCTGGAGGTTGTTATGGTGCCACAATATTATATATTTATTTGTCATCTATATATTTATTAATCACAATATTGAAATAGTATTAGTACTATTTGGTGATTTGAGCAAATGATTACTATAAATGTACATAAGAGAATTTTATGGGGACGATAGAACTATTTGATACTGTCCTTTTACATAGAATATATTTTTAATGTATTCCTCACTCACCCCTAACTCCCCCAACTCCTTGTCTAATGTTCTTTTATTTAATCTTTAAGAGATAAGATAATTTAACTGTCACCTGTAAGTTCTTTCTAAAGCCTGTGAGGGTGTTTTTCCAGCTAATATTTTTCAACTCTTATTTTGATTGGGAAACCCTTTTTCTTTATAGGTGTTACTAAATTGAAATTAGTACAGCCCTATCAATAATAAATAATTTCACACTTCAGATATGATAATTCATTGTAGCTGTTTGCCTAGGACCTGCCAGCTAATCTGAATTCTAAACATTTTCCTCTATAGTCTACTATATGCTACACATAGCAGTTCTGTGGGACTCTCCAATTTTTGCAGGCATTTCTTAATTATTTTATAGGATGAGGACTGATGGGAGTTTTGAATATAACTTCCATCCTTCTGTTTGCTAATTGAGAAAACTAAGATTTAAAAAAGTTGGTGACTTCAAGGCCACAAAGCTAAATATCCTGTGACTAGAATGTGCCGTTCCCGATGTCTCTAGCCATGTTGCTTTCTAATGCCATGTACTCAATTTAACAGTCTTCTGATGATTCTGAAACTTTAATAAACTGGCAGACTCATGTGATTGTAGTGATTTTAAAAAGTATTGGTGGGGGCTGCTAGAGAGACGACTCAGCGGTTAAGAGCACGACTGCTCTTGCAGGGAACCTGGGTTCAGTTCCCAGCACCCCCATGGAGGCTGACAATCGTCTGTACCTCCAGTTCCAGGGGATCCAACGCCGTTTTCTGTCCTCCTCAGGCATTGCACAGCAAGGGTGCGGTGCACTTACATCATAAATGTAAAATAAGAATATAAAATGAAAGATTTAGAAGGTATTAGCAGGAAAGAATCATGGAGAAACATGAGAAAGTGAAACAGAATATAAACCAAAAGCCAAAGCATACGTTGTGTACATGTATGTGTACATATATGTATGTATATATGCATATATATGGAGAGATGCATTAGCTGAAAGTATTTAAGGAAACCAATATTAAGATTCTCTTTTTATTTCAAATCCTGAACTATTTTCATCATCATAATTCCATGAAAATTTCAATGCCAAGTATCGGAGCCTTTACAGCTTGCCTTAGAGGGTATTTCTTCTCAGAGATGAATTTTCATTTCCCCTGTGTTCTCAGCTAGATTTTTCCTTTCAGGCCGCATGAGGCATATTATATCCTTCCATCAATCATCAGTCAACTTCAGTAAAGTAGTTTCCTGTTTCAAAAGTACTTCTGCGTTTCAAGGATAAAAATATGTGACATACATTATCACTGGCACGCTACAGTAAATAGCGGAGACCGTTTCCCTCTCCTCTTAGGTACAGAGAAAAAGATGATGCAATTAATTTACACATACCCACAGGCTTTGTGGGAGCCCTCAACAGTTGGCAAAAATGACTGGTGTATGTGCCCGCGCTGCAGTGTTTTATAAGAAGACAGTCACTTGGCTGTTAGAAGAATAGTGGGAAAGTTAAGAAAACTGAAAATGAGATTACGACACTTGGGCTGGAATCACTGTTAATGTGATCACTCGCTCCTGTCTAACAGAGAGTAGATACAGCCTAGTGCCTCGTGTGCTGGCAAGTCAGTCCTGCATACTTCTTCCCTAGTTGTCAATGATCACAAACATGAAAGGCAATTTTTCACATTCTTTTTGCTGTTCATCTTTCTGCTTTAGTTGAACTGTGAAGATTTCAGTATTGAGAAAGGGAAGAAAAGAAGGTGCGGTACTGGTTAGGAACATGTACCAATGTGAAAGGATTCCAAGGACTTCGTTGTCAGCATTAATACCAAACAGCTAAAATCCCACACTTTCTTGAAAAGGCCACACTGTGGATGTTTGGTTTGATTTGGGCATTCATTAATAGATATTTGTACTTAAAAAATTATTCATTTATTTTTTATTTTATGTGTATGAATGTTTTGCCTTCATGTATTGTAAGTGTACACATTGTTGTGCAATGCCCATGGAGGCCAGAAGAAGGTGTTGGATCCACTGGAACTCAAGTTTGGATTGTTGCTAAGTGCCTTGTAGGTGCTGGGAATTGGACCTGGGCCCTCTAAGAACAGCCAGTGCTGTTAACTACTGAGCTATCTCTTCAGCCCTATATATATTTATTTTTATGAGAAAATGATAATTTTGGCCTGATTTTATAATATTGCTATGTAGATATTTATTTTATATGTTACTACATCCAATTTAAATTCAAAATAATTTTAATAGATGAAAATTTATGAAGTCAAATTTCATATTTGAATGAAAGTAATTCTTTAAAGATTTTATTTTATTTTTATTTATATGTATGTGTATATGCGTTTGTGTTTGTGTGTGTATGTGCATGTGCCTGCAGAGGTAAGAAGAGAGGACCTGAAGTTACAATGGTTGTGATCTTCCTGCTTGTTTCTGCTGGAGCAGCAATTGCTCTTAAATGCTGAGTCATCTCTCCAAATATGACTTGACTTTTTTAACATTTCAATTAAACAATAGATTTTGAAAAATTTTGACTCCATAGGTTTTGTAAGATGATTGGAAATTTGGTATGATTAAAAAATGGTTGTGGTGTAGGAGAAGGGTATTATTAAGGGAGAAATGCAAAAAACGGGAGCACCTTAAATGGGGAAACCATGGTGGAAGGGTTAAACAATGTGAGAGAGAAATAATGGCTAGCTAGTTTTAGAAAATCAGACATTAGGCCAATTACCTACTGACAAATTATACATACAACCAGATCAAAGAATGTAATATAT
>NW_008354016.1:2327315-2327546 GCF_000622305.1 Nannospalax galili | reverse complement strand
CTCCTAGGTCGACTAAGTTCCAGGGGACTATGAGCATCTCTAAAAATGTCCTGTAATTGGTGAGTCACCTGTCCTCTTGAGAAAGGAAGCCTTGGAGACCCCACCAGATGGACCTGAACCAGTGTCTAGTCTACAAAGAGGAGGGTCCACACAGAGGAAACACTTCCTCCATGCTTCCAAACAAAGCCAGCCATGGTTGAGTAGGACCTTTGACTTATCTTCACATAGATA
>NW_008354016.1:2294476-2327112 GCF_000622305.1 Nannospalax galili | reverse complement strand
AGCTAAAGGCTACATAACAAGAAACAATGCTAGAGGAGATAGATACCTTCCTTTGAGTTGTTGGCCAGGGTGGCCCAAAAGACTCCCAGACAGTAAACCAACATAGAACTGGGAAAATGAACAGCAGACCCTAATCTTAACTAAAGGAATATTGACAACTGATTGCTGCTAGATGAGGAACAGCTGATCTTCCTAAACGAAGGACCTCTAGATAGGCTGACTAGATTCAGCAGACAGACAAGCACTGGGGAATGGCTGGGGTGCTGACAACACAGTGGACAGTAACAGGGATTACAGAGTATATGGGTTCCAGTATGTGGGAGGGGGGAGGCTAGGAGAGGGTGCCATTTGGAAAATGGTTATATAGATAAAGAAGATTGTGTAGGATGTTCTGTATGATATATACAAAAAAAATTCAACAAATTTAAAAAAAGACATATTTGAGGAGGAATCATAAAAATTTACTTAATGTTAAATAGTAGAGGTGATAAACATTAGCAGTGAAATCTACCTGATGACTTTATGTCCATACTCAGGTACTAAGGATTTGAGTGCAACCAGCTATGCCTAGTAATAATCAGAGACATAGAGATCAGAGATGCATGTGCAGACATCTAAGTGCTAGTAGTATTAATCTTTTTATGTCTTGCAGGGCTTATACTGAGTTCAATATTGTATAACTGTATTAATTCAACTGTGAAACTTGAAACTTACAGCCACTTTTGAAAGAGATGTATCCTTGCTCTGGAATGTGTTATTGAATATTTTAAAGCTGTAATGAAATGCTGCTACTAATCGTGTGGTTATTAAATTTAAAAAATTTTTTAAAAAATTAAAAAAATAATTCTTTGAAAAATGGTTGTGAAAGCCTCCAGTATTTTTACGGAGAAGGAAGTGTCTGAAACGTTCTGTAGAAAACCAACCAGTCTCTGAGGCAGAATTGTCTTTTATTTTTAAATTGAAGTTCACAATGTTAAACTCCTAACCCAGAAAGAAATAAAGTCAAACAGGTGACGATCTTTAATTTTAGTTTTTTAAAAAATGAAATGTGTGCATGAATTTGATATATACATCTATATGCAATTTCCTTTAATACATGCAAAATTTAGTATTTTAAAGTGAGATCTCTTTTGAACATACTAGTTTTAATTTCTTTCTTAACTTCTCTACGATTAATTCATTTTCACTTATTTTTATATTTATCATGAAGTATCAAGTAAGTCTGTATAATTAGATAAAGGGAAATAATACTTTAACACACTCAGGAGCTGTAAGAAGATTGTAATTTACTTTATATTGAAATGACATTCTCATTACTTTCTATGAAAAAGATTTCCGTTACTTATGCACAAGCTTCCTGGATTTATGTTTCAATTTGTTTAGTGTTCCTCGCTGTGTTCCTAATGTGTCCATCTTCCTTCAGGTAACTTAATGCACCCTATACACCCCATCTCTTTTTTTCGCATTTGATGTCTTTTGCTCTGAGATGTTAATCCTTTAAAAATTAATATGTTGTAAGTGATAAATGTTCCTTTTATCGAGGTTCTAATACATAATCCTTTATAAAACTTTCTGACTGATTTTCATGTATAGAGTAGCCTATTATGTGTATATTTCATTCATAGAGGAGAAGCATTCTATTGTTGATTCATAATATTGAACTTGTAGTTGTGATAGTCTTTCATCTTTTTATTATTTATTTCAGCATTTAAGCATCCCATCTTTAGAGGAGAGGATACTATTTTAAACATTTAAAAAATTACACTTATTTACTTGTGGGAGGGCATGCTATAGAGAACAACTTGCCTGAGTCAATTCTCCTTCTATCATGTGGGTCCCCACCGTGTTAGACTTGCCAGTCAGGGTTTTCACTTGCTGAGCTATCTTCCTGGCCCCAGGATGCTCTTCTGAAGTCCATGTTCCCCTGCTGTTTTACTCTTAGGATCCTAAGATTCAAATGATTTTTTGAATCTGTAGATGAGGAGTTGGTATTTACTTCCTCATTCCTATTTCATAGATTACTGGAACCAAATGCAAAATAATATGTGACTTATTAATACATCACTAAAAGGCAAAATTAAATGATCAATTCTAAATTATTTATTTATTTTTGATGTAATGTAATAGAATACATAGACTGGTACATCTAAATATGAAATTCACATTTCAGATTCAGTACCTTAATATCCAAAATTGTTGTATGATACTTGTTCATCACCATGATTTCTTGAAAATGATTGGTTTTCTAATTTAATTGCAAAGCATTTTTACAATTTATTTCCTAACTATTGTACGTAGATTTTTCTGAAATTTTTTAATAGAAAGTTAGTTTGCTGATCATTAGATATTGTCTCTCAACAGATTTTTTTTTTTTTTTCTGGATCAGCTCTTGACCTAAGAACTACTTGAAAACAAACATAAGACAAATAATGTTCTTTAGTGACACCTCCACTTGTGTGAGCTGTCTTTGGAGCTTGAAGAGCTTTTTCTCTCTAAATCCCATGTATTCAAAGGATGGTTCTGTCACTGTATTAGTTAACTTTCTGTTCTCAGGATAAAATGTCTTAAATAAACAAATTATAAAGGGGAAGATTTTGTTTTGGTTCACAGCATTGGAGGCTTCAGTCCATGACTAATTGTCTCTGGTGCTTGGGGCTTATGGTGAACAGCCAGCATGGTGGGAATGTGAGGTAAAACAAACTATTCACTTGCTGGTAGCTGGGGAGAAAAAGAAAACAAAGAAGAGAAAGAGAAACTACAGTCCTAGGAATATCTGTAAGGGCATGCCTCCAAAAGCCTCTCACCTTTTAAAATTCCCATTACCTCCCACCAGCATGAAACTGGAGACCAGGCCTTTAATACACTGGCCTTTGGGGAACCTTCCAGTTATGAACTATAGTAAGAACGCAGTACTTACCTACAATATATTTGAAATCCCCAGTGACTCCTAACGCCATCATTTAAGTGGCATCTCACTTAATTCAAAGGGATGCTCTGATTTTCAGACAGTTTTCTATATTAAACTCAATACCTATATCCCTTGAAGTGGTACACATTCCTTCTCCTCTTCCTCCTCCTTGACCTCATTATCCACTCTTCCTCCTGCTCACCTCTTACTCCTTTTGGTGTGTATTAATTTTCAAAGTAATGGTATTCATCTTCTTGTTATAATTCCTCCTTACCAATTTTATCTTGTTAAATCAAGCCCCTCGGCTTAGCTCAACTAATTATGTATGTAAAATAGTCTGTAACATCTTTTATAGGACAGTAGTTCATATTATCTTAGGTAAAACTGAGATACAACCTGCCCAAGTGGAGATTATAGGGCTTGAGTTGTAAGGACATCTGTTTTTTGGCTCTGTTCAATTCAGGCTCTTGTGACTCAAGGACTCCAGGATGCCTTCCTTCTTTTACTTTCAATCTCTGCTTGGTTGAAATGCCTCTTTCTACAGTTTTCATGTGGCCAGGAAAACAGTCACCTCCACGTGTCTTTATTCACTTCCTTCTCTCGCCAAATTTCTAAGAAAACAAAGCAACAATCCCACCAAAGACACACTTCTAATATTACAAAAAAGAAGATAAAGAGCAGTATTCTGGCTGACTCCTCAGCTTGGAAGTCAGTCCTAGAGCAACCACGGCAGACTCCACATGACTGGACTTGGGGAATCTTAGCTCCCCAAAGGTAAGGAGAGGACTCATCTGTTGTATAAAGGAAAGCAGTGGCTGTCAGTTATTCAGGGAGTAGAGGGGAGGTACACCTGGAGACTGTATAAGATGGTGTGGCTACATCTGGGTGCTGGAGGAAAGGTACCTGTGATTAGTGTTGTCAACCTGACTGAATCTAAAATCACCTGGGAGACTGGCCTCTGGGCAAACCTGTAGGGCTATCTTGATTGCATTAATTGACAAGGGACACTTGCTCATTATGGGTGGCCACCTTCCTTGGGGAGATACTGTATCAGGAGAGAAAGTGAGCTCCGCAGCAGGAGCACTCGTCTCTCTCTGCTTCCTGATGGTGGATGTGTTTGACCAGCTGCTTCAAACTCTTGCTGCCTTAAATTCTCTGGCATGATGGACTGTACCTTATACTGGTAGTTAAAATAAACCCTTCCCAGCTTTTGGCAGAGTATTTTATCACAGCAAAACAAACAAACAAAAATGCCAAATCAACCAACCAACCAAAAACAAACAAAAATCAGAACACCACAAGCAAACAACAAGTAGGAAAGAAATGGAGACAGGACTGAGTGTCTCTCTAGGTCAGATGAGAATTTTTTTGTAAGAACACTTGCATGTATGTGCACACACATACAGACACAAATGCAGAACTTTAGAAGTAATGTTCCTATATTTTTATGTAGTGCCTAGTCATTCCTTCCTTTAACAAACTATCAATTGTCTTTTCAATAACCCCTGTACCCACCATGACATGCTACAGTAGCATCTTCTATCACACCCAACATTCCTCAAACCCATGTTATTCCTCATGCTATTGTATGACCATGGCACTATTCCCCCACACCTCTATTTAATACGTGTTCTGTGATTATTGTCTACACGTTCCACTAGAATAAAGGCTCAGGGAAGGCAGGGGAACATTTCTGTGTTCTGTTTACCAGTGTATCGGCAGTGCTACGGCAGCAGCTTGTACCTTAAACTTTAAGTTAATAGATACATACCAATAGATACTTGCTCAATACCTGAATCAAATTTTTAGATCTTTTTTCCACTTTTATAAGTTTTTCTTTCCCATCAGGGCATGATTCTTATCACAACATAGAAAGTAAAAACATTTGCTGTTCTTTGGAATTCTCACATCATTGTCATTCTCCAGTTTCATGAAGTAAACAGATCAGTGGATGGATATAGAAAATTGCTCACCTGATCCCAGAAAACTTAACACTGAAGGGAAGCTTCAGTTTTCTTTGCAAAATCCTTCCTTGTCTTGAGCACTGTTCCCTTCCTTTCAGTCTGCTACTCATTCTTCAGCATAGTGGAATCAGTACAGTGTGAAGTATTTCATGTCCACTTACCTCCCAGAGATACAGCTGGCCTGCTGTCTAGGGGTGTTGATTAGAGTCATTTTCTCTGTCAAATAAGAATTAAAAGGCATGGATGAAGAGATGGTTCAGTGGTTGAGAGCCCTGGCTGCTCTTTCAGAGGACCTGGGTTGAATTTCGAGCACCCACATGGCGGCTAACATCTGTCCTTAACTCCAGTTCCAGGGGATCCGGTGCCATCTTCTGGCCTCCATGGGCATTGCACCAACATGGGTGTACTTCCATACAAGAAACAAAACTTACTCATACACATAAAATAAAAATGAGTAAAATTTAAAAACAAGAATTAATAGGCAGGAAATATCTCAGACACAGTAGAGACTTTATTTAAGAATCACACATACATACACACACTCACACATAAAAAAGCTCTTCACAGACGGCAAAGGGACTCGGAAACTGAAAGATCCAAAGACCTCAGGAAGACTTGGGCCTTTAACTATTTTTTCTGGACCTGGGCAGGTTCCCCACCTTAATTTTGGATTTGTCAATGTTAACAAAGAAGAGAGAGCCCATATATCACAGCTCCAAGCTGCCAGATCAGGCCTTGGTCTTGTCTAAAGTAACCTCGACCAGGCAGCTGGAAAAGGGCCCTACTGGTGGTAAGAGAAAATGCCTGCCAGTTATTTGTCTTGGATCAAGAAGAAGCAGGTATTGTGTCATCTTTGTTATTCATTAGTGACCCCATCTTCTTATTAAGTCCTTTATACTCAGACCACCATCATAAGCTAGAAGATGTATTTAATTATATCCGGCACTAACCCTCTGACAGGCTGTGGTTATCTGTCTAGTCAGTAGAAAGAGGTAGAGAAAGCTACCTTGATGACAGCCCTGTCGTGTGAGTGTGGATAAAGAAATCCTGGGAAGTAACTAGCGAGGTGGGGTTTCATTTTTGGAGACACTATCATATCTCAAATATATACTTCACCTCCAGGCTATGTTGCTCTGAGCTACCTGTACCTTCAGTCTTCTAGGCCTGCCTTCCTCAGGATTGCTTCTGGTGGAATAAGAGGAGAATTATGTTTAGGACAAATAATTTCCTCCATTAACAGCAACTGTTTCCTTTGAGATCATTTCATGGATCTCGGTATTTGGCTTTCTTCTTAGTTCTGATTCTCTGGCTTCGTGGAGAAATCATATTCAATATCCTTCATATCAGGGATGTCTGATCTCTTTTTTTTGTGCAAGAATTCTGTCCAGGAAAGCTGTACAGCCAAAGAGAAGAAAGAAGCAGAGGCCCATTGTAGCCAAGAACTCTACATATGGCTAGAGTTCAACACTGATGGGAATCACTGCAGATCTGTGTGAAAACACTATCCTGCTTCCCAATCTAGCCTGATCTGATCAGAAAAGAACTCCTCTGGCAGGTGGGACAAAGTGAACACACAGTGACCAATGCTCTCTGGAAACTGAGAGGAGCCTTTTGACCACAGCTGCAGGCTGGACTGAAACCTTCTGCTTTCTCCCCTGGACCCTAAGATAGTCTGCATCTATATTCTTACCAATGTGCATGGAATAGAAATGGTCTCTAATGTCTGCCTAAAGGTGCAGCATAGACTAAGAATACTTCTGACAGTGTGAAATACATAACCGGAAAAAAAAGAATGGCTGGGCCTGTGTGGCTGTGATTCCTGCCTGGATACAGAAGGGAAATATGCAAGGAGGAACCAATAACAATGAAAGGATCCGATGAAGTCCTCATCTTTAAAGTTAGCAGTGTGTACAGTGGTAGGATGAGAGGAGTAAAGTTCCAAGCAGGGAAAAGCAAACTGGCAATTACTTTTCTTTAGAAGAACTTACAGCAAGCTAATAAAGAGGTAGAGGTGTGAGGAAAAAGCAGCCCCCACACCATCTTTCTTCATTCCAAGGTGCTGCTCTCAGGCTGTGGGCATTTCCTACTTTTCTACTACTGCTGTTTGCTGTTACTTAAGGTATTTGGTTCATTGAAATGAGAGTTCCTAAAACATCTATATTGTCAGGAAAACAATGCTCAAAATTGTTTTTAGAATGTATTTAATCATTAAGGGAATTTTTTCCCTTTTCTGAAGCCATATAACTAAACTGCAAGGACATGGAGTTTGTGTACAGGAATCAAACCTTCATTAATTCCACACTGGGTAGAGATCAGAGAGGTGGACAGGAACGGAAAGAAACAAACTCCTGCCATAACTGACTGAAGTTTGGGTTGGAGGCAGAGAGCTTTCACATGAGAAATAAAGTACTGCATTGAGAGGAAGAACAGAAACATGTCTTAGGTTGTCTATTGCAGAGAGCTCGTAAAATAATAACGGACAACTTGGTCATTGTGCTGTTGAAGAGCCAGCCCCCTTTGTACCTTGGGCACCTGGACTCTAGTCATACGTTTCCCAGGATAATTTTCATCAGTGATCTTCAGGTAGCATAAAGGGACTTTCAGGTGTTTCCACTGTTAAAGAGCACCCTCTGAAAGTGCTTCATAGATTATCTTGATTGTGAAGTCGGAATAATTCAAAATGAAGAGAGAGAGTGTGCTCCTTTTGGTTTTGCCTTTGTGCTGTGTGAGAGGATCGTTTCAATTTAATTCGTAAGTGATGCTTCTCTAGACTGTTTATCTATGCGAAGATTGAAGAAATAATTGTGTTTGAACTGACTTTGGAATTCAAAAATCGCTATTGTGTTTTGAGGAAAAACGGCTGGAAAATTGAATTCGAGCAGCAGTAGTAGCAACAATAATAATAAACTCCATCTTTCCTTAAATGGGCTAGGAGAATTTCTTCTGCCTCTTGTGTCTTGTACCTGATCCTCCTCTTTTTTTTGAGTGTCTTAAACATGTTACTGACAGGAATGTTCTAAATAGGAATCTATTTAGGTTAAAAAGTACCCTTTCCAGAAATTCGGATACTCTTGGAGACTTTAATTAGGATATCAACCTCCATCTTTCAATATGGTCTTGCTAAGCAAACTATGGACCTAGGAGCAGCCAAAACTGATTGACAATTTGGGCAAATCATAAAGGAGAAGTTGGGAAGCAGCGCAACGTCATGAGTGATGATAAGGATGAAAGGAAAGAAGAAAGCTCTGAAGAAAACACCTCATTCTCATATTTACAAGTACTTTAAAATTCTGCCCAAATTAAAGCGATGTTATCTTCCGCTTCAGGAGGATTGCATCTTATTTTAGAAAGTCCCAAGAACCCTACTCTGATTTGTGAAATGAGCAGGTTTTGATGACATGAAGTACTAAACCCTTGAGGAGATTTGGAAATGGAGTAGGAAGATCATGTGGAGACTGAAGTTGAATTTTGTGGGAATGCGTTACATCTCTTTTCTTAAAAATCTGCACCTCCCATGCTGAATTTAATGCACTGTTTTCTGACTAAATAGACCTCATTTAGGGGATTAAAGTAGGCCACAAACTAGTTTCACTCATTCCCTGAGTTGCTTTCAAATCCCCAATTCAAAGCACGAGGGCATCACATGTTTCTACTTCAAGGCTGCACATTCAGGAAATGAAAGCCCTCAACACAGCTTGGTAGCAGAAGATCCAAATCAGAGTAAATTGTGTAAATTAGAACTAAATTGCAAAGCATTTGGACAAAGCAGGCATGCAAGTCTAATCAGGAAAGTGATGGTACTTGCTCTTTGATAATACAGGTTGGAAGAGGAATTGGGGGAGGGATACATCATAAATCTCTTAATATATTTCTGAACTTGGCAACCTGGACTGGTTTTGTCACGTATTTGCAGCTTAAAAAGTATTTGGCTTTTACAGCAGCCAAATAAGTACCCTTTAATCACTTTCAACCTATGAACAGATGGGCAAACAGTGCTTTTTATAAATGGGGCATACAAAATACTTCCATATCAGCCAAAACTAATTAGTAGCAATATCTGAACCAAACTCTAAAACTGAACAGTGT
This sequence comes from Nannospalax galili, assembly GCF_000622305.1. Classification (NCBI taxonomy): domain Eukaryota; kingdom Metazoa; phylum Chordata; class Mammalia; order Rodentia; family Spalacidae; genus Nannospalax; species Nannospalax galili. Next base: position 2,318,154 of record NW_008354016.1, on the reverse strand, counting down.
TTAATATATATTATCATATAAGCATTAGTAGTTAAAAGGAAGTTCCCTGTTCAAATGTTCACCAGGCTCAGGATCTAATGTTCAGACATGATTGACTTACTAATTAACTTCTTGTATCTTTTCTCACATGTAATTTTGCTTAATGATTTCTTCTGTCTCTGAAAACCATTTGATTAGATACTTTGATCACAGATTTGTCAAACTTCAAGCAAAAAGTCAAGCAGCCATTGAACTCTCTACTACTGACTCTCTTCTACTGACTTTAGATTAAGGGGGTAGCCCCTAGACGAACGGGGTGGTCTCTTTCGTGGTGAAAACTGGTTTTATAGCTAGCTTTTAATGACTCATATTTTTATTGATGTAAAGACTTATAGATTCTCTTTGGTAACTAAGAATTTTTGTAAAAGATGACAAGTCTCCTTTTATTGCAATTGTGTTAACACATGGCAAACAGAAAAAAATTCAAAATTACTTTTGGAAAGTAAGCCAAGGCTAGTTTTTATGGATCCTCTAATCTAGAGGGGTCCTTTGACCTCTATGTCTCTGACAGTGACAAAGAGAGTCTACATCTTATGTACTGCTCCTTGAAACTTGTATGGACACTTGTGTAAGAGAGTGTGCATGTACAATGTGGTTGCATCTTTGAAATATATGAAAACAAGCAAGTATACCCAAGCCAGTCACCCAGGTCATCGTGATGACTGAGGAGTGAGCATTGCCAATGCAAAACCTTCTGTTCTCAAGCATAACTTTGTCCACCTTTGATTTTATCAAATATAAAGTCAGAAGGGCTTTCAATTCTATGTGAGGCTAAAGAATCACCCAATTTCTTTTAGAAATCAGAATAATAAATTGATTCATCATAAGTATTTTAATGATTACAGGAGAAATCCCAAAGGTAATACTCAATAAAAGTTATTATTGCTAATCCTTTTATTTATGTAAGTAATTATACTTTTCTTTTAAAGTATACATTCAAGTCTATCTTATTTCACAGGCTCTGAAGAGAAATAGAAAATTAGAAGCAAATAATTTTCTTTTACAACCTAATGTTTTCTTTGCAAGTTAGTGTGTAATCAAGGACTTGCATTGGTTTACTGGAGAAAATGACTCAGAACCTAGGAAGGCGAGGCCCTATATAAGCATTTCTGAAAAATTATCATCAGATGATTCCAATTCACCTGTGGTTTAGAAACATTCGGTTAATACAACCACAATACCATTTTGGCGTGTTTGTTCCTACTCTTATTTATATATGTTTTAAGCAAAAAGTTCCAAACATGTAATACATAAAATTCAGTACCCTTATTCCCTTTCTTACATAATCTGTATCAGTTTTATTCTGTTAAAATAATTTGTTGATGTCATCTAACTAATTGTCTAGGTATTTGTAAATTTATCCATTATAAGTGAGGCCATGGTAGATATTTTCATGCATGTAGCTTTTTCCATAATTCCCAGAAAGGTAATGATAAAGTCATATTTTCTTGATTCCTAACATCAAGTTATTTCCCTTCTGTTGTCTATGAGGTCAAGAACAATGTTGGCATTGTGTCTTTAGTCAAGCATTGTATGGAACTGGGTAGTTTTGTATGGTATTTTCATTTTAATTCTGAAAGTGAAAGAATGGAGCCTCTTGTTTCTATTTTAATGATATTATTGTTGGAACATTTCCCCTTATGTTTCTCATAAAAGTTTCAATGAATCACCATAAAAATTTTAAATGAGAGTATGATAAGACCTTCAAGGCATTCTGTTTGTTAGGTTATCACAAAACCAAGTTTAGAAATTATTAATCCAAAAATTAGGAAATCTAATGAGATGATATATAGTACCTTGGCTTCTTTTGTGAGGATATGATATAATTTCATAGAGATACAGGCTTTGAAATTGAGATAAATACACTTTTATGTGGTTTGGGTGCTAGAAACTAGAAGAAAAAAATTACTTTTTAAATTCTGGAGATGAGTATAAATCTGAGGTATATGGAAGGAAGTAACTAATTTCTTTTGCTTTTATACATGCTTTTCTTGTATTGTGTCAGATGGACAGCAATTAAAAGAATAAAGTTTGCATTTCTATTGAATGAGTTAAAACATTCGTTTTCTGTTGTTTTCAGTTACAGTGTACAGAAGAGTTTGAATTCCAGCTATTTTAGAGATCTATATAAGACAGAATTACCTGTGTTTGCTTATCACTAGCTAACATATGCCTTCCCCTCCCCACTGTTAGATAGGATACTGAATTACTATTCAGAGTAGAGGAAGACAAGTTGCCAATTTGCCTTCTCAGTTCTACTTTGGAGATTAAGATTCATTCATAAGGCACTTCTTTGAGCTCATAAGCTTTTCAAAAACTGTTGCTTTAATATTTTGTGGACCAATTTCAATAACATATGTACAATAAGTATGGAGTAAAACATGGACATGTATATGGTATGGGTATGGGTATCAGTAAGTTTTGACTATGACCAGAAGACTGATCCATCCTTTAATGCTGCATTTTAAAAGTAAGTTTGTCGAAGGCCTTCACACAAAGCAAAGGGTTTCAGCATGGCATATTCAGTATACAGCGTTATACTCAGCTCTCATCCATTCCACTCCCCATTCTTCTTCTCTCTCCCTCTCCCCTCCAGCTGGTACCTTTCCTTCACTCAGTTAATCCCAGTCTCATGTATCCTAGGCTGGCCTCGAACTCCCTATGTAGCCTAGGCTAGTCTTGAACTTCTGATCCTCTTGTCTCAGCATCTCAAATACTGGGATTACATACACATGCCATCATGCCTACCCACTGTCCTACTCTCTTAAAATGATTTTATGTGGCACGAATTTTTAAAAAATTGTTTTGCAATTTTTGAATTTTTGCAAATTTTATGCAATATACTTTGATCATATTTAGACCCCTCCCATATCTGCCCCCCTGTTATAACCATCCTCCCACTGGATTTCATGTACTTTTCATATATATTAAGGTCTATCGAGTCAAATTTATGTCCCCAAATGTCCTTTGGGGTGTATCCATTCACTGACATTGGATTTTTGTGACCCATTGTCAGTTCTCCTGTTGAGGTTAAAAGTTAAGAATTATTCAGAATATGTATCCAATGATAAAAGAATTTTTTTAACATACTCAAGTCTATCAATGCTTTTAAATTGTTAAGAAGTAGCACTTTGACAGGTGGGACATCCCTATGCAATGTAGGAGATACAGACTGGCTCTTCAGGAGGACTTCATGGGCAGCATTTTCATACAATAAGTCAATGTATATTCCTTAATAGTCTTACCACATGAGTTCAATGTCTTTCATTTAAATATAATCTCTTTAGAGTGGAAAATGGATGGATTTTTCAATTATATCATGATACAAAAATATTGCTTTCATTTCTTTTGTTGTTTTGTTTTGTCTTTTGAGATAGGGTCCATTGTGGGCCCAGTTGGTCTCAAATATGCTTTGGAGCTCTGGCTGGCCTTGATTCCTGATTTTCCTTCTACCTTCTAAATGCTGATAGTATAGTCATTTGATACCACACCCAGCAATGATGTTTTTAAGATTTATTTATTTTTATTTTTTTGTGTATGAGTGTTTTGCCTGCATATATGTATACCATGTGTGTGCAGTGCCCCTGGAGGCCAGAAGAAGGCATTGGATCCCCTAGAACTGAAGTTATATGCAATTATGAGTGACCATGTGGGTTCTGAGAACTGAAATTGGGTCCTCTGCAAGAGCAGCAAATGATGTTAAAGACTGAGCCATCTCTCCAGCCCCCTGTGATTCTTATTTAAACTTTAGAAATACTTATATAATTAGTTCAGAATATATATATATATATACATACATACATACATAAAATAGGTTAGCATGTCTTGTTAATTTCTATTAGCTTATGTATGGTGATTTATTGGCTTCTAATTTCTATGAAAATTTCAATTTGCTTTTTGAATACTGACAGGTTGGTTGGTGCCATTTCTGTGTCATTTAAAGGTTGTTCTGTGTTAAAGTCAAATAATAAATTTGAAATATATGGATTCATCAAGGAAAGTTTTTTCCTTCACACTTTACTAGAGCATAAATAGTAATACAAATTTTTCTTTCCGATGATCTTGGATTAAGAAGATCTCTGTGATCTCTATTTCTGGATGGGAAATGCTCCTGACATGGTGGATCAATCCTTTGCCCCATCTAACAAATTCATAGTTGTGATAGCTGTTCAACCCTGAGAAGCCTGTACCCATAAGCCTTTTCTTCCTGTGATAAAGTGTTAAGTAAATATGTAATCTTTATAAAGCTATCATTTTATGATGTTTCTTTCAGAAGCACAATTTATGATCTGTTTGTACTTTATCACAGGGTGTTTGCTAACTGTGAGGGAAAGGCAGAAATTTCCTGTTGATGATTTGAATAAGTATCATCTGTGTTTAGCATGAATCCCCACAGAATAACCACTGTTTCTGGACATTCATCCCATAGGAACTTAGCTGTTGATCACTTAGAAATAAGGAAATATCATTGACCCTTACCTAGGGCATTGACCAACCTCCTGGTTTTACAATTTCACTCCAGAAAGAGTTCATCATGAGTATTACTGCTTGAAAGATATAATTTGCCTTTGAAATACAATTCTTAAAAAATTAAATTGACAGCTATTGTATTAGCTTTTGCGTATAGACAACTGAATTAGAGATTTACTCAGAGAATTAATAAAATTTGGGCATAAAATTCAGAAGTCTCTGTACTGGGGAGAAGACAAAACTGTAGTGGATGAGCTGACCTATAGATCTCCTTTTGATACATGTCCACGAATGCTATAACTCAGTCATATGGTAGCTCTAGTTTTAAATTTTTTATATGCTAAGAATTGCAAGGGAACTATACTATGGAAATATTTGAAGAAACTAATCACCATATAAAAAAAGACTTTAGGTATACCAAGGGGAGAAAGTAGGTGCAACGTTTCCAAGGCTACAGTTAGTCTGCTCATGGTAGAGAGCCTGCAGTTTTCTCTTATGGTCATCATCACTGAGAGGGTTACAGGTATTAGTGTTGAAAGGTAGATAATGGTTTCTAGTATGATCTCCCTTGCCACTATAGTCATGACCCTACCTGCTGCCCCTCTTACTGGACAGAAATAGGATCAGAATTAATTTTCAGATGGTATTTCGTTAGCATAATATCAGTATCTAAAAGTTAAGTGATTTCAAATCAGTTGATAGTCTGAAAGAACTTTAGAAACATGAAAATTATTTGGACTAACCTGCCCTGTTACATGAAAATAGGAATGAATAAATTTGGACAGTCTCACTTTTTGTTAGATTTCCTTCCTTCAGAAGGTTAATGTATGCATAGTGTACTGATTCTAGAATATTCAACCATTGTTGAGAATATTGTCAACATGGATATGTGATGTTATATATTAAATTCTATGTACAAATCATATTGTGTTCCCTGTTTCAATATATTTTCCCTTGAAGGCTGACGTGTTGGTAAAGGCCTGTAGTTTCACTTCTCTGAAGGCTGGGGCAGGAGGATTGTGAGTTCAAGGGGCCTGCCTGGACTACAGTGAGTGTGCTACCATGAGTTTAAGGCCAATCTGAGCAACCTAGTCTAAAAAAATGTAACAAGGGCCTGGGATGGAACTCAGTGGCAGTGTTTGCCTGGCAAACCCCGGATGCTTTGGTCCTTCGTGTGTGTGTGCATCCTCATTTGTCAGCGAATAAATCTAAGAATAAAGACGTGTTTATTTTTCTTGTTATTTCTAAGAAACTTTTGTTTCATTTTTAGGTTAAAATCTGCTCTAAAATCTGATAAATTGGACAGTAAAGTTAAAAGAATTGGACCTCACATAGAAATATTCCAATTGTTCCAAGGAAGAAACAAAATCGTATACACTAGAAGAATAATTAAACGGATCACTGTCATACAAGCCTTTGTCAGGGGATGGCTTGAGTGCAGAAGACTTCAGAGAATAACCACCAAGGTAATGGACGTGTTGCAACTACAATGGCCTTAAATTTTCTTTTGTAGATTTAATTACGGAATTTTGAATAGCGTGCTGGTTAATAAGTGTGTAATTTTTCTAATTAAAGTTCTATCTACACACTTTAGTAAAAATTTTAAAAATTGTTTTGTTGGGCTGGAGAGATGGCTCAGTGGTTTAGAACACTGGTGGTTCTTGTAGAAGACCCAGGTTTGAATCCCAGCACCCACATGGCAGCTAACAACTGTCCTAACTCCAGTTTCAGGGGATCTGACAGCGTCTTCTGTCCTTTGCCGGCATTGCATGACACGGGTGCACTTACCTACACGCAGGCAGTACATGCATACACATAAAATAACAATAAATAAAATATTAAAAATTGTTTTATGTGTATGAGTGTATTACCTGCATGTATGTAAGTGCACTTGTGTCATTCAATGCCTGTGGAGGTCAGAAGCGGGCATTGGATCCCCTGTAACTGGAAGTATGGACAGTTGTTAGCCACCAGGGGATGCTGGGAACCTGGGTCCTCTCTAAGAGCAGCCAGTACTCTTAACTGATGAACGATCTCTCCAGCTCGTATCTACATATTTTGATTAAGAAAACATTATGAATACTCTTCTCTGATGACAACTTCGTATTGTGGCAAATTAGACACTGAACAAAGGGCAAAGTTTATCCTTAACTCAATAGTTTTGGAATCACTTATTAAATCAGAACAAATTGTCTTTATACTAAAGTCATTTTTCTTTGCTATTTTCTTTAGAGCAACTACTCTCCGCTTCTCATACTTCTGGGTACTCCTGCAGTGCATAAAAGGTTTCCTTATAAAAAACTATGCATAACCACTCTCCCTTCTAATGTGCTTGGGAAACTTTGATATACATCAGGTCAAATAACTCATAAGAACCCATTTTGACTACTAAATACAGAAAAGCCAAAAATCAATGGATCTTGATAATCCTCCAAGGGGATAGAATATGTCCTCAACTTGCAGGGTAAAGTTTGTGAAAGCAACTATGAAAAGTGAACTAAATAAGCATTCAGATTCCTCACTGTTCTCCGAGCAGCCGCCCATCCCAAGAAAGGACTTGTAGGTTGGACCCCTGAGCACATTTGTCTGAGAACACAGTTGCTCATCTGCTTGTCTCATAAGTGTGCCATTGTGCATATAGTTCCCGTATTGAATCTGATATCTTAAAAAGGCAAGTTCTATGCGTTTGTCATGTAAGTAATTCTGTTAGGTAGCTGCTGCATCTGTTTTAGAGGTGAAGAAACTGAAGCTCAGAGAAGACAAAGCATTTGCTCAGAGTCAAACTGCTGACAAATATCTGTCTGACACCCCAAACTATGCTTATTCTATATATCTTGTCACCGTCTTGAACTCCTTTAGACATGACTGTTTCCTATCCCAATCCAAAGCTATATCCTAGGCCTTTCTCTTTCACCCTCCAGATGCAGGGTGTTAAACTGCTTACTTGAAATTTCTATTGTCAGGCTGCACTCCACATAGCTCAAAATGAACTCATTTTCCTTTCTTGCCAAAATACTTTCTCTCCTGCATGACCTACATTTATATATCCAACACCTGTGTTGCAGGCCATAGCCTAGAATTTTCTTTAATTCCTTTAACATTTTAATTCCCATATCCAACTGGCTATGACTTCACAACATTTCTTACATTCTCTCCTGTCTTGTGCTTTTTTCCAGAGCTTCTTTGCATTTTCCCTCACATGGAGAAGTACAGCAGACTTCTGATCGCTCTCCTTGATTATGAGCCTATTCCTACTTAATCTTCTGCAGTATACCATAGTTTACTTTTTGGTTTCTTATGGTCTTTGGATGCATTGATTAGGTCTGAAGTGTGGACTTCCTGCTGCACTCATATGGCCTCCCTGACTATCTCTGGCTCTCTGTTCAGCTTATCACATGATATATCTTCACATATTTTAGCAGACTCAAAATCTTTATTGTATTCTGTTATCTTATGGTTTTTATATTGTTAAGCTTGGAATACTCTTTCTTTCTCATCTCAAACTCCAAGTCAGTTTTTAAAAAAATTTATTTATTATTTATCTATCATCTATCTATCTATCTATCTATCTATCTATCTCTATCCACTCATCTATCTATCTATCTATCTATCTATCTATCTATCTATGTATATATCTTTGTATCTATCTACCATCTCTCTATCATCTATATTATCAGTCATCCATTTATGTATCATGTAGGCATCTGACATCAATCTAACTTTCTATTTATCACCTCTATGACCTATGTTCTATACATCCATCCATTCATCCATCCATCCCTATCATCTATCTATCATCTATCTTCTATCATCTATTTATCTATCTATCAATCATCTATATATCTATCCATCATCTATCTATCTTTCTTCTATCATCTGTCTATCATCTATTTATCGATCATCAATCATGTATCTAGCTACGCTACCTGTCATCTATCATCTATCTATCTATCTATCTATCATCTATCATATATCTATCTATCATCTATCTATCATCTATCAGTCTGTCTAGGTCTCTCTCTGTCTAGCTATCTACCTATTTATCTATTATCTATCTATCTATCTATCTATCATCTATCTATCTATTTATTTATTTATTTATTTATTTATTTATTTATTTATTTTAAGTGTATGCGTGTAATGCCTGTATGTATATAAGTGCACCTATGTTGTGCAGTGCCTGCAGAGGACAGAAGACGGTGTTGGATTCCTTGGAACTGGAATTAAGGATGGCTGTTAGCTGCCATGTGGATACTGATATATGAATCCAGGTCTTCTGTAAGAATAGCCAGTGCTCTTAACTGCTGAGCCTTCTCTTCAGCCCCAACTCCAAATCATTTTTAAGTATAGGCATTTAGGCAACCAACTCTCCCACCCCACCCTTCCCAAATCCATGAAACAGAGACAATCTCTCAATTATTCTAGTCTCCATGTCTCTGTATTGTGATTTTCTATACTGTGCCCTTGTCTGCCATGGGCTACCCTACGATTGTTAATGTCAAGTTGAGAGGATGTGAAATCACCATGGACACAAATCTAATGGCATGTCTATGAAGAATTATCTAGATTAGGCTGAGATAGGAAAGCCCAACCTGAGTGTGGGTTGTACGAAGAAGAGAAAGTCAGCTGAGCACTAGCATTTATCGTTCTGCTTCCTGACTCTGGATATGATGTGGTTCCTCACCTCCTGGTCCTATTGCCATACCTTCCCTGACATAATGGAACATATCCATCAGAAATGCAAATAAAAATAAAGCCTTCCTTAAGTTGCTTTTGACATGTATTTTATCACAGCCCTGAGACAATATTATAAGTATTATAAGCAGTATGGTTTTACGACCTAGTTAAGAGTACATGATGTTTTATTTTTGTATTCATAATCACTAGTACTGGCTTGACATTCATTATAAATATATGTACCTATTACATGCTATTTTCTTATCTTCTCTCTTTTATGGGTTTAAATTCTTTATTTGGGTTAAATAGATTATAACCTCTATCTTGTTTTCTACTATTTTCAAATGTAGAAAGTAATGTTTCACACATGATAACTGATCAACAATTATCTATGAAATGGATGAATTGATTCAACAAAATATAAATTTAGAAGTTTATCACGGCACTCTAAGGAGATATATCTTTAGTGCTCTGTGTACATAATTTCTATATGTTACAATTAATTGCATTTAACTATATCCTATGGCATTGTCAGGAAGAATAGTAGCCCTTTATAACTTCTAGAACAATGGGTCAAGAAAATTGTATGATCAAGACAAGGTTGAGAAGGAGAGACTGATCAGGAGAGTGTTGTATGCCTTTTGGAAGTAGAATCTGAGATGAAAACAATGGAAAGTACTTTGAGGGGACCAGAGCCAACCTAAGTGGGATTGCTGACTTTTATGTGGCTATAAATTTTGTGATGGTCATTGATTTCTCTATCCATCATTGGCACTTCGTGTGTTGGATGGCTGCTTTGTTGATGTGGTTAAAGTTGTTTTACCTGCTGTCCAAATGCTGGAGAGATGCTTACAGTGCAGTAAATGGTGTTTCCAGGAGTGGGCCTACATGAAGTGTTGCTGCTGGGGGAATTCTTGATAGACCTTCTGCTCTAGAGGTTGTACAGCAAATCACTGGATAATTGTCAGTGCTGTGGCAATCCCTCCACTGGGAGACTTTCCGAGGCATATTGTTTGGCTGCACTTCAGAGCTTCTTTGCTGTGGACAGTGCCTTCTACAATCTCCTTTACAATTATTCCAGGGACTATACAATTTCTACCATTTTTTTGTGAAATCCTCTTAGTGTGGGCTTATTTGAAATAATGAAGGGTGTTGAATTATTTTAGCTTTCATAAATCAGGAGACCGGAAATTGCTGTATTTAGCTATCAACAAATATCTACCATTCACAAAGTCTTTTTCTTTTAAAAATTCATGTTGTTTGTTAGCACATGCTTTTGGTATAATAATTCTTAAAATTGCAATAACACAAAAATAGAATAATTTTCTCAGTGTACTGCCTAAAATTTTACTTAATGCCACTATTTTATTCATGTATTATCATTTAAATTTTTGATCCTCAGTTGTTTTTGGCCAAATTTTAGGGAATTTGAATGGCTACATTAAGAAAGTATTTGAAGTTTTAAAAGAAATATGTTCAAAGTTGCTGTGATAATATGTAATGCATAGGTAAATGGTCTTTAATATTTTGGAGGTTGCAGAATCCTTTGAAAATTTGATGAAGTATGGTTTGCTTTTCACTGCAAAAACAGCAAAATTCCTAACAACCACAAGCTATTTGATACTAGGGCCCCCATGGTGACTTTGTGTAGAATAGGATTTTTATATAAAAAGTGTTGGCTCCCAGGTTCCTGGAGAATTTTCATTTATTCAACACTATATATTTAAAGATTTGATAATGGTCACCAAACAATGGGTGCAATTTCCTCCTTATTGTGTGATTTCATAGAGCACATGACCCAGTTAGAAGTGCAGTTAACTTTGAGAAGTCTTAGGTACTGTGTGAGCACTTAGCAAGGTTAGCCAACTAACTCAATTGACTGTCTGGTATGAGGGTTGGACAGTGCCAATATACTGAGAAGGGGGGGGATCGTGACATTTTGTCAGATAGACCAGAGACTTAGACATTCCAGATGCATAGAAAGACTATTTCAATGTTAAGTGAGATGGAGCATTTATGGCATTGATAGAGTGTTGTGAGGATTGTGGAAGTAGAAGGAGCTGAAGATAAGAGACAAAGTGTGAAGGTTTTTAAAAACCATGATAAAAACCATATTGTCCATGGCTTACTGTATGTGCTTGTTATATGATGATTTATGATATTAAAATAGATCACTGACACGAGTTTCTGTATTAGAAAACGTACTGCCTCTCAACAATGCAGTGGAAGCAGAGAGTGATTAAAGGGAGGAAGATGGTCTAGTATGCCTTTTCAGTAACCCCATGCAGTGGTTTGAGGTACAGGGAAACGTCAGTAGGTAAAACTGGTGATTGACTGGATTCAGAAAACAAAGAGGTGGAGGAGTCAACAGACTCAGCTTTGTGTCTTGAGCATCCTGGGAGATGCCTGGAAAATATGAAATTAAGGGATCTTTGGGTAGGAGAGTAAGGTGCCGAGAAAATGAGGTAGAATACAGATTTCGACACTGAATTTGAAGTGCCTGTGAGAATTCCTTGAGATGTGTAGAAGGCCATGGGGAATATGGATCCAGAAATCAAAAGGGAGGTTATGTAACAGAAAAAAGATCAGAGATTCATCCACGGCTCTTAAATTCCTTTGTACTTTAAAACACTGAGGGAAGAACAAAAAAATCACACCCACAGAAGTTACTTAGTTTGGCAATGATTCTTGTCCTGTCTATAAGAAAGCTTCTCTCCCAGTGATTATGGTTCCCTGGCTTCAGTCAGGTTTCTGTTCCTTGTCCCATTATCAAATGGCTTCCCTGCTTTACCTTATGGGAACCAACTCCCTCTCTGGAAGCTGTCCCTAATCTACGTAAGGTACTTTCTTTTTTGCATCCCACTTACTGCCACCTGCCCTGTGGGGACCTAAAGGCCCCACCTTGCAGAAGTCTGAGAGGAAGTTACTGGGGCACTGCCTGACTTGCTTTGAAAGTCTGAAGAATACTTCCACACTGTTGAGGAGTTCATGATCAGCGAGTGACCATCCTTAAGATACACCCTCAGTGGGGGAAGAGGGAGTTCCAGGTGCCTTTATAAGCTCTGTAACACCTGCAATAAATGAGTCCCTGTTTGACTAGACTCCCTGTTACGCCTGAGTGATTCCGGTATTGGGGGTGGCGTGGCAAATGGCGAGCTTTCTTATCCCCAATCATCACTGCCAGGGGGGGTCGCTGGTATGAACCCCCTGGCAACTGGTGCCCAGTGTGGTGCTCGAAAGAAGGTGAAAAGAAGAAAAGAAAGAAAAATGGATTGGGGCCAATCGGGAAGTTCAGGATAAGCGAGCCCTGAAATATGGGTAACAAAATTAACAAGCTTGAGGACCCAGCACTTAAAGTGCTGAGAGATATGCTTAAAAGCAGGGACTGGATTTATCAGATGCCGTAGCTCAAAAGGTTTGGGCAGAGGTGATTCATTTGGCTCCCTGGCTACTTGGGGCTAATGTTTCTACTGGGGATACATGGGAATCATGGGAAGAGTTTGAGGAAAAATGCAGAAATGCAACAGAAGTGAAACCAAAAGTGGCCAAAGTAACAAGCGGCACCTCAGGCGTGCCCTGGCCAGCTTCAGAGCCTCCTGGGACCCATGTAAACAGAACCCATGGGTGCCTTTTTCAGAAGGGTGGGGTGGAGTGGCGTGCACGGGGTTGGCGGTGAAAGTCGCCCACCCCACCCCATCCGCCTTGGACTAAAGCGTGTGTGGGTGCTGGGTGGGGGACCATCCCCCAGCCGGCAACCAGCGGCAGCGCCAGGTGCATTTAAAAAAAAAAAAAACCCAACAACTGTTGGCTGTGTGCTACGATTGGCTCCAGGATGGCTTGGAAGGCCTGGTTCAGGGAAGGTGGCTTGGGGAGGGGCCTGTCCCCGACTGTTACAGCTCCTGCCAGCAGCTGCAGATGTCACACACTATGCTCCTTTTGGAAAGCTTAAGTATAGTTTTGTATCCATTGACACATTCTCACATGCCTGTTGGGCTACTGCTCATACAGGAGAGAAGTCTAAATATGCTCAGTCTCATTTTCTCCAGTGCTTTGCTTAGTTGGGATTGCCCCAAAGAATAAAAACTGCCCTGCCTGCAGCCGAAATCCTGGGGCCAAGGTAGTCCTTAGTAAAAGCCTACCATGTGGTGACAGATGTGGTGAAACCGAAAAGCAGCTCAATTCAAGGAACTCATGGCCATTGCCTTCTGACAGTATTCAGACTCATATGCTCCTTAAGGAGAGAGAAGCCCCTATTTTCTTAAAGCATCTTAGGGGGCAAGAAGGATTGCCTGGGCTTTTATCCCAAGGCAATGCAGAGGCAGACAAGGTGGCTTCTGTCCAGGTCCTGTCAGCAGGCTTGAATGAAGCTCAGGGGTTACATAACCTCACTCATGTAAATTGGCAGGGACTCCATAAGAGGTTTCCTCAAGTTCCCATCAAGGACCTAAAGAAGATTGTACATACCTGTAAGTCTTGTCAACCCTTTCTACAGGTACCACCTCTGCAACAGCCAGGGGTAAACCCCAGGGGACTGAAGCCCAATTCCTTGTGGTGACAGGACCTAAAGAAGATTATACATACCTGTAGGTTTTGTCAACCCTTTCTGCATGTACTGCCTCTGCAACAGCCAGGGGTAAACCCCAGGGGATTCAAGCCCAGTTCCTTGTTGCAGACGGATGTCACACACTATGCTCCTTTTGGAAAGCTTAAGAATATTTTCGTGTCCATCGACACATTCTCACACACCTGTTGGGCTAGCACTCATACAGGAGAGAATTCTAAATATGCTCAGTCTCATTTTCTCCAGTGCTTTGCAACCATCAAAACCTAAAAATTCAATTACAAAAACAAAAAGGGGGAATAAGCCCCCACAAACAGTTGGGTATGGCCTTATTCGCTATCAATGTTCTTAATTTTCAAAAAAATCAGTTGGAATCCCAGTTTCAAAAGCATTGGGGATGACAGGAGCAGAGACCTGAGGTACGGGTAAGATGGAAGGATCCCATTACTGGGCAATGGAAAGGACCAGATCTGCTAACTATGGGTAGAGGCTTTGGGTGTGTCTATCCTACAGGAGATCCAAACCCTATATGAGTGCCTGCAAAAAACCTTAAGTGGGTAGGCCAGTATCCAACTGACTAGCATGACGGTCCATGGACAATAGTTCATGAGACAAAATTCCTCTTTATTTATATCCATCTGAGGTAAAGGACCCAGTTCCTTGCCTTCATTGCCAGTCAGCCTCTTTGACAACTGGCTGATTGGCTAAAAGGTACATGGTCTCAGAAGTATTTCAACTTGTCCTACACCATGACTTGCTTTATTTCACTTGATACTGCTTATCTCTAAGTGTCTTTGCCAGATAATTCGGCAACAGAGGACCCTTGGAACTGCCACGGCCCACCTCCTCATGATTACGGACTCCCACAGGACCCCCTCCGGTTGCCCACGGTTGGCTAACTGAGTTAGGTAGAGACTAAGACTGTCATGGGCTGGCATTACCCAATGCGGCTGCCCTTAATCATGACAAATTTTTAGCCAAGGATGGGTAAGATGTCCCATGACAAGGACTCCTAAGACAGGACATGTACATGGCCAGGTGCATGATCCAATGACGGGCAAGGCTTGATCAGAGGTGACACAACCTAAGACAGGCAAAAATGCATAAGATTAGAGGAAGGAGATAGCCATCTCTCCTCAGGGAGCCATATATGAGGTGGGTAACTTGTGAAATAAAGTCAGTCCGGCCTTAAAAATAAAAAGGGGGAGATGTGGGGACCTAAAGGCCCCACCTTGTAGAAGTCCGAGAGGAAGTTACTGGGGCACGGCCTAACTTGCAAAAGTCTGAAGAATACTTCCGCACTGCTGAGGAGTGCATGATCAGCAAGTGACCATCCTTAGGATACACCCTTGGGGGACGGGCGGACTCCCACAGGACCCCCTCCGGTTGCCCACAGTTGGCTAACTGAGTTAGGTAGAGACTAAGACTGTCATGGGCTGGCATTACCCAATGCGGCTGCCCTTAATCATGACAAATTTTTAGCCAAGGATGGGTAAGATGTCCCATGACAAGGACTCCTAAGACAGGACATGTACATGGCCAGGTGCATGATCCAATGACGGGCAAGGCTTGATCAGAGGTGACACAACCTAAGACAGGCAAAAATGCATAAGATTAGAGGAAGGAGATAGCCATCTCTCCTCAGGGAGCCATATATGAGGTGGGTAACTTGTGAAATAAAGTCAGTCCGGCCTTAAAAATAAAAAGGGGGAGATGTGGGGACCTAAAGGCCCCACCTTGTAGAAGTCCGAGAGGAAGTTACTGGGGCACGGCCTAACTTGCAAAAGTCTGAAGAATACTTCCGCACTGCTGAGGAGTGCATGATCAGCAAGTGACCATCCTTAGGATACACCCTTGGGGGACGGGGGCAATTTCCAGGTGCCTCTATAAGCTCTGTAACACCTGCAATAAATGAGTCCCTGCTTGACTAGGCTCCTCATTGTGCCTGCCCGAGTGTTCCCGGTATTGGGGATGGTATGGGCTGGCGAACGGCATGCTTACTCATCCCCAATCATCACTGCCCGGGGATTGCTGGTACGAAACCCCTCCGCACTGCCCCATATTTTTTTATTAAATTGTTGCCCCTTTAGACTCTAATTCTTCAGAAGAGGAATCATATCTTCCATTAAATTATTTGCAAGGCTCAGAACATTCCAAGGACCCATTTGGGCCCTAACATGTCTTTTGAAACACAGAATAGAGGCGTGTAATAGCATATCAGAGTCAGGGAATTTTGTAAATATTCTGATGTATTCTCTTGACCAAGCATGACTTCTGTGTATCCTGTTCCTCCCCACAAATCTGGGAATCATTCTTAGTGGCGGTACCTAGAGCCATGGGAGTGGGCATCACTGTTCTTGAAAATTAGGTACAATAAAAGGAGAAGAAGGGAAAGGAATGGTGGAGAAAAGCCTTGGTCATGGGGAACTAGATTTGCATTCCATGAACACTAAAGTAGCAGCCAGAAAGATAAGATCATAGAAGTTCAGAGAAGCTACAAGAATGGGATTATGTTAGAAAACTAGTCTAAAATGCTAGGAATGACTCTGGGAAGAGGTTTTAGCTTTAGTAGTGATAAATTAACCAGTAAAAATACATAAAATAGGTAAACTGAAACACTTCCATGTAGGGGATCTGTAAATACTTAAGTATACTTAAATCCTCATTGGAAAAAAAAATCAGTAGGAGGGAAAGATGATAGAGGAGAGATGAGGATAATATCTATACTAAGGTCTTTTAAAAGATCCAAATATATAGTTTGAAAGCCACTTCACAGGATTAGACTTAAGTGAGAAAGGGTAAATCTCTCTGTAGTCTCAGGAACAAGAAGTGTTGATGCAGCTGAGTGCTTGATATGATGATGATATGATGATGATAAGTTACATTACTATAATACAGTATGCCTCCCCACCCAATAAAGTGAAGTAGGCCATGGGTGAGACTGAGCCCTCAGATGCTAAATTTGAAGTGTTGTGGAGATGGAACTAATAAAGAAAAAGACAGACTGAGAGATACCCAGTAAAAAGAAGCTATATTTTCAGGCTGCTTTGAGAGCGCAGATGAGGTTCTTGTTGAAGAATTGAATATTTAGGAATTATGAAGTGAGGCAGAGGTGGCATACCTTGTCTAAAATTATACATCTATAAGTGTCCTACTTAGTTATGAGAATAAAACCCAAGTTTTCCCTCTCCAGAGCACTGTAAAGCATGAGACCATTGTGGTAACAGTAGTTACCAGAATGTTGAGTCATGTAAAATATTAGGATCAACAGACATTGGGATCTCCAGCCAAAAGCAGAGGCTGGACAAAGTACACACGTAGCATCATAGAGTCACAGTGCATAGAGAGACATCATTTCTGTGGAAATGAAAGGCTTCAACCTGCATTTTGTAGAGTGTATTGGAGGAAACAGTACATTCTTATAATTCCAGATCATGTTGACTGAGAATAAATACTAACAGTCTGTACACTAAGCAGTTAGGGATAGTGATTGGACATGTACTTCAGGTAGTAAAAGAACCCTTTTAAAAATTATTATTTTATTTTATGTGTGTGAGTGTAATGCCTGCATGGAGGTAGGTGCACCTGTGTCATGTAATGCCTGCAGAGGTCAGAAGAGGGTATTGGATCCCCAACTGGAGTTATGGATGGTTGTTCACCACCACGGGGTGCTGGAAATCAAACCTGGGTCTTCTGCAAGAGCAGTCAGTGCTCTTAACTGCTGAGCCATCTCTCCAGCTCCAGTAAAAGGGACACTTTTAACAGTTCAAAATGGTGGACAACAGCAGGGGTCACAAAGGAGAGGCCTGACAAATAAAGAGAGGAACAAAGTCCAGGAAAGAGACACTTCTCATCTTCAGCTATTTGTGGCTAAGGGCCTCATTAATTCATTACTGCAGAGAGAGGTGAATATCAAAACCACATTTGGTGTTCTTGTAGTTGGTATTTGCATATATTAAGTGTGCGCTTATGAGTATTGAACGTAAGGCAACTATTTGGAATATTCCATTTCATTTTATTTTGTTATTTTAAATTTTATTTCATAGACAGTTAAATATACTTCCCCCCTTTACTTTATAAGGTTTTAGAACAAAGTCTTTCTTGGATATTGTCATGTGTAATGTTTAGATAGGATTAGATTAGCAAAGGTGGTAAAGATATTTGTTCTTAGGTTTATGAAATCATTTCTAATACCTAAAACATCAAACAAAAGCATTTACTGAGCTAGGCCCAAGGGCCAAGAAAGTCCAATCCTATAAAAATCTCTTGTAAACTGTTAAGAAATAGACTGCAATGTTACAAAAAGTGGATACAAGGCATCAACTCCCACTGCACAGTTGAAAATGGATAAAGGGCTAGTGAATGTAAGGAATGTCTGATTTTGCTAATTAATAATAATAAAAAAGTCCACTAAGTGTCATGTGATGGTGGAATTTGCCAAACAAACACCAGTTCATTGTGCTGAGAGAATGTGCATAGCTGAGTGGAACTACGGATTGACTGAACCGCAGGCTGGGACATCCGAAGTATTGGTTGTCCATCAAGTTAAAAGGGTTAGAAAACTTTAATCAGAAAAGCCAATCATTTACGATGACTGTTTTTCTTCTTTTTTAAATTGAATTTTTGTGTATTTCATGCAGAACATCTCAATCAATCTTAATCATCTTTATACCCTCTTCCCCCCGGCACCTCCCATATCCCCCCTGCAGGAATTCATACATTCTGTCATTTGTCTTAAGGTCTATTGTGTCACGTGAGTGTCCCCAGATGTTCCTCAGTGCAAGCTCATCTACTGAGGTCTAGTTAGACTATGTAGAGTCCCTCGCTGTAGGAATATCAGTTCTTCCTCACCCAGCAGTAATCAGTTCCACTATTTCTTCAACTAAGACTGGGGTCTGCTGTCCATTTCCACAGTTCTATGCTGGGTTTTTGTCTGCTTGAGTTTGCATGGGTCTTATGCATGCTGACACCGTTGCTGTAGGTTCATATGAGAAGAGTGCCAGGAATTTGTAGGCCTCTATTTGCATATGGTCATGCACCTCCTCCCTGGTTTACAATCTTTCCACCTCTTCTTCCCCAATGGTCCCTGAGCCCTGGGTAGGTGAAGTTTAATATAGGAGTCCTGTCCAAGGACCAGCATTCTGCAGATTCTTAATTTCTACACTTTGGCCATTTGTGATCTTTTGTGTTCCTGGCTGTCTGTCACATGAGGGAGTTACATAAATGAGAAGTGACATATTCGTTAGTGTCCTAATTGTTCTATGTTCCATGAATCTTAGGTGTAAAAGTTGCAATACATGTGCCACTTAGGCTTGAGCAATTTCCAGACAATGTCTGTTTGTGACCAGTTGTGCTATTCTGTAACAGACTCCGTCTGGCGCAAAAGAAGCTTCTTTGATGAATGGTGGCTGGGATATTTGTCTGTATATATAAGGATACCTATTTTGTACATAGTAAGAAATTATATTAGTCTAGGGATGTGACAGTCCTGGGGTTTTCTCTAAGATCTATGACCTCTGTGGCTATGTGTAGTTGGCTGTGGTTAAAGTGCCACACATGAGTTTCCTCCCATTGAGTGGGCTTTTTAGTCCAATTAGTAGCTGTTGATTGCCCCCCCAAGATAAAAGTGCCACTACTGCACCAGTAATTAATGTGGTTATTTGGTCTTGAAGGTGATGTTGGACCGTTGATTGATGTTCTCCCTTAGCACCTTGCATAGTGCTCTCCAAATCTATGAGCGCTAGCCTTCAGGGGAAGTGGCTTCCAGGTGCTTCAAATCCCATGTCAGAAGTATGTTCTGTCTTCAGCAATAGGGTCTTACCTTCAAGTTCTGGAGGCAATCAAGGACTGTGGCAATAGGTTGTGTAACTTTGGTAGTGTCTTGGACTACCTGGAACAACTCAAAGGAAGGTTTCTCCTGTCTGGCACTGTTTCCTGCTACATAGCCTTCAGCTATACACTGGAGATAGTGCATGTGTAACTTGCCATTAGGGTATTTGACTAATATGATTCCCTCTAGTTTTTTTACATTAGCTAGGCATTATTTATCTCTCCTCTTTCTCTCCCTGTGTAACCCTTCATCCATGCCTTCCCCATTTAAAGTGTCCCCATTTTTCCCATTTCTCCCTTGATAATGCCAGTCTCTTATGGTCCCACCTCTCTCGAGCTCCTTCTTTCTCTTTATCCCCAAAGTTCCTTTTATAACCCTCCTGCCCCCTCCCATTTAAATGCCCCCATTTTGTGCATTTCTTCCTGTCTTTTACTGTTTTTCTCTCTCAGGTGATTTCTTTCCCTTTACCTCCCTGATTCCTTTCCATTATTCTGGTTCCTACCGTTATATCAGGATACACACTCACATATGAGGATTTGGTGCTAGGATCCACATATGAGAGAGAGCATACATCGTTTGATTTTCTGAGTCTGTGTTACTTAGTATAAAAAGTTTCTAGTTCATTTAATTTACCTGCAAATTTCATGATTTCATCTTTCTTTACCTCTGAATAGAACTCCATTGTATAAATGAACCACATTTTCATTATCCACTCATCAGTGGACACTTAGGTTGTTTCCATCTCTTAGCTATTGTGAAGAGTAGCAGTGAACATGGTTGTACAAGTATCTCTGTAATAGGATGAGTCCTTTGGGTGTATGCCAAGGAATAGTATAGTTGGGTCAAAGGATAGGTTCATTTTTAGTTTTTAAAAGAGTTCTCCACACTGCTTTCCATAGGGGCTGTACAAGTTTGCAACCACACCAGCATGGATGAGCGTTCCCCTTTTTCCACATCCTCTCCAGCGTTTGGTGTCATTTGTTCTCTTGATCTTAGCTAGTCTGACTGGGGTAAGATGAAATCTTAAATTGGGTTTAATTTGCATTTCCCTAATTACTAATGATGTTGAACACCTTTTAAAATATTTTTTAGCCATCTTTATTTCTTCTTTCGAGAACTCTGTTCAGTTTTTGGCTCATCTTTAATTGGGTCACTTGTTTTCTTGATTCTTTATGTTTTGAGTTCTTTATATATTCTGGATGTTAAGCCTTTGTCAGATATTTCACCAGTGAAGAATTTTTCCCAGTCCTTGGGTTTTCTCTTCACTTCCTTGGATGTTTCTTTTGCTGTTACAGAAGCTTTTTGTTTAATTAAGTCCCATTTGTTGATTCTTGACCTTAATTCCCGAACAACTGATGTCTGATTTAGAAAGTCCTTTCCTACACCTGTATCTTGTAGGGTACTGCCCATGTTTTCTTCTAGCAGCATCAGAGTTTCGAGTTTCTTTGACCCACTTGCAGTTAACTTTTGTGCAAGGTGAAAGATAAGGGTCTAATTTCATTCTTCTACAGGTCGAGATCCAATATTGCCAGCACCCTTTCCTGAGGATGTCTTTCCTCTAGTGAATGTTTTTTGGCCCCTTTGTCAAATGTCAGGTGACTGAAATTGCATGTACTCATGTTTGGGTCTTCAATTACATTCCATTGATCTACAGGTTTAGTTTTGTGCCCGTACCATGCTGTTTTTGTGACTCTGGCTCTGTAATATAGTTTGAGATCTGGCATAGTAATCCCTCAGCCTGGCCTTTGTGCTCAGGGTGGCTTTGGCTACCCAGGGTCTCTTGTACTTCCATACGAATTTTGGAAATTTTCTAATTCTGTGAAGAACATCATGGGGATTTTCACTGGAATTCCATTGAACCTATAAATGGCTTGTGGTAGGATGGTCATTAGAAGAATATTAATTCTTCTAATCCATTAGCTTGGGCGGTCCTTCCATATTCTGGTATCTTCCTCAATCTCTTTCTTTACAGATTTAAAAATTTCATGGTAGAGTTCTTTAATGTCTTTGGTAAGATTTATTCTGAGATTTTTTTGAGGCTATTGTGAATGGAGGGTTTCCTTGTACTCTTTCTCCAATTGCTTGTCATTGGTATCTAGAAAGACTACTAATTTTTGTAGATTAATTTTATAACCTGCCAGTTTACTTGAAGAGTTAATTGTTTCTAGGAGTTTTTTGGTGGAATTTTTGGCATCTCTTAGGTATAATATATCTGCAAAAAGGGATAATTTGACCTCTTCTTTTCCAGTTATTTCTCCTTTATTTTCTTTTTTGTTGTATTGCTCTAGCAAGAATTTTAAGCACTATAATAAAAAGGAGTGGACATAATAGACATCCTTGTCCTGTTCCTGATTTTAATAGGAATGCTTCCATTTTATCTCCATTTATAATGATATTGACTGTGGGTTTGTTGTATATAACCTTAATTATGTTGAGATATGTTCCCTCTGGTCCAATTCCCTCTAGCACCTTTAACATAAATGCATGTTGAAATTTGTCAGAGGACTTTTCTGCATTTATTGAGATGAGCACGTGATTTTAGTCCTTGATTCCATTTATATGAGTTATGACATTTATTGACTTATGTATATTGAAACATCACTGTGTCTCTGGAATAAAGCCAATTTGAACATGGTGGAAGATCTTTTTGATGTGCATCTGTATATGGTTTGCATTTTGTTGAGAGTTTTTGCATCTATGTTCATTATGGTTATTGATCTGTTATTTTCATTTTGTTTGTATCTTTATGTGGTTTTGGTATTAAGAGTGATGCTGGTTTCATAGACGGAATTTGGGAGTTCTCCCTCTGCTTCTATCTTTTTGAATCATTTAAGTACTATTTGATATAGATCTTCTTTAAATGTCTGGCAGAATTCTGCTGTGAATCCATCTGGGTCTGGGGTCTTTTGTTTTGTATTACTGTTTCAATTTCCTTATATGTTATGGATCTGTTTAAGCTGTTGATATCTTCTTGGTTTAGCTTTGCTGATTCCCATGATTTTAGATATACATCCATTTCTTTTAGTTTCAAATTTAATAACATACAGGTTTTTAAAATATTCTCTTCTAATGCTATAGATCTTTTTGTTGTCTGTTGTGATGTTCCCCTCTCATTGATGATTTTGTTTATTTGGAGTTGCTCTTTCTTTCTTTTACTTGGACTAAGGGTCTGTCTATCTTGTTTACCTTTTCAAAGGACCAACTTTTGTATTCATCGATTCTTCATATTGTTTTCTTTGTTTCTATTTCATTAATTCCTGCTCTGATTTTTGTTATTGCTTCTTGTCTTCTGGGTTTGGGTTTCATTTTTTCTTATCTTTCTAGAGTCTTGAGTTGCAATTTTAAGTCATTTATTTGTGTTCTTTCTGACTTTTTAATGTAGGTACTTAGAGCTACAAACTTCCTTCTTAGGACTGGTTTTAAAGTATCCCAGAGGTTTTGTTGTGTTTTATTGTCCTTTTCTTTAATTCCAGAAATTCTTTTATTTCTTTTTTAATTTTTCCTTTGACCCACTCATCATTCGGGAGTGTGTTGTTTAATCTCCATGATTTAGTATGATTACTAAGGCTTCTTCTGGTGTCGATTTTAAGCTTTATTGCATTGTGGTTAGATAGAACACACAGAATTTCTATTTTTCTGTATTTGCTGAGGTTTGTTTTGTATTTTGGAGAAAGTTCCATGGGGAATAGAGAGCACTTTCTTTGGTGCTTGGGTGGAATATTTGGTAGATGTCTGTTAAATCCATTTGATGTCTGGCATTGTTTAATTCAGATGGCTCTCTGCGTATTCTTTGTCTGGTTGACCTGTCTAATGGAGACAGTAGGGTATTGAGTAAGTTGGGATTCATCTGTGTCTTAAAGCCCTGTAGTATGATGACTCCCTTATATTACAATATTTTTAAAAATTATTTATTTAATAACCACATACTTAGAAGAAGCATTTCATTACCACAGCGTTGACATACTCAATAACATTTTCCTGAGCTAAGATGCATCTCTTTCACAATTGGCCATAAATTTTTAGGTTTACATTTGAATTATTACAGTTATACAATATTGTACTCAGTATAAACCCTAAAAGACATAAAATTAAATAGATCGG